>NW_027527775.1:6257307-6388704 GCF_008692635.1 Crocuta crocuta
TCTCTCTCTCTCTCTCTCTCTCACACACACACACACACACACACAATAAACAAATAAATTTTAAAGGATAAGAGTGCATAGTCCCTAGGAGTGATGTGAATTGTCTAATGAATGACAAGGTGTTCAGAGGACGGCGCTCTGACCACGCTGTTCATCCCATTGTTACATGAAGAAAGATTGGTACTCATGCTTGGTGGGCTGATGACAACCTTCATTTTCAACACTGCTATTTAGATAGCATTTAGTGGGGCGCCTGGGTGGCTCAGTCGGTTAAGCATCCGACTTCGGCTCAGGTCATGATCTCACGGTTTGTGGGTTCGAGCCCCGCATCGGGCTCTGTGCTGACAGCTAGCTCTGAGCCTGGAGCCTGCTTTGGATTCTGTGTCTCCCTCTCTCTCTGACCCTCCCCTGCTCACGCTGTCTCTCTCTCTCAGAAATAAACATTAAAAAAACAAAAACAAAAATAAAACAACAAAGAAATAGATACCATTTAGATTAAATGTCAGCTTGTGCCACAAAATCCATTCTAGGAATTTTTTAATGAGTTCAACTTTTTCTTACGAGAATTATGAAGTGTATAAAGCCTATATAGCAGAAATGCTAAGGATAAAATAAGTTTCCTTATCAAAATATTACATATGTATCTACATATATCAATTAATACATAATACATATATATAATTCTATGTTCATAGAGATTAATTTTCAAATACCTGCAATAATCAAGCACAGTCTGGGATGCAGTATTTGGCCGCCTGCAGCAATGCAGTCTTTAATGAGACTCAGAGTAGAGGATGTGACAAAACACAGAGGAACTAAGTGGTTACCACCACAGGAGCGTTAGCAAGCTGGCTGGTGGCATTCTACTCCCACATGTTTCCAAGGGAGATGTAAAAGGAAACCAGATGCAGGCTAGGCCTCTGCAGTAAATATCACCTTCGAAGTCTGTGGACCATTTTCTCACCTCCCCCCACCCCCAGCCTCCCACCAAAGGCACAGGAAAGTGGAGTTTGGTCGACACAGCACTGGTCTTCTGAGCTCTCGGGTTCAGTGCTGTTATTTCCCACAGCATGTATTTGCCATTGTGCGTTAGGACTGTCATTTCAATCCATTTCTCAATAACATCCCTTGCATTTTGTCTACGTCTTACTGTAAGATGGCAGCATGATGCTTAACGTCCTATGTTCATCTACCCGACAAGGACGACATTATTCACTTGACTAAACTGTTGTAGGCAGCATCCTGCAAACAAATATGGGATGAGAGACAGAATCTGCTTTTCATCGGCTCATGGAATGTTCCAGCTGGAAGGGACTTTAAATACCCTTGCATTTCACTTTAACTGGAATAATGTGTGTGTATTGACAAGGCCAAGGAGCTATAATTTGGAGTGTTAATAGTGGTATGTCCTGTTACCAATGTGAAGTTGCAGCTCCGCGGAGAAGATGCTGAGTTGCATATTATCATGGAGAAGCTATAATTTAAAAGTAATCAGAAAGAATTGGCCAACATCAAAATGTAACACAAACCTAATATTAAGGTTTTTTTGAACGATGAAAGGAAATGTTTTATCCTTCTATTTCAGACATTTGTCCCCTTGGTGTGCAGGGGGAAAAAAAACGCAAACACACACAGCTTTGAGAATTTACTACCATTTCAGGTATATGCTGACAAGAATATAAAATAAATTTTTAAAAACTGAAAATAGAGTCTAAAATAAAGATCATTTTTCCCAGCTTCTCCCAGTTTCTAGCTTTATAATAAAAAGTTAGTCTTTTCCTGAGGCATGAATTTTCATTTAATTCAATTAGTCTGTACCCTTTCCCTGCGATCAACATAGACTTTTATCATAAATATTATCTCTGTCCACTTAGAAGTTACAAAGTGGTTTCTCTCAGATGTCTTCAGTGTTTGGGTTGAGGCATGATAAATTTTAAACAAGCTGAAAAGTATTTCAAACAAGCTCCATACTGTGAGCAATCATTAAAGAGGCAAGGAGAGAAAGGAAATTAGCCAGCAGATTTCAATATAATCTTCACGCAAAAATTTTTAAACATATTAGTGATTATGTGAAGCGCTACATTTTTATACTTAAAATTTGACATAGACTAGAAACAAAAAGTATGCTAAGTTGTCCATCAGCCTGTTCCAGGCAACTTAAAATGGAAATAAATCTGTTCTTCACATGCAGTACATTATAGTTATTATAATCCTAAATTTTCAAACCTGAACACTGAGATCATTTATTTTATTGATAGAAAATAAATAAGCAATAGTCGTATTGCTTGTAGGAAGCCAGTTGGTTATGAACTTTAATTTCTAACTTTCACATAAATCTTCATTTTTTTTAGTGTCTATTCATTTTCTGAGAAAGAGAGAGAGAGAGAGACAGAGCATGAGCGCGGCGGGGGGAGGGGGGGTGCAGAGAGAGGGAGACACAGAATCCAAAGCAGGCTTCAGGCTCTGAGCTGTCACCACAGAGCCTGATGCGGAGCTTGAACTCAGGAACTGTGAGATCATGACTTGAGCTAAAGTCAAAGGCTTAATTGACTGAGCCACCCAGGTGCCCCATAAATCTTTTCATTTTTAAGAGGACCAGATTTACACAGGACATGTCAATAGATCAGTCACTATGCTGATGTAGTGATTTATACATGTGAGCTGCCGCCCAATATTTGTGCCTCCAGTTTCCCTTCTAAAGTCAGACACTGTACAATACTGAGCTGGAGCTCCGGTTATTGCACACATCATTGTAGCAACACTTGGTGTACGTAAAGTTGTTTGAGGTGACGGAGGACGGGTAGAATGGTATTGAAGGGCAAGGAGAGTTGCAGGCTCAGAGAAGGAAAATTTGTATGCTGCTAGTTGTTAGCAATGCACCTTGAAGCCAGGTAAGGTCTGTTGTTTATGATGAGAGACTAAAACAGAATGTAGTGAATAATAAAAATGGCCGCACTGTGGTTTCCTACACAATATGAGGTCTCATGGAAGAAATACAAGCCGGTCTCTACTCAGAAGCAAATTCAAGTTAATAGGACCTAGTTCCAACCTTTGCTGTTGGAAGGGAATGGAAAGCAACCACAACGTCATGCTTAAAATACCAACGAGTGGAGCCAACACACTTATTGGTGAATAATAGCCTTGTCTAGGGATTCTTGTTGTTGCCGTTCTCCATTTCAAATCCAAGGAGTTGTACTTGACACACTGTTTTCAAGTCGTTATTGCCATTTCATCCACTTAACAATAAAGCTTGATTCTGAAAGAATTATTAGCAAAGTCAGAAATAATTCCTTCTGGGGCTGGTCAGTCCATTGGCAGATGCCTCGTGATCTCACTTGGGTGTGTCAGTCATTATGTCCCACTTCCTGTTATGGGCAGTGGGCACCCAGGTGAGAAGCAGCAGAATTTGCTGGAAACACACTACGGTTTGCTTTTCAGGACTGCTTATATCCACAGTGACATATTTACCTTCTCTTCCTGCTGCTGCCTCTGTCCTTTCTGCACAGAATTCCACTGCCACTTGATAACACCCTTCTGCATTCCTAGCCTTCTTCTGTAGCTTTTTGAGACCCAAAGAACTAAACAGGTACATATAATTAAGAGTGACTCATAGGCAATATACACCCCCTCAAACGTACAGTCCTACCTTTCACTTAGGAAGAGGTTTGAAAAGCCAAATTTACTTTGAAGCGATGCAAATTAAAGTGTACCCACAGCTCTAAGAGCTGAAGGAAATCAATCCATTTGTCAAAGATGTGTTTCAGAAATTCGAAGTGTTTATTACAAACTGTTGCTGGATCCCTCTTGCTACCCCTTCCTCTCTCTCTCTCTCTCCTTTTCTCTCTTGCTCTGCTGGCTAGTCATAGTTCCAGAAAGCAAGCTCAGGTGAAAAGTTGAGACCTTTGGAATCCAACTTTACTTTGGAAACACTAGAAATGCACCCGTGAGTTTAGCTGTGACTAACAATAGTTATGAAAATAATTGTACATCCTCGGTATTTCTCATCCCAATCTTCTTAATCCCCTCACCGTCTCTTGCTCAAATTACTGCAAACATCATCCTAACTGATTGCATTGGCTCCAGTCCTAAGCCCCACAAATCCACCCTCCATACTGCACTCCAAATTACCTTTATCCAATGGAAATCCGTCCCACCCCCCTCTGCCCTCCATAGCTTTAAAATTCCAATATTCTGGACAAGGTTTTCAAGGACGGTCACATTCTGGGCCCTGATTACCTGTGTGGCCTTTTCCGCTTTTCCTCTTCTCACATTTTATAGCCACATTAAACCTTCTCTCAGTTACCTAAATTCAGCACACGTTCTCACCCAGAAAACTCCCCCAGCCTACCTTCCGGCCCCTGGCAGTCTTCAGGTTTCATCTTACACTTCACTCAGAAAGTCTCCTCTGAACCCCTCAGACTGAATTAGGGCCTCCTTCTAGGTGTCATCTGTGCGTGCTGTAACCCTCTAGCCTAGCACTTAATCACACTGTGTTGGAATTTTCGATTCATACCCATCCATAGTGTACCGGTTGAATTGTGGAGCCCCCCCCCTCACAAAAGTATGTGCATATCCTACCACGAGGAAACTGTGACTGTGACCTCACTGGGAAAAAGCATCTTTGCGGATGTAATTAAGAATCTCAAGATGAGACCCTGGATTTCCTGGGTGAACCCTACATCCAATGCCAAGTGACCTTATACAGGGCAGAAGAGAAGAGGGACGCAGAGGAGGAAGCCCTGAGGAGACGGAGGCAGAGATTACGCAGGCAAGGAACACCTGGCGAGGCCAGAAGCTGGAAACAGCCAGGACGGAACCCCTTGCAGAGCCTTCTGGGAGGGAGCACAGCCCTGCCCACACACTTGGATTTCTGGGCCCAGGAACTGTGAGAGAAAAAAGTTCTGTACTGAAAGTTCTGTACTTTTTTTTTTTGTTCTTTTTAGGTTTACTTATTTATTTTGAGAGAGCGAGAGCATGAGAGAGTGAGTGAGAGAGCGAGAGCATCCCAAGCAGGCCCCGCACAGGCAGCGCAGAGCCGCATGTGGGCGGGGCTCAGACTCACAACTAAGCGACCAAGACCTGAGGGGAAATCAAGAGTCCTGCCCTGAGGACTGATGGGTATGGGGGGGGNGAGGCAGCCTCGGGGAACTGCAGTAGTCTCCCCTTACCGGCGGCTTCAGTTACCTGCCGCCAGCGCCCTCCGGAAGCGGAGGCCCCTCCTTCTGACGCAGCATCCTGACGTCAGTAGTAGCCCGCGTAGGTCACAGCGCCTACGTCATCCCCTGCAGGCCCTCCGCACGTGGGGGTTCTCTCCTCTCCCGGCCCCTCGGAAAGGGTGAGTACACGACAATTAGATATTTTGAGAGAGTGTGTATTCCCCTAACTTTGATTATAGTATATTGTGAGCACTGTTTTACGGCCTTATTCGTTGTTACTCTCTTGCTGTGCCTCGTTTTTAAGTTACACTTTCCCGGAGGTGTGCCTGCCTAGGAACACACCGTGGCTGCGGGCTTTGGTACTCCGTGCAGTCTCGGAAACGCTCTGGGGGTCAGTGAGGCGGGGTACCGCTGTGGGTCACCGCCCTCGCCTCGAGCTACGTTCCCGGAAAGCCGGGACTAGCGCACTTAGGGTNGTTTGTAGGATGAGGGCTTGAGGGGTTGTTACAGTTGGGAGAACTGAGGGCTTGAGGGACAAGCACAGCGCGTTGAGCGTTATCTTCGTGGACTGCAATAATCCACCCCGCTTTTTACCGCCTTCTTGTTCCTTAAATCACTTCATCACCTCACCCTCTCTTTTTCCCCATCTTTTCTCTTAATCTGAAAGTTCTTTGGAAACTGTACTAAAAGTAACTGTAAAGGATAGCGAATAACATGAGGACATTTCTACATAAAACGTAGCTTATTTTGTTTGAGAGATAACATGCCTGCCATAATTATAAGTAATTATATGAAGTAAAAATGCCTGAATCCGTTCCAAGCTTTAAACTGCCTCACTGCTTAACTCGAGAGAAGATACTTCCAGTAAGATAGCACGGGTTTATTTACCAATTCCATATTTTTATCTTTTAATAAGAGATATGTGCACATGGCCAAAAAAAAGTATAAAATGAAGGTGAATTTTCTCTCTGACTAGTCCCATTTTCCCAAAGTCTGCCATGTTCAATGTCTCCAATTCTGATTCATTACCTAAGTATAAGTACGTGCTTTTACGTCTGACTTGGATTCAGGTCACGATCAAACCGTTCATGACTTCGAGCCCTGCATCCGGCTGCCTCCTGTGAGCACAGAGCCAGCTTCAGATCCTCTGTCCACCCCGCCACCACTCGCACTCTGTCTCTGAAAATTAAAAAAAAAAACACAGACTTTTATTCATACTTATTAATTAGTGACAGTACATAGAACTTAATGATGTTCACTTGTGAAAGATGAAGTATTTCATTTGTGTTTTGAACAAATAGTCTTTGCTGTATCAGTTTGTGAGGACAGTTGTGCCAAAGTACCTCAAACTGTGTACTCAACAGTAGAAATTTATTGTCATTTTATTGGTCCTGAAGACCACAAGTCTGAGATCAAGGTGTTAGGAGGGTTAGTTCCCTCTGTTCACTGTGACAGGGCATGTGTTCCATGCCTCTCTCCTAGCTTCTGGTGTCTGCTGGTGATTTTTATTGGTCCTTGGCTTACAGACGCATCAGGTGGTCTCTACATTTATGTTCACATGGTGTTGTGTCTGGGTCCAGATTTCCCCTTTTTGCAAGGAGGAATTGGACCTCATGCAAGGACTCATATTGGAATGGAGGTCCATCCTACTCTAGTATGACTTCATAAATTGTCAACATATGAATTTGTGGGTGAGGGAGACACCATTCAACCCATAACAGTTGCTTATGTTATGCAAAGCATAGTTGATGTAACAGACCAGAAAAATGGCTGACAAATTTTCTATCCTCCAAAGCTTATTTTCAGTGGAATTTAATATTCTCATACTAGTTCAAAGCTTCTCCCCTCTACCTATGGATTTTTCTTATTTATTTATTTTTATTTTCTCTGATATTTGCCTTCATGGATATGCCTGCTATATAAAAGGTTTTTTTCTCTATATGTTGATTATCTATTTTAAATAGTATTGCATTTCCATTTCCAAAGATTAGAAAATTTACACTTATCCCTTGATCTACCTCTCCTCCCACAACAGATCAACAGCTGGATGTTCAAATAGATTCATTTTATTATTCATTGTCCTTTAAAATATTTATTGTTTCAGTCCTATTTTTAACTTACATAGCTCTTGTTGTTATTCAGCTGCCTAGTCAATAAACATTTATTGAGCACTTACTGTGTACCAAGCACTCCTTTGGATGTGAGAGATACAAAATAGCATCTTTGTTCTCAAGGACTTACTTTCTAGTAGAGGGAAGCAGAAAAGAGATCCAACAAATGGATAGTAAACCAAGGAAGGAGTAGAATGAACAAAAGGAACAGAATCAAAGAGTAAGATGGTAGAAACCATATGAAGGAACTGTTTCTAAAAGAGAGTGCAATCAGAATATTTCAAATGCTGTCGGTAGATCATGAAGAAACTTGGCATTTAACAGCATAAAGTCCATTGGCTGGCTTGTTCATAGTTTGCCGGGGCCACAGGCCTGCTTTCAGAGGGTTCTCAGGACCAAAAGGGAGGACAGGAATTGAAGAAAATAAGCAGAGCCAGATATTAAACAATGATTTAATATTTGCCATAAAAGAAAATGAAGAGAGTGAAGCCAGAAGATGTGTAGTCAAGAGAGAATTTTGTAAATATTAAATAGGAGAGATTTGGACATCAAATTTAGAAGCTCAGTGAAATGACCGAGTATAGGATATATCATTACTGCAACAGAGAACGCAGGAATGTTGTTCTTGAACTGATGAAAGAGCAGATCCAGTGGCCAGTGGAGGCCTTCGGATGAGATGGACCCAAAACCTCTTCTGTGCCACAAGAGGGAAGGTGAAGTGGATGAAATATGTTTTCTGCTTGCTCCTTGACAGTAGTGTGTTCATATTTTATAGATGGGGCATTTTCTCAAATCTCTCTGAGAACAGTAATTATAGGGATAATTTAATGTGAGGTTTAGACATTTTTAATATGTAGTTGGTATTACCTGAGTCACTCCTTTTTGTGCAGCAGTTTCCTGCTATTGGTTTTTCTTAATGATTAAGTGATTTGGGTTCCCTTTCTGTATGATGACCAAGGAAAATCGGAGAGCATTAGGTGACTGTTGTGTGACCCCTCTGTGATTCTTGTAGGAATCCCTACTTCTCTTAGGTATGATTTCTCTCCACTTCTCATGTCCCCATCCTACCTATATGCTCATCTCTGCATGAGGAGGCACTATAATAAATTCCTTACCATTTCCCTGGATCCAGTCTTTTTCCTCTTATTCTAATTTATTCTACACAGTATAATCAGATTTAAACTTCCTAAAAAATATATCATCACCAGGTTATTTCCCTTCATGAAAAAGCTAACCTAATGTCTTGTTTTTTGTCAAATGAAAATAGTATCCTCAGTATTGTTATGTATTTAAAGTTTAAAGTTCTCTATTTAGTCCTCATTAAAATTTTAAACTTACTCTCATTACTCTGATGAGTTGTATAGAGATGCACCACAAATCCATGCTCTTTGGCCACCATGGGCTCCTAGAGTCTCTGAGTCACTCTGTACACATAGTTCTTCATTCTAGCATTTACCACTTAACTGTTTCAGACTCATTCTACTTTGTTACACTTCCTGAAGCTACTCTCCCTCTCTCTCTCCCTGAAAATATCTTCACTGAGGAAATAAGTGAATGATAATTAATCTTTTTAAAATTTTGTTTGAAAGTGAACCTAATAAATGCCCTGATGTGGTGGTACCTTATGCATTTTGAGGACTATGTATTTCCCTCGTGTAGTCTCAGTGATCAGTATGGTATAGTGAAAAACCAGGAGTTCTCCAGCAGATGGATGGATGGATGGATGGATGGATGGATGGATGGATGGGATGAGATGAGATGGATGAGTGAGTGCGTACTCCCCCAGCCATAGTTGAATTGTCTCCATTTTCAGTATGGTTTGTGGAAGACACAACTTCCCTTGCTATGTGTTTGGAAGAAGGGAAAAAGATTCCTTCATGGTTATGTCTTTTCATATCCTCAAATCTACTGTGTTAATCTTGTTTGATTTTATAAATAGGAGGGAGTGTATCCCACAATAAAATTATAATTGTAGGCATGAACATATATTTTTGTTAATGTATTCAACCATTAATTCATTCATTTAACATTGTTTTTACTATATAACATTTAGGCATCATGTTAGTTGCCAGATAGTCAAAGATTAATATTAACAATCTCTTTAAGAAATTAAAAAAAACTTTCCGAACTCTAACATGTAAGGGATATGCTCCGTTAGCATGATGACCATTCATCCTGGTTTGTCTAGCCACTCTACTTTATGCCTGTTATCCCCTCATCCTGCCTACTGTGCTCCCCCTTTCGCGTTCTCAAGTGTCCCATTTAGGTGACACATTACATTGTTGACTTACGTACTGTCATGCTAAAAAAAATTGGGCTGTGGCTATGTATGTAAAAATGAAAACGTACCTTGCCTCTTCTAAATTTAAATTTCTTGGTGATGTAAGAAAATCCTGTTGAAATTAGTAGAATATAATTGCTTTTGTTTTTAATTTTTCTAATATTTTGAAAACCTCAATCCAATCTGTTTTGATAGAGATTAAGCTTTAGATAACTAATATAATGCTTTAAAAATATCATGGAAAATAAGGCTCATAGCTGAATGTTCACAGAAAGCTGTGAAAGAGCTAATATTCACAAAGCAATAAGTGATCCTAGTTAGATTTCTGAAGCAATACTAAGATAGCATATTATATATTCTATTTAAAGCTCAAAATGTATAAAATACTTATTAGTTTTAAAATGATAACATTTTACCCATCACAAGTCACCCTTATAGCTTCTTTTAGCTTTAAAAGGCAACCTACTCATTTTTCTTATTGCCTTGGAAATGGTAAACTAAGAACTGATTACCTTGTAGAAGTTTCTACATTACCTACCCATTCATAATTCAGTGGAGAACTGATTATGAAATAATGACCCAACCATGTGGGAACCACAAACAACATAAGATTGAAGATAATGATGAGTTTAGATCCATTCTCTTTTTAGAGAATAATTTCGTTCAACACTAATCAGGTTTCTGAGATGACATCCAGGTCTCTTTCACATCACAGATTCAGTTCCTAGTGCCATATACCCAGCACTTGTCAATCATTGACCATAGTTTGTTCTTCTAAAGATTTAAATAGCAACCTCAGGGTTTATATTTCCCCAGATATACCTCAGAGCTGAAATACACCAAAGAGTCCCCCAATCTCTGGAGTAGATTCTGTGGTTATGGTTGTATCATTGGTTTTTTTTGTTTTTTTTTGTTTTTTTCATTGTGAAACTACCACTGTTTATAATCTGTATTTTCTCTGGTTGCTATTCATAAAAGGGTCTTTTTAAACTTTAGTTCTTTAATTCACTAAGTAAGTCCAAAAATCTCCATGGCTTCTGGGCACATGCTAAGAATAACAGGAAATTCATTATTATAACCACTAGTTTTTACCCAAAGCCCTGATAGGAAAGATGGCCTTTGCTGAGCCTCAGAATCAGAAAACTAAAATCCTTTTGAACCAAAATGAACATCAAGGTTTACTCCAGACTAAAGATTTTCAGAAATAAACTTTAATTATGAGGATATCTGTACTGTATTATAGAAAACACCTTTTTCAAGTCTTTTAAGAACAAATTCAACCCTGACACAACACATTTAAGTCAAAAAAGGAAAACCAGCTCCAAGTATTTAGGAATCTACTACTTTTTTAAAACAAAATTGTAATTTGGTCTTGTCTGTTAAAAAATGCCATTGTGTCACTATCAGAATAGGTTCTCATTTAATTGTTAATACCTGCACTTTGATGTGATATAAACCCACAAGAAACTTAGTGACCAAATAAAACCAAGAAGGAGAATTTAGGCAATTATTCGAGAGGTCTTTTATTCTCAGTAAGTCACATTGACACATTTTTGCATAAATACTACAGAAGAAGAACATGGAACCTTTGGTGTTCTGATGTTGTAATGGGGGAGGGCGCTGGGTTAGTTACCTCCTAGGAGAGTAGTGTTCTCTTTCCAGCTCTGGCAACACCTGTGACCTAGAACAAGCCTGTCCCTTCCTCAGGATTGTTTCCTCATTATTCAAGGGAGGGCATTGAATTAGGAAATTTTTCTGTTACCCCCAGCTCCCCGTTTTTCTGATTCCCACATACTTGTTTGATAGTAAGTTGTGTTTGGTTCTCAGCATAGTGAATGTTGTTTATTTGTCAGCACTTACTTTCAAATATTAGAATTTGTCACACAGAGTTGTCGCTGCAGTGGAAAGATGATAACCATGTCACTAAAAAAGTACTTCAAAAATTTCCTTCTAAAACCCTGTCTTCCTGTTCCATGTGGATGGTTTACTGATAGATTTGTAAATCTACCGAGCATTGAGTAGCTGTCTTAGTCTCATCAGGCTGCTGTAACAAAATACCATAGGCTAGGTGGTTTAAACAATAAACATCTGTTTCCTTACAGTTCTGGAGGCTAGAAGTCTGAGATCAGGGTGCCAGGATGTTCAGGTTCCGGTGAAGATTTCCTGTCTTATGGATGGGTACCTTCCTTTGTTCTTACCTGGTGGAGAGAGGAAGCTTTGGTTTCTCTCCCTTTTATAATGATGCTGATTCCATCATGGAGGCTTTGTCCTCATGACCTCATCTAAAACTAATTAGTTTCCAAAGGCCTCACCTCCTAATACCATCATATTGAGGATTAAGGCTCCAACATAATTTGGGTGGAAGGAAGAAGAGACAAATACCCAATCTACAGAAGGATCTCTCTGACATAGCAGGTTAGCATATCCCCCTCCGCCTCCACCGCTGATGTTCAGCGTCACACAGTCTGGCTCTTGGTGGTTCACTAATTCCTTCGTATTTGTCTCTTCAGCTATAACCTCTTTAAAGCAAAGACGCGTTTTCCTTTTTTTCCTTACTTTTACAGTGACTGATATTTAGGCATTTAGTAAATATTTATTGATAGATTGATAAACCCACTCTAGTGCTGAATAATATATTTTGCCAAAAAAAAGTTAACACGTTTGTAAGGGGTATGTACTTATTCGCACTCTGCTGTAATACCTCACTAAACCTGTCAGTATGCTATAACAATTTAATTATTTAATAGTTAATGTTTGTTTTTCTTATGAATAAGGAATTTCTGCTACTAGAAGAAATGTTTGCATCACCCTGATTTAGTAAATGGCATAGTTTTGTTTAAGGCACTAGCATTTCCTGCCAATTGCCATCCTGGGATGTTTCTTCCCAATGAAGCATGAGCCAGCAAACCATTAGGGGTTCAGCTATATCCTAGGAGACTTGAGCACTGAAGACTTCTGGAGACACAGACCAAGTCTAATAAGTGTGTAAAGATTTCCCAAGGATTGGGGTGCCTGGGAGGCTGAGTCCCTCAAGCAGTTGGCTTTTGATTTTGACTCAGGTCATGATCTCATAGTTCATGAGATCGGGCCCCAGGTTGGGCTCTGCACTGATAGCACCGGAGACTGCTTGGGATTCTCTCTGCCCCTCCCCCCAATTCTGTGCGCATGTGTTCTCTCTCTCAAAATAAGTAAATAACTATTTAAAAAATAATTCCTGAGGATTAATGGTCATTAATTCAAGATGTTTAATGAATTCTTAAACAAGTGTTAAACTTAATTTTATACTGTTTAGAGTAAGTTATAGAAAATTAAACATTGAACTAAAACATAAATATTTCTGCAAGATTTCCAGCTTCTCAGCCTCTCTCCCATTCCCCTCCTCCAAGAAAATGAACAACCACTCCCTTCATTCAATGTATGTATGTATACATCCACATAAGTCTGTAGCAAGAGCAGCCTTAGTTTCTTCTGGAAAGAGTCTCAGATTCCTAAGGTGAAGGACACTGCTCCCAGTCTCTCAGCTATTCCCTGGGAAAGTTAAAAATAAGACCCGCTGAAAAAATAAGTTGGCACTTGTTATTTGAGAAAATTGCTTTATTCCAGGAACTGCCTCATGTAGCAGAAATTTATTTACCATCTGTGTGGACTTTAAAATTTTTCCGTCTTAACTGATACACAACTGAAATAGAAACAGACTTTCCATGCGTAGGTTTTCCACAGGCCTCAATATTTTAAAGGGTGTTAACTAAGAAACTTTTGGGATTTTTGTGGTCCCCAGAGGGGAGAGCCCCATGACTGCCTCTCAGGTCTAAAATCTTCTGGAGACAGGCCCCAAGCTGATGTCACTAGTGACTTCAGGTTGGGGTGGAAAGGGTGGCGGGACCTGCCAAGGAGCATTCCAGGGACTTTGCTGAAAGGCATTCTTTATTTTAAATGGCCAGTAGAACAGTTACCTAGCACATTATGTTCAAATAATAAAATACAATAAAAATAAAAGCCCCTTGGGCAATAAATGACTTCTTCCTGAATTGCTTTTAAGTTATGTAGTCAGATAAGACAAATGTACTTTCCTCTTTTTCAACTGTATCAAAGGATTATTTTATTCAAATGTTTTATTAAATTTTTCCACAAGAGGAAGTAACTTTGTTCACTGAGGGGGAAAAAATGAGGTTGAATGGGTGGCTGAACACAAGTGGATACATTGTTAAACAGTACTTCATATAAACTACAGAAAAATCAAGGGAAATCCAATTGCCACTTTTTATACCAAGTAAGCTGCCCTGCCCAGATGTTTTTCTACAGTATTAAGCTATTATACTATTAGTCTGGAGGACAGAAACTAGAGTGGCTATATCTGCTTTCCCTTCAAGAAAACTCAAGAGCTTTGGATCATTTGGATATCTGTAAAGACTATATCAAAGCAGTATCTCACTTTTCTAGACAAGCAATGTTAACAACCATAAGAAGGTCAAAATCATGTCTAATTATGTAGGGTATGTATTTCAACAATAGCTTCTAATCATTTCTTACTGCAAATTTTGATGTTAATCTTAACATTCAAACATAAATTTCAGTAAAACTTTTAGGATATAGAAAAATCATACAATCTATCCATAATTTCCCTTTTCCAAATTCCTATAAGTCCTACTGTTTTAACATTAACTGTGTTCTGGCACCAGACCTGGACTACATGCATGATCTCATTTAATTGTCACAAAACTTAAAAATTTGGTAAAAATTGGCAGATGAAAAATCTGAAGCCTTGACAAATAAATAACATACTTCCAGGTCACACAGATCAATTAAGTGTTGGCTTAATTGAGTCAGGCCTCCAAAAACCATTATTTCTAAAGCCACAGTACAGGCTTTAGGATTAGGCATTAATACGGAAAACCCAATTCTAATGGAATACATAGGATTTTTTAAAACATCATTATTAAACTCAGCTTTTAAAAAATTTTTTTATTGTTTTATTTATTTCTAGGAGAGAGAGAGAGAGAGAGAGAGAGAGACAGCATGAGCAGGGGAGGGTCAGAGAGAGAGGGAGACACAGAATCTGAAGCAGACTCGAACCTCTGAGCTGGCAAGTCAGCACAGAGCCCGACGCGGGGCTCGAACCCACGAACCGCGAGATCATGACCTAAGCGAAAGTCGGACGCTTAACCGACTAAGCCACCCAGGCACCCCTAAACTCAGCTTTTAAGGCATTCTTTGAAATATAGAAGACTTCAGAACTTCAAAGACTATTTACAAAATTGAAAGAGAGGCCCTTATACTCTTTGACCTGTACTTTGGAATGTAGGCTTATGAAAATTTAAAAAGCAGTTCTGTTATTTAGACTTAAATCACTGTCCAGTTCTTTCTCCTAGAAAACTGTGTGCTGCATAAAATTTATAAAAGAAAGTATAAGAGAGTGGATTCTGACAGTAGACAAAATTTCAGATTCCTGAATCTCACCTATACCTAGTGACACTGAGAAAGTCATTCAGTGTGTTGGTCTCAGTCATCTATCTGTAGGATTGGAGTAACAATGATACATTAAGTGTGGGAAATTATTTTCATGAAATCTGTCACAAAGGAGGCAGATAACTGGTAGCAAAGCTGATGATAATCTGATTTATGGAAACTGAAAGGCGGGGTTAGGTAGAACTATGGAAAATACGGAAAATATGAGAAGTAGTACCTGGGTGACTGAATACCACCATATTCTATGAAAACAACAGTTGCTCTAACTAGAACAAAAATTTTGATCATGTCCTTATTCTGCCTTCCCTCAGCATTAGTGTGTTACTGATGTGTACAACATGTTGCATGTTTTAATAACTTTATGGTAAAAAGAATATGAAATTGAAGTATAAAACAAAACCAAGAGTCCAGTCTCCCACTTAAATTTCTGTTGTATCTTCTGCAAATTTACCTCTGTATGTCAAAATTTCTTCAAGGTAAGTGTAGTAGTAATAATTCCAGCTTTGCTGCAATATTAGAATGACTGAAAGGAAGATTTCTGCTGAGAGCAGTATTGCCCCAAAGAAACTTCCAGAAAGAGTAAAGAGTAAACTCCAGAAAGAACAGACTCTGATGCCATTAGTCTCACAAGGAGTAAGAAGATCACCAATGAAGCACTCTTCTAAAAACAGACCAGCATGAGGTAGGAATAAAGGGAGGACCCAGAACCTGAGTCGTGGGGAGACTGGAAGAACGGAGTTGCCTGATCAACACAGCAGCTGGGAAACTGAGGCTTGAGCAAGCCTCAGCTGAGCTAAGCCCCTCAAGTTGAGTAGTTCTCCTACCTAGTGGCAGAAGCAAAAAACTCTCTGGCAAAAAAAGCATTCCCAATCCCAATTTAGGTCCACAAAGCTCCCACCTAATAAGATCAAACAATGAGCTTCAGTTACAGATTATAAAACAGAAGGCTGCTAGAGCTGAGAGGAAGTCAGAAGAGGGCTGATCAGAGTCAAAAAGCTCCAAGTTTCTTGTACCCTTGTAGGAAATAGGGATTATATCAGTAATCACAATAAATGGAAATGGATTTCAGTAATCAAAGTTTATTGTATGAAAAAGAGTCTAGTCAAATGCTGTTTACAAAGATATGTAATATATAAAAGTTTAGAAAGCATACAAAGTAAAGGAAAAAATAAAAGGTAAATACAAATGAAATATAGACATTTAAGACAAATTATTAAAATTACCACGTAAAATTGTAAGTTACCAATACTGATAAAAGTTTCAGTTCACCATGAAGATATAATAAATATAAACTGTATACAACTAAAATGAACTAAAATAAAGAAATCATTGAGAACAACTATATAGAGATTTTTAAAAATCTACAGTTTTGGTGGGAGGCTGTCAAAAAGTGCTAGTAAAAAATTAATAAAGCATCAAATGCTTTAAGCAACAAAAGAATCAAGCTTAATCTGATGCACATATAGAACTCTGTACATAAGAATTAGAATTAGAATATACATATTGTTCTCAATCACACATGGAGTATTTGGAAAATTGAAAATGTAGACTGTGAAGTATGTCTCAACAAATTTCAAAAAATTGCTGTTGCAGAGACTACATACTCAAACCACAGTACAACTAAGACAGGTTAGAACTTAATAGAAATTTCCATACATTAGGAAATTAAAACATATTCACACTAATAATTCAAGAGATAAGCACCTGTAATTGAAATTTTACAAATAATTGGTGATTGGGGCACTTGGGTGGCTCAGCCAGTTTTACATCCAACTTTGGCTCCGGTCACAATGTTGGGGTTGGGAAGTTCAAGCCCCGTGTCAGGCTTTGTGCTAACAGCTCGGAGCCTGGAGCCTGCTTCAGATTTTGTGTCTCCCTGTCTCTCTGCCCCTTCCCTACTCGCTCTCTGTCTTTCAAAAATAAGCATTTAAAAACATTTTTAAAAATAATTGGATGGTATAGTGTACATCTAAACATATGGCTTGCAAAAAAAAAAGAGGTACTTCTAGGGAAATGTAAAAATGTTAAATGTCATTATAAAGGAAGAAAAATAGAATGATAATAAAGCAGGTGTCTTAAGGAGTAAGAAATAGAGGGGCGCCTAGGTGGCTTAGTCGGTTAAGCGTCCGACTTTCACTTAGGTCATGATCTCGCGGTTCGTGGGTTCGAGCCCGGCGTCAGGCTCTGTGCTGACTGCCAGCTCAGAGTCCGGAGCCTGTTTCGGTCTGTGACTCCCTCTCTCTCTGACCCTCCCCTGCTCACGCTCTCTCTCTCTCTCTCCGAGAAATAAATAAAACATTAAAAAAATTAAAGAAAAAAAGGAGTAAGAAATAGAATGACATATAAACCCAGTTCAAGAAAGGAAATACTTAAGAAAAAGAAATATCAAGGATAAAGCAAATATAAAATTAAGTGACAAAAAAATTTGATTATGTGGTAAAATAAATGTACTAGCCTCTATCAAGTCAAGAGAGAGGAAACAAATAATATTATAAATAGAAAATAGAATAATCACCGATAAAGATTAATTGGAGAACATAATGTACAATTTTAGGTAAATAAACTTGAAAAATTATTGGCATAGACAAATTACTAAAATATATAGAAATTCACTGAACCTAACGAAGAAAAAACTAATCTTATAACACTTTAGAAATAAAAACCTTTTAAAATTCTCTTACAAAGGAAGCACCAAACAGATGATTTTATAAGCAAATTGTACTTAGCTTTCAAGAAACAAATCATTTCAATCTCTTTATAAACTCATGCAGAGAATAGAAAAGAATAAATGTCACTCATGAACAGAGATGCTAAAACCTGAACAATTCAGCAGTATAAAACAAGATAAAACACTTAAGGGTGGTTTGACATTAGAAAAAAATCTATATATGTAATTTTAAATAATTGTGTGTTAAAGGGGGAAAAGTATGACCATCTTAACAGATTGGCTTAAAAAACATTTGGCAAAATCCAACATCCATTTTTGTTTTAATTGAGAAAGTAGGAACAGGTTAGAACTATTTTAACTTAAAAAAGTAATACCTATTTTAAAAAGAAAAGCCTACAGGAAACAGAATCTCTGGGGCGCCTGGGTGGCTCAGTCGGTTGAGCTTCTGACTTTGTCTCAGGTCATGATCTTGCGGTCCCCCCAGCCCCAAGTTCAAACCCTTCGTTGGACTCTGTGCTGATGGCTCAGAGCCTGGAGCCTGCTTCAGATTCTGTGTCTCCCTCTCTTTCTGCCCTTCCCCTTTCTCTCTCTCTCTCTCTCTCACTCTCAAAAATAAACATTAAAAAATTTTGTTAAAAAGAAGAAAATAAAGAAAACAAGATCTCTATTGGGGATACACTATCTTGGTCTATTTTCAGCTTTATGCTAGAGATTCACACAAATGCAGGGAAGGTAGTGGTAATAAAAGTCTAAGAATCAGATTTTTTGCAGATGATATGATTTTCTACTAAGAACATGTGACAAAAATAGTCAAATTATTAAAAATAGTTTAACAAACCCACAAATATTTAGAAAATGTGTATTTGAAAATTTTCCACTTATGAAAGCAACAAGAATTGTAAGTTACAAAGAACTCTTTATGTGATGTAACGTTGCATATTATACCATATGTAGGAAATTATAAAACTTTTCTGAAAGATATTAAAGAGGATCTGAATAAGTAGAAGGATATATTATGCTCACAAATAGATTCAATATTGTAAAGATGCCAATGTTCCCAAAGTTGGTCCATACATTCTATACAGTTAAAATCAAAGTTCTGTTTTTCAAGAAACTTGACAAGTGGATTCTAAAATATGTATGGAAGAGCAATGGACATAATATAGCCAAGAGATTATTAACGAAGTTGTGCAAGGTGGGAGAATTGGCCTGCTTAAGTGTCAAACATTTTAAAACATATTGAATTAATGTAATGTGATATTTATGAAGGAACAGACAAATTAATGAAACAGGAGAGAAAGCCAAGAACAATCCATGTAGACAGAAATTCAGTAGTATAGGAGAGTGTCCTGAGGGAAAGGGCGCTGATACCTGGAAACTTGAGTATGTGGAAAAGAATAAAATTAAATCCATCTCCTCTCTTCTCTTGTCCTCTCCTCCACTCTTCTCTTCTGTTCCTCTACATTTCTAGATGGAAGATTAATGATTTAAATATGAAAAGAGAACTTGAAATATTTTAGATGAAACTATGACTAGATAAATTTATGACCTTGAAGTAGGATAGTAAGGAATTCATAAACAACGCAGAGAGAACACTAATTACATAAGAAAAGATGGATATGTTTTATATGTTAAAATTTAGAAATTCTAAATTTATGAAAACACAGTCTAAAGAAGGCATTTAAAAAGTACTTTCAAATCAGAGAAATGCCAGTTAAAATCACAATGATTCCACATCCTCTAGATTGACACTAATTGAAAAGCTTAACATACCAGATGTCAGAATTGATTAGGATCCATAGGAACTTGTATACATTCCAAGTATCAATATAATTGATATAACAATTTTAGAAAACAATTTGGCATTATATCTTAAAGTTAAACCTTCACATATTTTAAAATTAATCTCACTAAGTATATACTCTCAGGCAGTCTTGAACTTGCCCCTCAAGAAATGTGTACAATAGTATGCATTGCATTAATTTTCATAATAGCAAATCAACTGGAAATAATCCAAATATGCAGTTGTGAGAAAATGGATGAATACAATGTAGAATAGCAACACATGGCATGTTGTACAGATAGAAAATAAATTAAGCACTCAACCCACTACACTATGTGTTTGTAAAATAATGTTGCTGGGTATAAGGGAAGCATGCTTCAGAAAACTGCTTAGAGTTCAATATGTTTATAGAGCTCAAAAGGAACTAAATAATATTTAAGTACACATATTCACAGTTTAAAGCCTCTATTTTTAAATCTTTTTATTATTTTTTAAAAATATTTATTTGAGAGAGAGTGCAACGGGGGAAGGGTCAGAAAGAGAGGGAGTAAGAGAATCCCAAGCAGCCTCCACACTCAGCATGAGCCCAACATAGGATTCAAACCCACCACAGTGAGATCATGACCTGAGCTGAAATCAAGAGTTGGCCACCCACGTGCCCCAGCCCTGTTTGTTTGTTTTTTTTAAAGCAAAGGAATAAAACAAACAAAACAAAAAACCAACTTAGCAGAGTGGAGGAAGGCAAGGATGAGATAGGAAGGGGCATGTAAATGGGCTCTAGTCCCAGCATGAAGTGGTGGGTTCATGGGAGAATCACTATACTAGTATGCTTTATAACTTTTGAACTTGGGGCACATGTTCCTTATTAACATCAGTTGATATTAAAATAAAATAGTTACTTCAGTGCGATAACAAATGCGGATGTGCTTTCACTATAATGATTTAGAGAAATTTTTATTGCCGTATTTTAAATTATTGTGTTTGAGATCTATTTTCTTTTCTTTTCTTTTTTTTTAATTTTTTTTTAATGTTTTATTTATTTCTAGGAGAGAGAGAAAGCGTGAGCAGGGGAGGGTCAGAGAGAGAGGGAGTCACAGACTGAAACAGGCTCCAGGCTCTGAGCTGGCAGTCAGCACAGAGCCCGACGCGGGGCTCGAACCCACGAACCGTGAGATCATGACCCAAGCAAAAGTCGGACGCTTAACTGACTAAGCCACCCAGGCACCCCGAGATCTATTTTCCCTAATTAGATTGGAACTGCTCAAAGGCAACGGTTATGACCGAATTCTAAGTAACACTTGGTAAATATGACACATGAATGCATCAACTTGATGAAGAAAAAAAGAATGTCTACCATTGCCTTTTGTTTACATGTATTGCTTTTTCTCTTGTGTGAGTCTAGATTACATCTGACCATGTGCACTTGGCCACAACATTCTTCCAGAATAAGAAGACGTAGGTCCCTCTTCAGGCTTCAAAAAACTTTTATTCTTGGTGTCCTCCAGCACCAACTCTATAAATTGCCCCAAGTTCTCACCCCACATCCATGACCTTGCCAGTTTTTATCCACTAATAGCCTTGAACTTGAGTGTTGCCTCTGGGGAAAAACTTTCCACTGTATTCAAATTTCATCATTTTTTTTTCTCTTCCTTTTATTTTAGTTTATCTGTTTCATTTATTTTATCCCTTGGACAACTACAGAAAAAGGAAGTGAGTTAGCTGCCATTTTCTCCTAGCTCTTCTAAGCTCTTTCATGTCCCTACAAATAGCTCTGCAACTCTAGTCCCAGATGGCCCTCTTTCCCTAACAGACAACTCTCCGGGGAAGGTTGATAATCCTAGTCTTTAAAGACATAGGTCCTGGGAATCCAGCAAAATGTCAGGTTTCTGTTTCCTCATCAGAGCATAATAAGCCAAAAATAATAACTCTAAACAGCTATTAGAACAATGTTGCTTCCTCATGACCAGAAATGACCAGTTCCAATTTGGAGACAATTGAGCACAAAAAGCTTTTTAGTCTATGTAAAATCTATCAAATTCACTAGTTTCAACAAATCTACTCTGAAGCTAAACAGAATTAAAGCTTTTCCCTAAGCAAGTGTCTGTAACAAATCAATGAGAAAAGCAAAATAGTGAATATCCATGTAGTATGAATATGTATCAGATTACAATCTTTTATTCTTTGAATAGAACTGAAGAAACCAATCTATATTTTATCAGGTCATAGTTTTAAAATATTCCCTTCCTATGATTACTCTCTGTTACTTCATAGCAGAGTTCAGAATCACCCCAAGAAGTTAATCTTCTTTGTAACTAATAGAAAAGAAATTTTAGTCTTAATCAAGGCCCAAATTCTAGTGATCTTATTCCCACAGCGTGGAAAACCTGATACATATTCAGTCACACAAAGCTGACATGCTAGATAACGGTCTTTTGTGAAGTTCCTTGAATGCGAGCAACCAGATAAAAACATCTCCTAAACTTTTTTGCTTGTTTTGCTAATGTATAAGAGGCTACCTTGATGGTTAAGATACTTCAATTCAAAATTGCCAGATGTATGCTGTCTGTGATGACAAAGAGGAAGGTGTTACTTCTGATTTATTTTTATTCTTTGCACTAATGCTACCTATGCATCCTGATAACCAACAATAAAATAACAAGAGTTATGGGAGCATAGAAGTAGTAACGCCACTAATAAAATATATGCTCAGCACTCTTCTCTAAAGACTATGGGTAGAGTGAGCTTCAGCACCTTGTAGAGTTACTTTGATTACAGCTGTGTTCATTTCTTCTGCTTTCCAGAGGGTATAATACTGGGATGAGAACAGACACATCTGCAGTATGGCTTTCTCTCCATTACTGCCAAGGTGAATGAGCTAGATGTTAGCAGAGATAAGTGCCCCACGGATACTGTTACTGCTAGACACATAGAAACATAGCACGGTGTGTCTTGGGTAGCATCTTTGCATACTGTGTTGATTGACTTAAACGTAAATAAAAAAGATACCATGGCATGAGAGAAAGCACGCTGGAATCAGAGAGAAGAGATGAGCCTCATGCCAGCTTTACCACTAACTTGTTCTGTGATCTTGGTTAAGTCAGTGAACACATTCCTTCGCTTGTAGAAAAAGGGGACTGAATGCCATACTTTGCAGGGGACTGAGTACAGGCTGGGACAAATGCCTCGTCTAAAGGACCATGCATAGTTTGAAATCAGTAATAAATATAATTTTTGTTTGATTAATGACTATGGAAGATAAGCTCCACCAAAATCTGGCCTGATGGATAGTCACAGAATATTTAATGATTATCACCTGAAGGCAGAAACATGCCCTGTACAGTACAGGGTTGAGGGGAAGGGCAAGAAGAGATTGACAATGTGAATGTTTGTTAAAGGCTTGAAAGAAAATGAATGTGCATGTATATAAATGTTGAGAAATCCTGTGTGGACCGATGTGCTGAGTTTTCACATAAAGAAGTGGTGAATTCATCCCAAGACACCTTGGTATGAGATGCTGTTTCACTGATGAGATGGCTTCCATCACTATCACTTTCTACACATATTTTATATCCATAGGACCCTGTTTTTTGCTCACACTGTGAAACTGGAACAACCTTTTCTACGGAAGGAAGGAATGGAATCTGTCTTCAGAATCAGTGCCCATAGTACTAGTGTTTGTTGTTTACATTGTGATTCCTAAATATGCCTGGCCTTAGTAGCAGACTTCTTCTCATATGTGGGAATCCCTTTTATCTTTCAAGTAGCAGAAGTGTGCTGTCAGAAAACATGGGAGGAGAGTCTCCCTGTGTTCTTCACTTCAATCTTTACCGTCATCTCCCCACGTATGTCTGTCCCTATGCCTTCTTTTGTCCCTTCTCAGAATCCTAGTCTCCCATGGCTGTACTCCTACGTCAGAGTGACAGTCATTATCTTGAAATGTAAATGTTTATTTGTTTTGTCCATTCCCTGATGGATCCTCCAAGGTAGAGACTTTTTTATTTGCCTTTGCAACTCCAGTGTGTAATCAGATCTAAATAACTGTGTCATGATGACTAACTGAATAGATGCATAGAAGATTTACCGTGACTTTGAGGAAAATGTTATGAGAGTCTTTTAATTAGATAACCAATATTTGCTGAGCTTTTATCATGGACAAGGAAGGCACTTCACAAGGAGCTGTGGGAGATTAAAAAGCTGCTATGAAGAGAAGAAACACAGTCCTTTAAATACTGAGATAATTAAATAGACCAGGCCTTTTCAGATATAAACGAGTCCAAGACAGCATATTTTGAAAACCTGCAAGAGTTACAAGCAGTATATATCAGGGTGAGGCAGCCTTACTGGCTGCTGGCATTCATTTCTTTATGTGTTCATCAGTTCTTTATTGAATGCTCGGTAAATTCCAGGCACAGTCCTAGATGCCAGTCCTGTGGCAGTGAGCAGAATCAGCTGGGCAAGTTTCAGAAGGGGCAGCATGCATAATTTCCATTCAGTTGAAGGATGGGTCGGCTCAGGAACGGGCAGACTGGAATCAGGATGGCATTCCGGGAACATGTACGCAAAGCAATACTGGCTGACTGGAGGGGGTGTTCCCCAGGCCATCCTCCTCCTCATAAACTTATAAAAAGAATTGAGCACAAAAATCTTTTTATAGAGTATATTGTGTGGCATTCCAGTTTTAGTATGCTTATTCATAGGAAGCAGTTTTTATGTAATATTTCCCTTTTCTAGAAATCAAAGGGGTTACTATTTAGACCGGATGGGGATAGGAAATCATAATAGCCACCCTGCATTAACTTTGCTGGGCAGGAGAAGCAGGTCCAGGATGTCAGCAGCCCACACTCTGATGACTGTGAGCTGAGGGTGCTGTGGATAGGACATCTTGTTGCTTGCACTCCCAACCCACCCCCCTACTCCATGAGAAAAGCACAGCGCATTTTCAATGAACAAAGATATAACACTTATTTCTCTTAGAGCCTGCCCAGTAATTAGCCTCAAAGGAGTCACTTGGTCATTTTAGAGCTATGAGGAGGGAAGGGGAAAACATTTAGAGTGCATTTATTGACATAGTTATCTAAAAAATAAAGTCAGGAAGAAATCCACAACTAGGAATCCTTTTTGAAAAGACCAACATCAGGGGCGCCTGGGTGGCTTAGTCGGTTGAGCGTCCGACTTTCGNCAACATCTGACATTGGAAAGATCCAGATGAGGTCAACACCCTCAACTTCCTGTCCCAGAGAAAGAGAGAAGAGAGGCAGAATGAAAGACAAGGAGGGGGGAAAAAAAGAAAGATGAAAAACATAGAACTCCACACAACTTAGAAATTCTCCAGAGATAAAGCAAGTAAAAGGGGAACTTTAAAGAGAACTGCTTTTTTAGAAAACTCTTAGAAGTGCTACATTTAGAAAATCAAACTAGTTTGTTGGCTGTTTAAATTCATAGTCCATTAGGAAAGAATTTTTATTCATTAGTTGGACACAAGAAATTGATTGATCTGTGGTAATGGAACTTCACTGAAGGCTAACATTTTTAGCTGATTAGTATGTTAGTTGAATTTTATTCTTCAAAAGAAGACTGTATTTTTATTTAAGGCTATGTGTTTAATATGCTATTTTACAAAATTGGATCCCAAATGAATAATAAAACACTTTTTGAGGATTTTTACCCACAATAATTAGAACACCTTTTTTTTCAAGGTGAAGAAAAACTGTGGGCTTGATTTTTCCTATTCATTACACATGATAGAGGTAGAATAATGGTAGAAATGTTACCAAATCTGGTTTGAGGGGGGAAAGGTAATTATAGATTTAGCCCCTATTTGAGGTCATTTGAAGTACTTTGAACTACTGACATAGGAAGTGTCAGCAACATCTGTGATTTCAAAATTGTAGTAGTGACTTAATCTCAGATCACTGTTTTCATATATTGTACAGCGTGAGCTCTGTGTAACAGGGAACAAATTACTGCTTTGGAGTTTTCTCAAATGTCAGCTTAGCATTTCAAATAACAAGGGAATTCTTTAACAGGCTACCCCATGTTAGAACATTTTATTGACTGTATCTTATCAAGGCTCTAAAAAAAATCAAAACTTCAATTGATAGAAATCACAGTGGGCTGGGAGTTAAGAGTTCTGTGTTTTAATTTTTGCCTAGTTTGACCCTGGGGAAATCAATTTATCTTTCATACAAGATACACCCCTCATGTATAATGCAAGGGAGCGAGACTGATGATTGTTAAAGCTCCCTCCAACTCTAAAACTATGACTCTTGCCAAAATTTCTCCACTGCAGTTGCACACCACACCTAATGGTAATAGACTTATAATGCTCAGATTTGGGCCAGAATTGAAACCCTTAACTCTGATGACATTTGATTGTTGTTTATCCATATATGACTTAAACTCTGTGTTCTGTAGTCCCTAAAATCATTCTGCTTTGTTTTTTAAAAGGCTTTGTAGTAGCCCTCTGCCAACATTGGAGCATTCTTGTAGTGTCAGCTGGTCACCTAGAGACTTTCACCGAGGGTCACAGTTCTCATAAGACTGTTATTTTACTGTCCATCCTTGTGGTTCATATTGGTTCTCTTTGAGCCTGCTCTATACTTTACTAAAGTGTTTTGGAGAAGATGATAAGTGATGATGATTTGGAGAAATGATGAATAGTTACTCTTTTACTGTTCTCACACTGTACTATAACACAGAGGCAAAAAGTAAAGGTTGAGTTACTTCTTGGTGGGGGAGGAGGGGCGAGTGTGGCTAAAACCACCAGGCTCCCAATGAGGGTTTGTGTGTACTTTGTTTTTACTATCAGTCTCACTTAGCATTATTTGTTTATCCATCCATTCCCCCTGGAAGATTGCCCATATTTTATTTCTCTTAGTATCCTTAGAATTTCCTATCATACCAAAATTCTTTAATTATAGTAAATACAGTTGCCTTGCTCTTTTATATCTTTTGTAAGATATATCCCATCTCTGGCTTCATCTCTCCTGATTGAGCATCGAAGAGCCTTCTAGTCATTATTATAATAATGTAATGTGACAGGAGCATTTTTCATAATCTATAATCCTATTTGTTCAACAGGAGCATATTCTAAATAATCCAACAAAACGGACATAGAAATGGTGGCTTTGGAAATAATTTTGTTTTTATTCTTTTACTCAGTAAACATTTATCAAGCAGTGTAAGTGGGGCCTAGTGCTGGATTTAGATAAAGAGTTCACAGTACTCTGAAGAAGGGAGCTACATGCTCAGTGCAACCAAGGAATCATGCACAGACATAGAAATGTATCAAGAACAAAGATTTTAAATGTGGTTTTTGAGTTTAATACAGACCTTCTAAGCCGTAATTAGGGTTGTGTTCTAAAAATGGACGATGTTTTCAATTATGACAACTACAGAATAAAATAAGCAGTGCGGCCATTTAAACCTATTAATAACATTACAGATTTAATTAAGTTGTCTTAAACTGATTTTCTGCAGCTTAATATAAAGGAGGAGCAGTCTGTGCCAGTACATAGACCACACTACAGTAGGCGCTCAAGCAACATTAGTGGAAGCTGTGTTTGGAGCTGATCCCAAACTTGAGGGGCCACAGAGATCATCTTATTTGAGGGGTCTGCCACCTCTCAAGTCCCATATGAAAGAAATGTATGCACATAAATCCTGCTCTCAAGGGCAATGTAGGCGAGGCTGAAAACCTTTTCATGTGAAACTGTTGGCCTGCAAGCACTGCTGTGTGATGCTGGCCATGAAGGCAAAGTCCTTGGGAAGAAAAGGGCCTTGTAAACAGAAGCCAGTGAGGGATGTAACATAAAGGACTATCTAGAGATGAAGAGGCCCAAATGTTTATAAATTATATAGAGGTATCATGCAGTGCTTCAAAAATTTCATCTTGCCTGGGTTGTTTTTTATCTACATTGCTCTACATATTTACTTGATCACATTGAAAAATTCAGTAAATGTCTTGACTGCTACCGGAAATGTTGTGGCTAGGATATTAGGAGGACCTTTTTGAATTCTTTATGGAAGTATCTCATCTTCAGAAAGTAAACAGGCAGTGAAAAACCCTTGGACTTAACTTTGAAAACTAGGTTGAATAGCTTCTCCCCGAACATCAGTCCCCTGGCCAAGGAAACAAGGAGAATAGCTATCTACCTTTGTATACCTCGCTGACCTGCTGAGCCGATCAAATGTAAGTGACACTGTGTAACCTGGGAAATAACCATGTGAAATGGTTATCACATTTCGGGGATCACCCCTACTGGAAGCAGTGAATTCTGAAATAAAATTTTGATGCAAATCAACTAGAAAACTTATTTCAAAACATAACGTCAGTCATCCAGAGATTGTGGTTTCATTATGTCTGGAGAAGGGCCCAGGAATATACAATTTATGTAAGCACCCCTTCCCACCCTAATTATAGCAACATAGGTGGTAAAAATACTATCCTTTTGTAAACATTGTCTTTGAGTATGTGAAGGAGGCAATACATCTTACCAGTAAAATAAGTAATGAACAAAACACAAATTGGCCAAAAAAATACAGAGGCTCAGAAACCCCTTCTGAAATTGTTAGGGACCCATGAACTCCAGATTAAGAACTCTTAATCTAAAGTTTTTCTGCTACCCAAAACTCTGTTGCATGATATCTTGAAGAGAAGTGATGCTTTTCCTTTTTTGGACACAAAGCTTTATTTTTTTCCTTAATAATTGCTGTTTCATTTATTATTTATCATTTCAATCAATTACCATCTTTTAAAAATTGGAAATAAATGTCAACCAGAAATCCCTCCCCCAAGTTTTAAAAATTTGATTAACTAATTCATTTATTTGTTCATTCATTAAGTCAACATATGTTGTGTTCCAGACAGTATTCAGTTTAAGATACAAACTATAATAGGCAAACCAACTGCAAAACAGACAAAAATTCCTACCTTCATGAAGTTTACATTGTAGAGAGGGAGGCAGATAATATAAAAAGTATATAAATAGAATATGTAGGAAAGTATATAGTGACACATGAAAACAAGGCAGGAAAAATATAGGAAATGCAGTTTTAGACAGAGTTGCCAAAGAGTGCCCCACGGAGAAGGTGACAGAGTAAAGATCCAAAGGGGCATGAGAGAGTGATCCAGCTTTGCCGGTGTGGGTGTGGGTGTGGGTGTGGGTGCGGGAAATGCAGAGTCCACGGACACAGACAGTAGGAAGGGCTTGAGACGGAAGCTGCCGGGATGGGACAAGTGTGAGTGGAGTGGCGTGAGGTAGATGAACTCTGCAGGAGATAAGCTCAAGGATTGAGGACCTTCGGGACCTGTGGCTCTTACCCTGAATGTCATGTGAGCCTTTGGAATGTTTTGAAGAGAAGAGTAACATGATACTCACATTTTAATATGCCAGTCAAGGATATTTCCATGTGGGCAGTTAGTGTACAGTGTGGATATCTGCATACAGATGACTCCGTTTGTACAGCATTCCATCTCCTCCCCTTTCCTTCAACAAGGGCAGATATTTTCATGCTCGTGATAGTTGTTTGTAATATTTGCTGTTATTAACAAAGGAGTCATTTTGTATGATTTATAAACACAGGAGTAATTTTGCCTGATTTCTGATGAACTGTCTATAAATCCTGATATCAAATCAATTCTCATACCTTTGTCTAACTAGATTGTTTACTATTAATCAGTCAGTCATTCAACAAGTAATTGTTGAGGGTCTTCTGTATGTAAGGCACTTAGCACATGGGGATTCAGTAGTGAATGAAACCAACAAAATCCAAGAGTTGGTAGAAGTCACCACCACACCTGTCTATCCTTCCTAATCTTCCCCACCTACGCACCCTCAGCTAATTGTCCCAATACTGCACATTGTACAAATATTAAGCACTTTCACGCCTGCTTTTTCAATATGTACCACTCAGCAGTTTTATTCCAAGTCTGACTCCTGCCTTCTCTGTAATATTGCTGGAAGTTGATCATTACTCTTTGAATATATTTACATATGAAATGTAGTATTTTAGTAGGACAGTAACTTATTTATTTTTTATTAGTAGATGTTTCAACCAACAAAATCAAATTTCTCCCCCCAACCACTTCTTTACTTTCTCACATTACATGCTAGTCTGCTTTTACAAGATTATTATTTTTTTTATGCTCATGAAACTGTGACCTTGTATAAGTTTCCCAGGAGACATGATTCTCAGCATTTTGTTGGACAAACATTTGTTTTTTGTAACTACATGAACAAGCCAAACTGCACGTAGTCCAGAAAATAATTCCGCCTTTTGCACCACACTCTTTTTAAGTGCCATATTCAAGGAACACTAGTATAATGACGGTTAAAATATTTAATTTTACCATTTAACCATGAGGAGGATTTTAAACCTTGGGAGACATAATAAAATAATTTAACAGTCTGAGAAAGGTTTTGCAGTGTGTTCCCAGTTTTTGGTTGTCAGCTGAATGGACATGACAAAAAATGAAGGCAGTCATATTTTGCAACTTCAGAATATATTTACTTGCTTAAACAATTAGCGGAAATCAATTATCTTTTACATACTAATCCATATTTTAGGAGATACTCTAATATATATTTTAGCAGATAAAGAAGTTGTCTTTGTAATTTCATTTAACTATAAAATAATAACATTTCTACAATGGTAATGAAGTACTGCTGAGTTTCAAATTATAGGAAGTTTAAAAAGAAAACCTAGCCAGGCTAGTGGCATCTCTGTAAATTCTTTTGAGGATAGTCATGAGATTTCCAATGAGATACGCTTTCTTAAACCAGACAAATGAATTGGTGGTTTAGTTTAGACACAGTAACATTTCTCTCTGAGAAAAAAAAGGGGGGGGGGGGGGCCTGGGGGGCTCAGTCTGTTAGGCGTCCAACTTTGGCTCAGATCATGATCTCACAATTTGTGAATTGTGAATCCGAGCCCAACATCAGGCTCTGTGCTGACAGCTCAGAGCTTGGAGTCTGCTTCGGATTCTGTGTCTCCCTCTCTCTCTGCCTCTCCCCACCTCCTGCTCTGTATATCTCTTTCTCTCTCTCCCTCTTTCTCAAAAATAAGTAAACATTGAAAAAAGATATCCTGGGCCATCTATTCCATTAGTAAGCATATAAGGAATTTCTCTATTTTCATTAATCTAACAAACAGGAACAGGAATACATATAATCTTTTATCATATATATGTTTATTATATGCCTTTTTTAATTAAATGAATGTTTAGTTATTTTTACATATACATATATAATTCTTTTTATTTTTATGAATAAAAAGTTGTTTTAAAATATTTCAATATTTACAAATAAAAAGGTATTTTAAAAATGTTTCATTAGAATCAGTTCTGGTAGAAATACTGAAGAGATTTATTGTGATATGGGCTAGACACTTACTGTCTCTCAGTTCTTCTGTTAAAATAAGAATTAAATTGCTGATAGGTTATTATGAAAGACAAGTAAGGTAATGACTGTGACTCCATGCTGAAAGGAAGAAAAGCAAGAAACTATAAGCCAGTATTGTCATTTCATTATTCTTACTCCTATCATAACCATTCTCATATAGGAGATGCAGTCCATTCAGTTGTGGAGTTAGCTGAGCAAATACAGCTATGATGGATGATCTTGACATTAGAATGTCCCAGTGAGGTAACCCAGCAGCCCAGAACCACCAAGTATGCATGATTGTGGACTTAGACTAACCTTGAGACTCCAGATTCGGTCAGGTGAGATCAGCACAGTTTGGATTGAGCATACATACAGCAAAGTCAACATTCTCAGGTCTTGGTAACCACTGTTGCTAAATGCAGGGTACAAGGGCAAGCATGCTTTAGCTCTAACTTTGGGATCACTGTAGCAGATGGAAGCAATTCAATTTGGAGAAGAAAAATAATTTAGCCACTTTGTTTACTTCTGATGACTATATGGTAGTTATTTGTATCTATTGCTTCAGCAAATTGTTGAGAGGTTAAAACGAGCTATCACACTGTCAATTTGACATAAGGATATCTGGATATTTTCATATCAAGTAAAAAATGTTTTAGTACCTCCTGTATCCATACATAGAATAACATGAGTTGAGTGACACTTTTACTCTGGGTGAGATTTAATTTTCAAAACAGATGTAACTACTGAGGTTAGTCAAATTATGGGGAGAGATAGGTATAACTATAATCTGCTACAATTTTCAAAAATAAGCCAACTTTTAATGTTTAATGTATTTGTAAAGATATATATAAAGAAAATCATTTTGTATCCTAAATTCACTTTAATTTTTTTCATGAGATAACTCTTAAAATACTGTTGTACTCTTCTTTCATCCTTTATATAAGATTTCCAAAGCTATCTCAAACAAATTGGATGCTGGATGTAGCTGAAAACAAGTCAGGCTTAATATCAGCAAAATATGATTAAGAAATAGCCAAAAAATGAATTTAATGTGACTTAAATCAGGCAAAAGATGATTTATACATTGTGTTTTTTCAAATTTAATCTCTAGTTCCCTTTATCTTACATTTATAAATCTTAAGAAAATGTGACATATACATGTATATTTGTTTGTTGTGATGATCATTTCATTTGGAAAAATTCGTTCATAGCCTTTAATTTTGAAAGACTTATTAAGGAAAACTTTTTAGTCTTAAAATAAAAAGTAATCAAAACACCATTAGTTATATACTAGAAAAAAGAAAAAATGCTTAGAAAATAAAGTTTATAGTTTCAGTTAAAAATAAATTTACTTTTTGAATTCTAATTTTATTTTTAAACTAAACCTAAGTTTCATTATCCTTAATCTGAACATGCTTTGCTGTAGAATTCCTCTTTGATTTTTTAAACAATGTTTTAAGTTTGTAAGAAAATAAAATCACGAGAGTTGTGAATTATGATATGGTTTGGGGAATAAAAACTGACAATCCCAGAAGCACATATAATTATCGAGGCTTGCACAAAGAATGCAGAGTTGGAGAAACCTGTAATCTGGTATTACAAAGGTATATCTGTCACTATGTTGAAAAGTTTTCTTTAGTTAGATAATACTCGATTGTGTTTTTGATCAAGATTTTTATTTTCCTTTACTTCACATCACAACTTGCCATTAACATGCAAAGAGGCAACACTTCCTGTGTCAGATTCCTGAATTGTGTCCTATGTGTGCCTGTGATGCATATAATATCCAGTAAATAATAGATAAAATTTGGAAATTGCATTTTCTCCATTAACTAAAACAAAATTATCAACACAATCTCCTCTTTAGAAGAGACAGTGATCCCTCATTTGACCCTGGAAGTGTCATCTCATGAATTCCCGATGGCTCTTCCTTGTCCTTCTTGGAGAGGCAAAGGTTACCTCTATTTCTTTCTTTTATATCAACTTCATTGGAGTCGAGCTATGTGCCAATCTCCAAAGACTATTATTTACTCAAGTTCAACTGTATACTTAGCTTTCTACATAAAAAGAGTCTTTGTTAAGTCCAGTGATCTCTGATTCTAGGTCATTTCACAATACTGGGATGATTTTTCTTAATTGCTTCATAAGGTTAACCTCTGGAATGATTGTGGCTTGTAAGGTACAAGATGCTCATTAAATGGGCTTCCTCGGTAATCCATGAAATTCTTGCAAACCGGCCTCAGTTGCCTGTGTCCATCCTGGTCTCAAAACACAATGGCTAAAAGAACCCATACTAGGGAATCACAGATAACACCAAACGCTCTGTGCCTTCCAGAAAATAGTTAAGAAACAGGGTCATTTTCTTTGTTGTCAGGTCTGTTCTTGTACATTTGTGGCAGTGTGTTAGAAACTATATCATCTGTACCAAAAACGTTCTAAACTGAGATAGAATGTTTTTCAGATAAAAAGGAAAAATTAAGCACTGAACATTATGGAGAAAGGGATGGGTAGGATTAATTTTAAGGATAATGTAGATGAAGTCCTAAAAAAGATTTTAGGAGATATAGGAGAAACAATTTTTTTCAACCCTGGGAAATCCCATGCATATTACTTAAAAGTATGCTTCTATTCCAGGGTTTCATGATTCATTACCAACTTTTTTCCATGTGAGTGTAAGTAGATACCCACAGTGGCATACCATGGACTGAACAATTGCAAAGGGGGTGAGTCACGTGGTAAGAAGCCTGCCCAGCCGTAATCACTGATGTTGACCAAGTTGATTAGAAGTAGTTTCCAAGATGAGTTTTATTTTTAAAGTTCTATTCTTCAGAGTGAAAATTTTTTTAACATTTACTTATCCATGCTGTCAATCTCCTGGGCCTATATTTCACTTTACTAGGGGCAAAGTTTAGGAGGATTTACATCTACAGTATTCAGAAATCTCTTAGAGGGTGAAGGAATGTGGATATATGCTTTTTTGAAAAATGTTAAATAAACAAACGGGACATTTTCATGTTGTATTAATTTACCAAGTATTCTAAAAGAATCAAGAATACTAATTTAGCTGGGCTGACTGGGAAAAAACATAAAAATAAAAAATAAAAATAAAAGGCAAGTAAACTATAATAACATCTTCTACTCCAAAGTGGCAGCGAATATTAAAGTTTTCTTACATGATTTTATACTTTAACTCTTAGCCCATTCTCTGCATAAACCAAAATTGACAAAATCTAGGAAAAAGATTTTACTCTAAGTTTATTACCTAGAAGAAATAAAGGCCTAATATCTAATGAACAACTTACATTTTTCCTTTCTGAAATAGTACTGAGAAGCAGTAAAGACCAAAAGCTCTGGAGTAAGATCGCCTGAACATAGTCCTATCTCCACCACTTACTAGCTGAGTGAATCCGGTTAGTAACGGTGAAATATTTGAAAATGTATTGCAAACCAATTCCCCACAACCACACGTTCACCGGAACCAAATCTAGTTTATGGCAAGTAGATATTATTCGATGTTTCAAAAACAGTTGGTATCATAAGTGATATACTAATAAGAAAACATAAGAATGACAGGATATTAACAGCAAAGGCACAAAAAACCACATTTAGTAAAATGCATAATATTTTTAATCTCTGTATTGGAGACAAATAGGCTTCCAGGGTGATCATTTTATTTCTATGGAAAATTCACTGTATTCTGATTCCAGAAATCAGCATTTGGAGAAAACATTGCTAGTAAGTCGAGACTAAGCATACATCTTAGTTAATGCAGGTGAAGACTTGAGCCCTGAATACAGTAAAATTTAGGGGAGTGTTTTAAAGTCATAAGAGATATGAGACCTGAGTCCTAGTTTTCCTTTGTTTTTTTGTCTTCTGGTTTTTGTTTTGCTTCATTTAATTTATATAGGACCAAAGGTTTCTGCCTCCAGTGTATGATGACTTAAATCTTAGTCATAACTAAATGAACAGGCTCAGGCCATGGTTTCCAAGAACAGTTTTTCCCATTGGGAAGGGTTTGTGGAAATCAGAAGATGAAAAAACCAAAAGAATGTTATTTTTCATTTCTTAAAATTTGAAAGTAACAGAGAGAGAAAACAAATAGACATATCTAAATGCCCAAAAGCAGTATATTATGCATGATATTAATTCTGCATTTAATATTACTTGCTGAAATACGTTATATCATATATTTTATAACTCTGTGGATTGTTGCTTAAGTGGTACATTGACAGTAAGATGAGTACGATAGATTTCATTAGTATTGAGGGTAAATATGATTTTCTGCCACCATTTTCTATGTTTCTTTGTTGCTAGTTATAGAAGACTTGTCCATGTTATTTTTTATTCTTTCCAGAAGGAATTATACCATTATTTTGCTAAATGTCAGAAAATGATTTTAGGACAAATCAGCTATTAGAGTCCTTTTTTTCTTAAGTTTTTAGAAGACAAATCAGAAGTTTTTTGTTTTGGTGTGACTTTTCTGTTTTATAATTGATATACTACCACATTTTTTCCTATAGCAATTTTAGCAGTAGGTTGATCACCATTTCAATCAATAACCATTCCGTTCCGTAATGACTTACATTCCCTGGCTTTTTTCTTAGGATTCTCTAAATCTACTGTAGAGATGAAGTATGCTAAATAGGGGCACAAGGGTCTGAAATGTGCATTTGTGTGTATTTCTCAGTAGCACTTTGTATGCTGAATTAAGTCTGGCTCCTTGGAAAACTCTTGGGTGCTGAGTATGCAGATTCCTCAGGTTTTTAATCTAGAAAAAGAGTGATGTCTGGGTTATTTTTGTTTAGTTTTCCTTTTTTAGCTGTTGCACCTCAGAGTAGGATGATATCACTCAAAAAAGAGGCCTCCCTACAATAATGTCTAGTTAAGTCTGTAGTCACTGGCATGTCATAGATCCTAATCCTGTCCCTACTCATTAAGTGGTTTTTGTGGAATTAACCAGATGTTCTACTCCTTTGGGTTTTTTTAGGTGATAGCTTTAATAATTGGTGTTCCCTACTTGTGCCTCTGTTTAGGGTGGAGAGTCAGCTACTACAGGCTCTGTAGCTGCTGTTCCGTTCTCTGGTGGACACATTCTGTGAAGACACGGACTATGTATTTGTACTTTTATCTCTGAAGCATAGGCTTGTGTTTGTTAGTGCCTAGAGCTTCCTGCCTCCTCCTTCAGATCACTGGTTTACCTTCCCTCATCTCCTCCAAACAATTCTGTTTTCTTTTCCTGGTTCAAGATGTAATGGAATCGAGCAGTCTGGGGCCAACTGCCTACTGATTTGGACAGAAGTGGAAAGACACCAAGAGCTTGCAATAAGGTCAAACCATGAAGCTGATAAACAACTAACATACTCCCTTCCTTCCTTCCTTCCTTCCTTCCTTCCTTCCTTCCTTCCTTCCTCTTTCTCTCTGCCTGCTTTCCTGTCTCCCCAAACAGTCCCAAAATTAAAATCACATAGTTCACAAATTCCACAAAAAAGTGAAAGGATTAGGACATTCACATATAAAGTCATATATTTTCCAAACTCCATATCTAAACTGAATGTAAGTCAAGGCCATCTGGGAGACAGGCTTTTACTACTTACATTTAGCTTAAATACTATAGTTTTTGCACACACACAGCTCCTCCCTCCCACACTTTTAATTATGTTGCTTCAACTGAATCTCTGTAAAAGCCAATCCAGAATAAAGGTATTGAAACATTGCCAATTACTTGAATATTATCTTAGAAAATGTCAAGAAAATAATTTTCTTTTCTAATTGTATTTTTATATATTTTTCATATTTTGCTTTTGTCTTCCATAGGTTTATATTTTTCGTAAATATTTCCTAAAGATATACTTATGTTTTAAGTCCCCCTTTTAGTACATTTTAAGATGCATTATAGATATGTTCTTTTGAAATGTCAATTTGATACATCCATATCCTATTTAAAATTACTATGGAAGACAAAATGTAACTTCTGAATGCTACAGAATGGTTTGGAAAACTATAGAGTTATTGATACCTAGATAAACAACAGAAAGAATATTTTATCTGACAGGCTTCTAATACCTTTTTCTAAAGTTGTATAATGTATGCACATGCTGAATAAACTATACAAGAGTGATTTATAGTACATGCCTACGAACATATAATACAATTCATATGTATCCTTAATATAATTAATGTTGCCACAAACTTCAAATGAAATACACAAGAGATTACCATAAAAACAAAATCTTCAATCCATTAAAAAATATATATATATATGTCTATATATCCAGGCATACTGAGAAACAGGAGGAAAGAAAAAAGGAAATAACAGAAATAGAGCCACAAGTGATCTAGATATTAAAGTTTTCAGTCCTGAACTTTAAAAACACTGGTTAGAATATTGAAGATAATAAACAATAAAATAGAAGATTTTAGCAGATTATCCATAAAATTCACCAGAGACATCTGTTTAAAAGAATCAAATTAAAATTCTAGGTTTAAAACCTACATGGCTGGAACTAAGATTTTATTAGACAAGGTTTACAAAAGATTTAACCAGCAAAAGAAATACTTAGTGACCTGGAAAATCAGTAGTAGCCAGACTTATGCACAGATAAAACAGTCGAATTTTTTAAATGTGATGATGACATAGAGAAAACAATAGCAGCGTATCATTTGATTTCCAGAGGTGAGTTGATAGAAAAAAGGACAGAAGGAATAGTCGAAGGGAGTATGGTCGAGAATTTTCCAAAACACGTAAAAGACAATTTCAAGAATTGTTACAAATACAAATAAGAATAAATACAAGGATACTCACTTTTAGGAAAGTTGTAATAAAACTTAAAATTTAAAAGGGTAGGGGCACTCAGCTGGGTCACTCAGTAGAGCATGAGACTCTTGATCTCAGGGTTGTAAGCTTGAGCTTACAACTGTAGAGATTACTTAAAAATAAAATCTTAGGGGCACCTGGGTGACTCAGTCAGTTGAACATCCTCTTGATTTCAACTCCGGTCATGATCCCAGGGTCACAGTGGCAAGCCCCACCTCAGGTTCTGTGCTGAGCGTAGAGCCTGCTTAATATTCTCCCTCTCTCCCTCTGCCCCACTTGCATTCTTTCTCTCTCTCTCTCTCAAACAAACAAACAAACAAATAAAATCTTTTAAAAGTTCAAAAGTGTAATCTTAAAAGCAAGTACAGAAAAAATGGCCTTGCAATTAAAAAAAGAAATCAACAATAAGACCTAAAAGAACAAAGGACTCAGCGATGAATAAATGTGTAGTCCCTGCACTGTGTTAGTCAGACATCATGGAGTACTTCTTTGAGGAGAAATCAGGGAAAAGACTAGAATCATACATGAGTATTATGACTGCTATTTTATTAATGCCATGTCAATGAAGAAAATGGGACTGGATTTTATAGATCCTCCAGGTAGAGAAATGAAGAAAATGGAAGTGTACACACCGATAACAAATGTAATTAAAGAGAGAAAGCAAAAACTTATGCTGAAATGAGATGAGTGTTTTCTTTTTTTAATGTTAATTTATTTTGAGAGAGAAAGAGCACAAGCAGGGGAGGGGCAGAGAGAGAGGGAGAGATAGAATCCCAAGCAGGGTCCACGCTTTCAGCACAGAGTGTGATGCAGGGCTTGAACTCAGGAACCGTGAGATCATAACCTGAGCCAAAATCAAGAGTAAGATGCTTAACTGACTGAGGCACCCAGATGACCCGAAATGGGTGTTTATCAAATTATATTGAAAATTTCCGTAAACCATAACTGTCACTATATACTGCAGATAACTACCCTAAATCTCTTTTAACATGAATGATACTTGCTTGTATTATTGTAATTTTAAGAAAGTGCAGTGTTGCAATGGAATAGTATTTTATAATAAAAATAATTGATCCAGACAAATTTGTGAGAAAAAAAGTCAATATTATTTTGTTCTTCAAACATAACACTTTAAAGTTTTTAACCATAAAAAAATTTTAAACCAAAAGCGGGGAGTACCTGGGTGGCTCAGTCAATTAAGCGTCTGTCTTTGGCTCAGGTCATGATCTTGCGGTCTGTGAGTTCGAGCCCTGTGTCAGACTCTGTGCTGATAGCTCAGAGCCTGTAGCCTATTTCAGATTCTGTGTCTCCCTCTCTTTCTGCCCCTCCCCTGCTTGTGCTCTATCTCTCTTCCTCTCAAAAATAAATAAAGCATAAAAAAAAATTTAAGTTCTTAACATATCGTGATTTTCTTCATTATTTTGGAAGTGTAAAATGTGCCTAAAACTACCACATCAATCATTGCAGACTTCTCTTTGTCACTCATTTGATTTGATCTTCTTAAGATTCAGAATTCTAAACCTATCCTTTGAATGTATGATTTTTGAGATATTTTTGCTTTGCTTTTTAAGAAAAATTTGTGCATTATGGATCTACACTAAAGCTTAAAAAATATATTCGTGTGTTTATGTCATGAACTTGACTAATATAATGCTTCGTGGATTCTGGGTAGCAGCAGGATATTGCTGACTAAGCTTGCACCTAAATGAGAGAGAACAGTAAATCCTGGGTAAAAGGGATGGAGAGAAATGCCAAACATTTGACATTAATTTAAGGATCAGACCCATTTATTAGCAAAGACATGTTAAAGAAACACAGTACAACAGCTGCCTTTTGAATATTCATAATGTTCATTATCATAAGAAGAAGAAGTATTACATCTTCTCTGAGCTCTTTTTGCCTATTTTTTCTAATTAAATAGCCCCAAGAATCCTTCATATTAATTCTTAGTTATGATTAATATTTTTTGAAATTAAAATTTGTTTGGACACTTTGATAAAGCACTAATTAGCCTAGAACTTCAGCTGCCCTTGAAGCTTCCACCGGCAATGGGGGTGATTTCATGTCAGTTTAGCATAATTTAACAAACGATGGAGGACCAATGTGTGTCACAGACAATTTCAAGACATTAGATTTATAAAATTTTTATGCATTATTTCTCTAGTGTTTATAATTTTTTTTTTCCTTTAGCTCTTTTGTTGTTGTTGTTTAAATACTAAAGAACTGTAGATAATGAAGAGGAAAGCAATGCTAGTCTTTGTGCTCCTGGAATTAACTTCATATTCTCCTTTAGTTTCAACTCAAACTGGACAGTAGGACAAAATAGGGATGAAGGAAATGTATACATATCCTGTTTCTTCTGGCTTCAAATCCTGCATATTTGTCCATTTGGTGGCTTTGAACGTATGGAAGATGAGTGATATTTTTCATGCTGGTAGTTTGGTAGAATTATCCCAGGACAGATTTTATGTTTGGACTGTTTGTTAATATCACAAATAATTAGAATTCACTTTGTGAGGAGGTAGGATTAAAGCAGTGTCCTTACAAGGTATTTCTAAGTGTGTATTATAGACAGTATAGTAAATAGAGAGTAAAAATAGTTCAACACAGATTGCTAAGTAGTAAGGCAAAAAGGAAACTACTGCTGAAGACAGATAGTTGTCTCTTCTGAATTTTAAAATTAACTTGCTTCCTTACTAGATGCAGCATTCCTTACATATACTTTGTCACCTCCTCAAGTCCCCTAAACACTCTAATCTTCCTGAGCTTTTATCCTTAGGACTCATACTACCATAGCTTACTTTGAAGTATTCCTGTATTACATGGAAGAAACACTGGGTGTTTCTTTTCAAATAATAATAATAATAATAATAATAATAANCTGATGTATGTTTTAATCAACAAGAGCTGAGACAAGAATGTGGAGATTTTTATAGGCAAACTACTTTACTTACTAACATGTTTTCAAACAGTAATAAAAATAAACAAAGCAGTTTGTATCAGTAGTACTTGTGAGATTCAGTAGTACCAAGGGAAACCACCAGAAATCATCAAATAACTTTTAATGGGCATGGTATTTAATTGTTTTCCTCAAGGTGGATTCCATGGAGCCCTGTTTCTGTAAGATACACTGTAAGTAAAACAGGCTTGTGTGATCAAAACAGAGTAAGATACCTGTACTCTGGCTCCAGCTAGAGTATTTATAAATTTTCTTGAAAATTCATAGTGGATAAAAGAATCCATTGATACTTTTATGTAGGATGTTCTGAAAATCCTGCAGTAAAGAAACTAGTATTTCCCAAATTTATTTGACCAGAAACTTTGTCCATCCTAATACCAGTGATTATCCCACAGATCCAGCGTTCGCTGGAATACACTTCCAGGAACGCAGAACTGTTTTTAGTCATTTTATCCTCCTCCTGGGAAGGATATTCTTAGAGTAAGTTCAAAAAGCTGTTGGAACAGAAAAAAATCATATCTACCAGGTGATTGTGTCCAGAGCTATCATAGGCTTCCTCACCACAAATGAATCAGGAAGGTAAAGACATTCTTTCCTGTACTAAATAGGTTTCAGAAAAACAGAGGCACCAAGTAGACAACAAGTAGTTGTCGGCTTTTGATGTCAGATCTGCTACAAGAACTTGGGTTTAAGTTTGGGTTTTCCCTCTCAAAGGATTGTTGACTCAGAAAAGAAAGGAAAGGAAAGAAAGATGGAAAGAAGAAAAGGAAGGGAGGGAGGGAGGAAGGCAGGCAGGCAGGCAGGCTAGTGGGTTGGACATTGGGCCTCTTGATTTCAGCTCAGGTCACAGTCTTACAGTTCGTGAGATCTAGCTCTGCTTTGGGCTTCATGCTGAGTATGCAGCCTACTTGGGATTCTCTCTCTTCCTCTCTCTGCCCCTCCCCTGCTTGCTCGCTCTCTCTCTGTCTCTCTCTCTCTTTCTCTCTCTCCCTCTCTCTCCAAATAAATAAACCTTAAAAAAGAAGAATATATAAGGTATATGTTCTTATTAGAATTTGAAAGAATACCAATATTTGTGCAAATACTAATTACATTTAACGTTTGCTAATTTATACTTGGGTGTGTTATTAATTTGGATTTTTTTCAGATAGAAAGGGTTGTATCAGTAACAAAAAAGGCAGTACCTAAACCCAAGTATCTGGCAGAACTTCACTCATTCTGCAAGGGTCTCAAATTACTGTGTGCAGGCCACATGACCCACTGCCTTTTCTTTAGATACAGTTTTATTGGAATCCAGTCATCTTCATTTGTTTACATGTTGTCTGTGGCCTCCTTTTCACTATAACAGAATTGAGTGGTTGTGACAGAGACTATAAGGCATGCAAAACCGAACTTATTTACTCTCTTGCCCACTGTAGCAAAAGTTTGCTGCCTCCTAGTTTGCGAAGGGTGTCGTCGTGTGTCCTGCTAAGTGTAGTGAATCAGGATAAGTGGATGGAGAGTAATCAGGGAGAGGAGGTGGCTGGTTTGGACGGGAGACGCCTCTGCACGGAGATGACATAGAGCACCCGGCAGACCTGACACAAGTGAGGAAGCTAGCCTGCGAGACTCCGGGGAGCAGTTTCCCTGGCAGAGGCCCCCGCGCAGCTGAATGTGCAGCTGCGGAGAGTGATGGGAGGCACACGGAGCCGGAGCAGGGGGAGATGCGGTCCTCCCCTCCGGAGAGGCCAGGTCACACCTTCTTGCCGCGCTCTAGTCCGATTTTGACTGGTAGGAAGCCTTTGAACTGTTCTGAGTTAGAGGAGTATCATGAACTAACTTGTCTTAAAACAATCATTCTGGCTGTTTTGTTGAAAACTAACCCCAGATAAATAACTAAGAATGAAGTAGGTAGGGCAACTTTAATTTCTAAAACAAACAAACAAAAACTGCAATATTTATTCTACCATTAGACTACAAAGGTACTATTGATGAATCACCTCTCACTAGTAAATCCCATACATTAGAACAGTAGTTTCAACTCTGGTAGCGCAATGAAATCTCCTCGGCAGCTTTTAAAAACACTAGTGCTAGCGTCCACAAAGAGATTGTGATGTAACATGATTGGGGTGGGGTTTGGGGCATTGGTTTTTTGTTTGTTTGCCTTTTTGTCTGTTGATTAAAGCTCTCCAGATCTCTCCAATGTGCAACCAGGACTGAGAACCACTGTTTTAGAGAAGAATATCAAAGACCAAGCAAGTGTCAGTTTTATATGACAGCTAATTATATGGTTCTTTAGAAGAGAGCAGAATGATCTGTAATGTAAGTTGTCCAGAAGTTCACTCTTCCTTAGGACTTTATAAGAACCTCAAAAATATTCAGTGCCCTGGACAATTTTAAAATCAGATCAGGGACCTGCTTGTCTGAAGCAGGCATAACTCTGCTTTGATGTGTCAGTATCAAATGGTCTTTAGAGATCCCAACAGCTTCCCGATTCTGTTATTTGAATCAATTTGTCCTACATTTATGACCTGATGGTGTTTGCTGGCAGGGAATTTCATAGGTTGAGAGTTTTAAACACAGTCATCTGTGACCAGACAACCCCCTTAAAGATAGCCTCAGAAGCCCCTGCGGATCTGCCTACACAGAGGTCCCTCGGAGCTAGTTACCAGAGTAACACAACAATATTATTTGCTATATGTAAGCATGTGGCCCTTCTAAGCCTCAGGCATAGCCATTACGTGAGGTCATATGTGCTGATGTGATTTGTTGAAAGAAATAAACATAGAATTAATCACGAGAAAGGAAACCTTATTACTTGCTGTGAAAATGATTCCTTTGGCTTAGATCATGTGTAAGATAGAATTCTGTGTTTTGACTGTAAGAAAATAGAAGTCATATTTGGACATTCAGAGGATGTTCAATTGACTGAAATGTTCGGAGGCATGTTCTGGAAATATAAGAAATCAGTGTGGACCTGAAAGAGAGCCAGTAGCATGACTAATGAAAATCAGGCAACAGGCTTTAAAGTACACTGTTGCTCTTTCATCTCTTCCCGTGTTTGTTTCACCTTGATTAATGTTTTCATTCAAGGAAAAATTGAGTCTGTTTGCAGAGCCTTCACTTCTCCACTTGTCATCTTGAGAAACAGCAGAAATGGCATTGAGGACAAGAGGGCAGAAAGAGATGGGAGCTATTTAAGCATCCAGGACAAAGTAGGAGTTCAGGAGGCCACCTGAGCTTTGGGGAAATGTATGTGACACAGTGAAAACTACTTCAGTGTTTTAGGGTACATGCATCAAGTCGATTAACTTGAAACTTGTCTGTCTGTAAATTAAAGTACATTCTCTCAAAGATTGCATTTTAACATGTATTTTTAGAAATACAGATTTTTTATTGACCATTTTATACAAGAAAACCTCCATCTCCTTTAACACAAGAGCTGGGTCATGAACCCCTTGTCTTCTCCCTAAAAGGTATGAAGACATAGGGGAAGTTCTTTTTCCAAACCTTAAATCTGTGAGCATCCAGTGACCAAATACATTCTCACATTTCTAGTAGTATGTGATTTTTTAAAAAAATTCTTTATGCATTTTGGCAATGTGTCAAACAAATAAGCCATTATAAATTCAAGCACTTTTTACGTGGCACTGGATCTTACAAGATAGAGCAATGGAGCAGAGCTTTGGGAAAACACAATTTCCTCCTCAACTTGTCTGTTTTTTGCATTGTCCAGTTGCTGTGTGTTAAAAAGCTGCTTAAAAAATAAAAGTTTTTTAGTTACTCCTAAAGGGACTTTTAAATGTATAAAGCCCCAATTGTCCAGACAATGATTTGAAAAAAAGGAATCTGTTTTTATGAGAGAGTCTGGAAAAGTGAACCTAATGAAGATTGAAAAAGGGTGAGTCCTTTTGGTCTGCTAACACAGTTTCTCATTTCAAGGATTAGTCTTGATAGGTAATTGAATACTGGACAGTAAAATTTGATATAATGTTATTTTCAAGAAAATCACAAAACCTACTGACCTAATAGAGTAAGCCCGAATCAGGAGTAGTAATTTATCTCTACAGAACACATGTTTCCTATATACATTTGGACACTATGGAAATCATCATCATCATCATCATCATCATCATCATCATCATAGCAAGATATCTGGATTCTGGTCCCCACTTCCCATTATCAGTTTTGGGAAAGTAATTGTTATTTCTGTAGTCTAAACATCTTCATTTATATTTGAGAAAGTTGTACTAAAGCTCTAAAATTCCTTATCTGTATCTCTTTCTTGGTTACCCTTCCATTTGTACCCCCTTGGTGGGTTTATCAGAAAATGTTTGTATTTGTTTCCTAGGCTGTGTAACAAAGTACCACAGACTGGGAGGCTTAAAACAATAGAAAGTTACTTATTTTCTTACAATTCTGGAGGCTAGAAGTCTAAAATCAAGGTGTCTAAACCTAGAGCCTCCTCCCTCTAAAGGCTGGAGGGAAGAATCCCTCCCTGCTTTTTCCTCTTCTGCTGCTTGTCAGCAACCCTGGGTCTTCTTTGTCTTGAAAGTGCATCATCCTTATCCCTGCTTTTTCATCACACAGTCTTTCCTCCTGCGTGTCCGTGTCTAGGTCTAAATTTCTAACTTCTTATAAGGACACCAGTCATTGAATTAGGGCCCATCCTAATCCAGTGCGACCTCTTCTTAACTTGATTACATCTGCAAAGACTCTGTTTCCAAATAAGGCCATTCACAGTTACCAGGGATGAAGACGTAAACATATCTTATGAGGAACACAATGGAACCTAGAACAATGTGTATGAAACCTCTCACTAGTTAAAGGAGAAATAATCAAATTAATTAACTCTCCAGTCTGTATTTCATACCTTTTTGTTTCCCATGTCCAATAAAGCAGCCTCCAATTCAAGGAATAGTTAGATTTATTGACGGAGGCAGAGAGAAAACTCACTTCACTTTTTTAAACAGACTTCTATCCACTCCAGCTCATTATTACCAATTTTGATAATTTACCAAATATCACTTTACATTTTTATTAAATGCTTAAGTATTTATATCTTGAATTCCCAAATCTTAAAGGGCATTCTATTTTTTATCCTCCCCCAACAGCCTAGTCTAGTTTCTTACCACAGATATTCAATAATGACTCAATTGATAGAATATCACAATAGTAATGGGATGCAATTTCATCCTTCCAGCACCCACCAAAAGTCCGCAGCCACTTCATCCTTCTCTCTTCCTCTCTCATTCTTTCTCATGCTGACATGCACAAGCATGTATGCATACATACAGACACATACACTCACACACATATGTTCTCAGTACATTCCCATTATTTACTCCTGTGCCTGCACATTTCAAAGTCAATGCTAATAAATGTTTGTGGATTGAGAAAAGGAAACTGAAATTACTGTTTGCCGCATATGTATATATATGCATATCCCATGTGTGAAGCCTGAACTTCACATATGCATAATGCATATATGTACATATATATACATATATACATACACACATAGACACACACACACGTATGCATATATATCTAGAGCAGTGACATCTTGGGTTTGGAGATTTATTTTGTAAAAAGAGCAGTGGCTTAGAAGTCATTATTATTCCCCAAATCTTCTGCTAGCTAGTTGTGGGAGCATTCTCTGGAATGTCATATTCATTTGTAACACTACAGAATTAAATTACAATTTGTAATGATTCTGTAGGAACATCCACTTTTCTTCCTCCTTCTAGTGAATACAAAGTAATGGGGGACAATTTTGTCATTTTTTTTGTATTTGTTCCCAAAGGAAAGGGTTCTTTTTGAATCAACAGAGCATGCCTTGTAAAATTTATAGGACCAAAGTACCCTGACATCATACATAATTGAAGATAACGGCCTGCATATAAGTGCATAATCTCCTTTCAGTCTGTCAGTTTTAGAGATAAAACAAAAGTCATTTACTTGCCATTTTGAAGGAAGAAAGCTTAAGAGTCATGCAATGTATAATAGGATTTGCCACTTAGATATTTGACAATTAATCAGAAAAACAGACTTAGTTGTTAACGCTTCACACAGGGGACAGGCATTTGTGATTGGTTAATGTAAGAACAGCTCTTAATCCATGCTTTTTCCTGAGATTTAACTTCCTTAATAGAAGTTTCCTTGGAGGAAATATGATACTCCCCATCCCTCCCTGCAGAGTGTCATTTCCAAAGATTTCTTTCACCACTTTCCTCAAGACTTACTGGGCACCCTTGCCCCAAAACACCCTCACACACTTTCAGCAGTGAAACTTGTCTCTTTGTTCGAAGAGAAAAATAGTGTCATGGGTCACATGTTTTCTTCAGGTTCCTGTCTTCTCCCCACAAATGTGCATGTCTTTTCATGAATTCCTCCTTTCATCCTTAATGAAATAGGAATCACTCTTCTCTGCCAAACAGTCAATACCTTCTCCTGTTTTCTGAATCCTATCCCTTCTCCCTCCTCAGTGACTCGGCTCCATCAATTTTCCTCAATATCTATGCTCTCAACAACTTTTCCTTCTGCTGGCTCTTTTTCTTGGACTTGGTAGATCCTCAAGCATGTGACTCCCTTCCTTCTACTCTGCACCGCCTCATTCCCACCCACAAATACATCGCCCAGGCCTTACAGATAGGTAAGCATGACCCCATTCTGTCCAGACAAACCTTATCCCCTTGGCGGCAGTTATATACTTCTGTTTGTTTGTTTGTTTCCTGAGAGCCCTATTACTAAGAAAGATGTCTTGAGATTATCTTGAGCTCAGGGTAAACTCTTGAGCCCCAGGTGGCCATGTTTGGTGTCACACTGAGAAAGCCTACCTAGAAACGAAGCTGTCACATAGACAAGAGACAAGGAGCTATGATAACTTTGCCTGATTCTCAAATGCATCTGTATCAGCATCTACCTCCCGGACTTCTCAGTTATATTCCCAATGCCTTTTCTTTCCTCTTAAACTTGTTTGAATAGTGGTTTTGTGAGGGGCAAACTAAAAAAACTCAAACTAACGCTATAGCCTAATAAATCCTCACTGGACTCTTGACTGTCTGGGGAAAATCAATTGTGGATTTTATGGCATATCCTCATTTGCTGTCTATTTATTCTCTCTTATTTTTTTATTTATCAGTATTCTTCATGCAACTAGGTATGATACTAATTAATTGCATATGCCATGTTATAATGCTTTTAAGTTTCAAATTACATTGTGAACTTTTTTCTATCTTAATAGCTATTTATTGATCATATAACCCATTGTTGGGAATTTGGTGGTAATAAATACATCATGGGGAAAAAACTGTACTTTATAAAATTCGGAGCTTTGTAATATTTAGTTTTAAAATTGAGAATTTCTGAGAAATATAATATTGATTCTTCTCAGCCTTTTCATTGTATACGATTTTAAAATCAATTACCAAGTTTCATAGACCAAAGTATTTCAGGTAATTTTGCCAATTTTTCATTTAATGGAGAATGCATTTCCATGTTGAACCTCTACTTTTTACCTTCAAAACTGTGGTAGAGATTTTTATGCAATATATACTACCTCAAAACATAAAAGCCATTTTTCAAAATATTAAAAGCAGTGGCTCAGTGGTGTGTGGTCCTCAAGTGTATCTCCAGCTGTACTTGAATGAGTAAGTCAGGTGCTTCTTGGATTCTTGGATTCTAATGTATCACGGTCACTTAGTATCTATAACAAATTAAAAGTCCAGTATTCACTTCTATTGACTGACCATAATTAAACAGCATTGGAAATATAGATCACATTTTTACTTCTTATGTCAGCATTTAATTTAGATTTCTTTTTTAGAAACCATTTGATTTTTTTCATGGGCTTTTGTTTCTCAAAGATCACCTACAGTGCTCATCTAAATATCCAATAAGACTATTGGATCTGAATCTTAGTTTTAGGGTTGTGGGGAATTTGTATTTCCATTAAACTCCCTAGAGAAGTGTCATTCATTGTCTACTTTGAGAACTATTGACAAAGCAAAAACCTTAGCTTTACACTGGAATAATTTAGAAAGCTTTATAAAATCCTGATGCTTAGATGCCATCTCCAGAAATTCTGATATAATTGTTCAAGAGTGTGGCCTGAGTATCAGGATTTTTAAAGGAATTTTTAAAATCCTAGGAGGCGATTCTAATGTTTACTCAAGGTTAAGAGCACTTGTGTGCTCATGCAACCATCAAGTAGTATTTAAATACAATATATAGACTAAAAATGAAAGCTATCAAAAACAAACGGAGATTTACGCTTTGAACTCTTCGTTACCCAGTAACATAAAGTATTTAAGCATTATTAAATATCAACATATTTTCCAAAAAATATTTTGGCTTTATTAGAGTTATTCTTAGCTAACAATATTTTCAAGTGAATTTTCTGAGCAAGTAGAAGAACTTTTTTTTTAATCTAGAGGTCTTATCATCATGCTAAGAGGTACCAGAAAGAAATACAAGTGCTTCCAAAAAATAAAAAGACTTATTGAATATTACTATTTCCCCTGCACTATGTTGAACATTGCAAAAAGATACATAAAACTGTCTCTCTTTTTTTGCTTCACTGCTAGCAACCTCAAAGCTAAACTTGCTGCATAATGACAGAAACTGAACCTCTAAACTTTTGGTATTTTTACTTCTCTTTACAGTATATCAGTGGTCTCAACCAGAGGCACACAGAGAATCACCACTGAAAGTTTTTTTTAAAGTACAGATGCCAGGACCTTACCCAGGATCTATTAAAACAGAACTTATAGGAATAGGGACCAGATATTTATATTCAAACTCAGTATTTGAACCTTAGGTGCACCACTGTTAAAAGTCATTGGGGTTCAGACCTCAGTGTTTGTAAGAATCATCTGGAGGACTTGGTCATCTACAGATTCCCAGTCTCACCACCGTGATTTGGTAGGCCTCGAAGGAGATCTGTGATCTGGCATTTCTGAAGAGCATCGCAGTGTATCTGCTGCAACTTTTCCATGAGCCACACCTTAAATACCTCTGTGGCATGTGGGTCTTATCTTATAATTTTATCTTATTTGTCATGATGTGTTTCTCTATTTTATCATAAACCAACAACATTTCTCTAATGATTATAATCAAAGTCTTTAGAGTAACAAAAGACCTTAGACTTCATTAAATACAGGGTTTTCTGGATTCCTATGCAACTTTGTGATGAGGCAGAGATTCTACAAAGTGTAGAAGGACAGACAAGGGGAAATGCTGTGCCTTCCCTCACCCCATCATGTCATGCTGCATCCCTGCCAGCCTACTTTGCTCTCTTCCACATATTGAATTACTGTGTAATATATTATTTGAATAAGTGGTTCTTTGTCTTTAAGAAATGTGGAAACCACAAATTAGTCCAGTGTTTGTATTTCACAGATGAGATAACCAAGTCCTTAGTGAAGTTTTCTGTCTGCCCATGAGCGTAAAAATAGAAAATGTGAGAGCCTAGAAAAAACACAAAATAAAATAAAAATTTATATAACAATATTAATAAGATGTCCCCTGTTCTCAGAGAAACTAATGTATGACTGTGAAACAAGAATGTTGGAAATGGAATAAGAAACAAATAGTACTAGTGCCAGTTATATTCTATAGTATGTGCTTTGGAGCAATGAAGATAGGCCTTGCAAAGAAAGAAGAACTTGAGCTGGGCTCATATTTGGTTAAGAATTCAAGAGAAAGGGAACACATGGATGTGCCCTTGCATGAAGCAGGAACTTAGCATAGCATGTGAGTAGGCTAAGAAACAGACTAGACTCAATGGGCCTGTGAGCTGTGGGTTAAGGGAAAGGGGAAAATCAATTCGGATTGATGGCTTAGGATCACTCTATGGAGGAACTTTTGAAGAAGAATGTGAGTAGTTTCCACCTAATCTATTTCCTGATTTCTTAGACTTCTCAGTTCTTCTGTAACTCTACCCAAAAAGTTATACTAAAAGATTGTCAGATTAAATGACCAGGCAGAATACTCATTGGCTTTCTAGAATGGAACATATTAGGGAAAACCCAGATAGAAGTAGCAACAGGCATGCATTTCCACCACTGCCCATAATATTCAGGTATAATACATTGGAATCCAGCTGGAACAGACATTAGAATCTGCAAAACACAGAACCATAGCCAAACAACTGTATGAAACCGCAGAACCTTCACGTTTGGCCCTGTTTTACCATCCCAGCATTTCTTGTCTGGGAACACAAGCCCTTTCCCTGGAATGATAATGGGGCTGATGTCCATGATAGCCCAACAGTTTCAGATCTTTTCTACCATCTCAACATTCTACTTTCTTGTAACTCAAAGGGCTTTTTAAAAAAGTATGTATGTATGTATTTGGGCGGGGAGGGGCACAGAGAGAGAGTGAGAGAGAGAGAATCCCAAGCAGGCTCCACACTGAGTGTGGAGCCCAACACAGGGCTCAATCCCAAGACCACAGGATCACATGAGGCAAAATCGAGTCTGAAACTTACCTGCCTGAGCCACCCAGGCACCCCTCAAAGGGCTTTTTAAAGATCAACATCATTGGTATCACCTTGAAGTTTGTTAGAAATTAAGAATCCCAGGCCCCAGTATAGACCTACTAAATCAGATTTTAAGATCTCCAGCTTATTTGTATGTCCCTTAAAGTTTTGAGAAATAGTGCTTTATTAAAATTGATTTATGGGGTGTCTGGGTGGCTTAGTTGGTTGAACATCTGACTTCCTACTTCACCTTGAGTCATGATCTCACAGTTTGTGAGTTTGAGCCAGGCATCAGGCTCTCTGCTGTCAGTGCAGAGCCCTCTGACTCCTTTCTTTATCTGCCTCTCCCCAAATTGTGTGCTCTCTCTTTCGCGCGTGCTCTCGCTGTCTCTCAAATTAAATAAAAACATTAAAACATTAAGGGCCTGAGTGGCTCAGTAAGTTAAGCATCTTACTTCGGCCCAAGTAATGATCTGGGGTGCCTGGGTGGCTCAGTCGGTTAAGCATCTGACTTCAGGTCAGGTCATGATCTCAGGTTCATAGGTTTGAGCCCCACATCCGGCTCTATGCTGACAGCTCAGAGCCTGGAGTCTGCTTCAGATTCTGTGTCTCTGTCTCTATCTGCCCCTCCCTCCCTCATACTCTGTTCTCTCTAGCTCAAAAATAAATAAACATTAAAAGTATTTTAAAAAATTAAAAACAAATAGATTTATTTCAGCAGTAGCTATGGCCAGTATCTAGCTCTTTGGGAGTCTTCCACCTGGAAGGACACCCTATAAGAAATCTATCTTTGAGAACTTAATCCTTACATCTCAGAGACTCAACAGCTAGAGAAAGAACACCCTACAATCTCCCAGAGAGTACCTTTTCTTCTGAACTCAAGTCACCCTGTAGTAAGTAGTTGGGTCAGCATTCCTCAAAGTGGTGTTTTGTGAAAAAAAAAAAAAAAAAAAAAAGGGGGGGGGNTCGAGCCCCACATCAGACTCTGTGTTGACTGCCAGCTTGGAGCCTGGAGCCTGTTTTGGATTCTGTGTCTCCCTCTCTCTCTGACCCTCCCCTGTTTACACGCTCTCTCTCTCTCTTTCTCTCTCAGAAATAAATAAAACATTAACATTTTTTTTAAAAAGGGGTACCTGGGTGGCTCAGTCGGTTGAGCGTCCGACTTTGGCTCAGGTCATGATCTCACAGTTCGTGTGTTCGAGCTCCGTGTTGGGCTCTGTGCTGACAGCTAGCTCAGAGCCTGGAGCCTGCTTCGGATCCTGTATCTCCCTCTCTCTCTCTGACCCTCCCCTGCTCACACTGTGTCTCTCTCTCTCTCAGAAATAAATAAAAAAAAAAATTAAAAAACATTTTTAAAAAAGTGGAGAAAAAGATGCTATGCTCAGATATGTTTGAGAAATGCTTAAATAAGCTAAATAATCTTATTTACTTTAAGAATTCTCAAAGCTTTCACTATACTAATAGATATTATGATGATTCAGAAAAGAATTGCAGAAACCCAAAATCATAGAAAACAACTTCATAAAGTTATCTGATTATGCAAACATTTTTTCTCAAGTCACAATTCTTAACATCTTGAGGCCTAAATCCCTACTAAAATCCTCAAATACCACTTTGGAGAACATTAAGTTAGGCCCATGTGTGTGCTTGAAGCAAAGTTATGATTAAAGCACACAGCATCTTTTGTCAGTGACATATTTTCTTATACTGTGACTTGTATGGACCGAGCAAATGGCATCTGCAATCCCTCTGTTCTCTTTTGCCACCTTACCTTTTTTCACTAGCACACACACACACAGAGACCTAGAAGTCACTGAGATTAAAGGACTAATAAGAAAAACAAAAGCCTTTCCTTCCTGAGCTCTACATTTTAATCATAGCCTTTCCCTTGTTTTCAAAGAAGCCATTTGTACAGACAGAGGGTTTTGTCTCTCCGAGACCAAACTGGGAACTCTGCTACCAGATTTCTGGCCAGATGGTCAAACAGTGAGCATATCAAGTGGCCACCATGTCCTTAGCATTTTATTAGGTACTGTGAGGAGTACAAAAGCAGAAGAAGACCTTATTCCTGCATCCCAGAGCTTCAGTCTAATAAAGGATTAAGAGTTTGTTTCTAACAAGGGCAGAAATTGTAAAAGGCTCTAAAGAAAAATGTACAATTAGAAACAAGATTTATTCCTGACCCCAAGGAGCTCACCATTTCATTTTGTCAACAGACAAAAATGACTAACACAGAACGAGGAGCCTATAAGGGCAGTGCAAAGGGTTGGTTAATTCTGAGAGAAAAGGGAGTAAGAAAGGGGTCATAGAGAGGATGACTAATAAATTATGTCCCGGAGAATGGGTAGGTTATTTCCACACAGAGCAGGACAAAAAGTGGATTCTGAGCTGAAAAGTAGCATAGATTATAGGCTGACAGAGACAGAACCGGCTCAAGAAAGATTTGCTTAATCTTTATGTATGTTAAGAAAATTGGTTTTTGTATAATTAGGAGTACTTGCCGTGACATTCTATGGCCATCATTAGGCTAGATGCACATTCAGAGAGAGGAGAAATGAGTGGGGTAGAGTAATCCTCCGGATTCCTGGTCTTTTGTCCCTGGGTGGGAAGCCTTGAGGACGAGCAGAACACCCCAGTGTCAGGAGGGGACCCTGAGAGCCAAGAGTCAGCAGAGAGCTGTGGGAAACCTTGCAGGGAGGAGGCAGTGCAGTGGTAGTTGATGAAAATTTGGGAACCAGCTGGAACCTGGGGCTTTACCTGGAAAGACATGCAGAACTGGGTAGACAGAGTGAAGCCCAGTGCCACTCACCACCTTTACACAGTCACAAAAGAACAGTGCAAGGGTGTGGGCTCAAAGCAAATAGCAGGCGGTCCTAAATACAGATTAAAGTCCGGGCCACATCTGTATCAGACAAAAGCCAAGGGAATTAATATTTCAAAGTGGCAAGTTGTAGGCAAAAACCAGGCATGACAAACTTTTCAGTAGAATCTCATTGTAAGTAATCTTGAGTTAAGTTCTAATGACTGTAGGGAGAATTGGAGGAAATCCTAGAGTAAGACAAATGTAGGCAACTCTTCAAGAGAAAGAAAAATAGAGAATTAGGCTGTGGTACTATAATAGGAATCTATGAAACATGCAGGACAGAGGTAAATGTTAGGACACAGATCTGAGGGTAGGAACAACTGACTTTTGGATCTGTCTTGTCTCTACTAAGGCTCTTCTTGGCTTCAGTTGTCATAGCTGCTTGGAGATGAAATCACTCTAAATGGTCTCAAGTGCTCCTTCAGCTTTAAACTGTGATCCGCAGAACAAAGATGATAAAAAATGAGGCTAAGAGGCCAAGAAAAGGTTCAATTGAATGTAGAGAGTGTGTCAGAAGAATTTTATCTGAAAAATGAAAAGAAGTATTTATTACAATATACAAGTAAGTACTGGGACAACTAAAAAATATTGGTTTGCCATTACCACTGCAATTGTTGATACTACTACTAATCAAAACCTTTCATATCTCTATAGCACTAATCTAGTTCAGAAAATGCTGTGGAGGCTCAGAAAAGAAGGGAGGCATTTGTGAGGTGTCTACTGCTTGCCAGCTTTACATTAGATGTTTTATACATAATAACCATAATTTCTTTATGGAAAACATTGACTATTAATAAGTATCTGGAATATTAAGCATGGGCAGCTATACAGTCAAATCAGTTCATTCATAAAAAGGGGGTAGAAATAGTGTTTAGGTGTTTTTTTAAAAATTTTTTAAACAGTTATTCATTTTTGAGAATAGAGTGCAAGTTGGGGAGCGACAGAGAGAGGGAGACACAGAATCCGAAGCAGCTTCCAGGCTGTGAGCTGTCAGCACAGAGCCTGATGCGGGGCTCAAACCCACGAGTGGTGAGATCATGACCTGAGCTGAAGTTGGACACTTAACCAACTGAGCCACCCAGGTGCCCCTAGGTGTTTGTTTAGGAGGATGAGTTTGGTTTTGCTTTATATGTGTTAAACTCCAATCACTTTGACCATGGTAATGTGGCATATTTTTGCTTCTACATGGTATAATGATGATACTGACCCAATATTTCAAAAATTTCAGCAGCATGCAACCGCCTCATTCACCAGGAGGGCTTTCTGATACCCCATGTCACTTGCTGCTCAAACACAGCTCCTCTGCCTCCAGACGTTTCATTAAATGCAAGATTGGTCGAGCTAGTGAACCCCTTTCTCACTAAACATGAATCTAAAAATGTCAGACTGTTAGTGTTGCTGGTATCGTTCCCACTGCTGTTTGTTTGTTTTCTGAGTTTTCCTCTTTGGCTGAATAAAAATACTCAGTCCTGTGAACTCTGAGAGCAAGATGTGCCATTCTCTTGACCCACCACACGACTCCATCAATATTGATTTGAAACAAACCCTCTAGGGCTGTCTGTGTTCCTGGCAACGTTTCAATACTAACATGTGGTTAATTCTTTTAGAGGATTTTTCTTCCCTTTCCTGTGCTCAAGAGGAGCTGTGGCGTTTGTGGGAAACAGCAGCTTGGTTCCTGCATCTGTGGTGCTTACATATTTCCCTCAGAGATAGTGACCCTTTCTTCCTAACCCTCTTCCTTTGCTGCACGTTGTGTTCCAGGAAGTGGAAAGAAGCATATTCTAAATGCTTCGTAGGCTTTTAAGACAATATTCCTAGAGACATGGTGTGTGAGAAAATCCATAGGATTCCCACTACTCACTCTCTCACAAAATTTAGCAATTGATGCATATTATCATATTTATAGCCATTTAAAGTCAGTACACATAGGTGCATTGTGTTACTAAATACAGAGGTTGTTAGACATACTTGTTTAAAAGCAGGTCAATTATGTTAAAAACTAATTTCTGACTAAGCACAAGAAATATCTTAAGGCGAATAATAGAGATCTGATTTTTTTTTTTTTTTTTGGCCATTACTACTATTTTTTTTCCAGATGGGGCGATGAGTTTTTGGTCTTGTTTTAATTTCCAAAGTTCATGAGAACTATCTACCAGAAGAAGAGTATTTCTGTTTCTATTTTCAATAGCAAAAGGAAATATCCCCTTAATATCCTATTAAATAAAATATAGACATTTCTTAGGATGAATTAATTTACTTCCCATTTTACAGCTATAGTAAAATTTCCATTTGGGTTATATTTTTTCTCAGCAAATAACAGAATCTTGAAAATAAGGAGATCATGGGGCACCTGGGTGGCTCAGTCAGTTAAGCGGCCAACTTCGGTTCAGGTCATGATGTCACTGTTCCTGAGTTCACGCCCCACGTCGGGCTCTGTGCTGACAGCTCACAGCCTGGAGCCTGCTGCAGATTCTGTGTCTCCCTCTCTCTCTGACCCTTCCCTGCTCACTCTGCCTCTCTCTCTCTCTCTCTCAGAAATAAATAAAACATTAAAAAATTTTTTTTAAAAAATAATGAGATCATAATTCTTATTTTCCCTTGGTTGGACTTTCTAAGTCTGTAATGGATCAATGCTTTCAGTCCACAAGGAGATGTTTAGAATAAAAATATCCATTCCTTCCTTTAACTTTCTCTCAGTAGAACATGTACCTTGAATTATTTTATCAGTAATGGTGACAGGTCATACTGGAAGATCTGTGCTTTCTCATGTATTTGACCTCTTAGTCATCAGCAAACATTTGTAGTTGAATACAGTTTGAATAGAATTTAATCAAACTGAATAATGGCACACACCAAAGCAGAAATGGTGTGGAAATGAAATTTCTGATTAAATCGTCACAGGATGTATAAGAAATTCCCATTAACTTGATAGATGTTCTTTATGGAAATAGGTGCAAGCGAACCCCACAGGAGACTCACATATAATGGAATTTAACCATTTGAATTAAAATCCACAGAAACTTACTGGTTCATTTTATGGACAGAGTTTATATGAAGAACAAAGAAAATATATAGATAAAGAAAATTTTTTCTTCAGTGTGCTGGAGAGATTCCCCAGGCAGAAATTTGGGTTAAGAATTATTACCATATTGGGAAAAAAGAAAGCATTGTTTGGTTTCCTTATGCACAAGAGAAAGGCAAACAAACAGGTTTTAATGATCTCAGGGAATTGGACGATGAGTAACCTCAACATTTTGGAAGCAAAAGGCTGTTTTTCAAATGTCCCTTTCCCTCAGAAGCATTATACCACAAAGACGTTTCTGAGTTTCTACTAAGTCTTGTAAGGACACAAATAATGACCTCCCCTACTGCCAGCACATTCTCTAATCACTGCATCTGCAAAGTTCTCTTCAACGAAAAAGAAAAGGGGAAGTTCCATAGCAGCTGTTCATGCTTGCTTTCTGTAGAAACTGGCGTTTAGAGGTTGATAATATTGTCTAGATAGGCACGAAAGACCTGGGACTTAGCAAACAGCTGTTAATTGATCTGAAAATATTTTTGAGTTCTGCTGCCTTCATTCTTTGCTAGTTCCGGGGGAGCCGGGTGCCCCATCTCCTCATGCAGACTTTCAAAATGACTGGGGAGACTAATGTGCATGAAATGCTTAATAATGTAAGGGACCTACTGCTGACTGGTTATTTCCTTTTATTTATTTATTTTTTTATATTTTATTTATTTTTGAGAGAGAAACAGAGACAGCATGAGCAGGGAAGGGTCAGAGAGAGAGGGAGACACAGAATCTGAGGCAGGCTCCAGGCTCCGAGCTAGGTGTCAGCACAGAGCCTGATGCGGGACCCGAACCCACGAACTGTGAGATCATGACCTGAGCCGAAGTCGGATGCTCAACCGACTGAGCCACCCAGGCGCCCCTGGTTATTTCCTTTTAAATTAGTAATTGTCAAAAAGAGATTAATGAAAGAAATATACTAAAAGAAAATTACATACATGCTGGAATTGTCATTGATTTGTGTCCATCTTGTTCAGCTTTACTGAGGAATAAGTGACAGATGTATTTGTGTACATCATGTACAACACGGTGATGTGATACCAAATTCACTGTGGAATGGTTACCAGGATCAAGATGTACACATCCATCACCTCACATGGCTAACTTGTGTGTGTGTGTGCGCGCAGGGCAGGGAGGGAATGATTAAGATCTACTGTGATCAACATTCAAGTATTCAATACTATATTAATAACTATAGTCATTATGCTCTATGTTAGGTTCTCTGAACTCATTTTTCTTGTAACCTAAGGTTTGTACCCTTTGATCTACATTTCCTCATTTTCCCTACCCCAAAGGCCCTAGCAACCACCATTCTATTCTAGAAAATCTGCAAATCTACAAAATCTTTAATTTTTTAATGTATATTTATTTTTGAGAGAGAGAGAAAGAGACACAGAGCATGAGTGGGAGAGGGACAGAGAGAGACACACACAGAATCTGAAGCAGGCTCCAGGCTTTCAGCTGTCAGCACAGAGCCTAACATGGGGTTTGAGCTCACTAACTGAGATCCTAACCTGAGCCCAAGTCGGACACTCTACTGACAGAGCCATCCAGATGCCCCCAAGATCTTTAAAAATCAAGAAACTCAGGCCTTTGTTTAAGATTTCACATATAAGTGGGGTGCCTGGGTGGCTTAGTCGGTTAAGCGTCCGACTTTCGCTTAGGTTATGATCTCGCGGTTCGTGGGTTCGAGCCCCGCGTTGGGCTCTGTGCTGACTGCTCGCTCAGAGCCTGGAGCCTGTTTCAGTCTGTGACTCCCTCTCTCTCTGACCCTCCCCTGCTCACGCTGTCTCTCTCTCTCTCCTAGAAATAAATTAAAAAAAAAAAAAAGATTTCACGTGTAAGTGGACCGTGCAGTATTAGCCTTTCTCTCTCTGGCCTCTTACCTAGCATAATGTCCTCACAGTTTATCCATGCTGTCACAAATGGCAGCATTCCCCTCTTCTTTATGGCTGAGTAATATTCCTTTAGGAGTGGTCAGTTCTTTAGGGGTGGTCCATTTGTCCTTTAATGGATATTTTTTTCAAGTCTGAGCTATTGTGAATAATGCTGCACTAAACATGGGAGTGCAGATATCTGTGGGATACTGATTTTATTTCCCTCAGATATATTCCCAAAAGTGGGATTTTTGCTGGATCATATCTATTTTTAATTTTTAAGGAATTACCATACTGTTTTTTGTAGCGGCTGCACCAATTTACATTCCCAACAACGGTGCACACAGGTTTCCATCTTCTCTACATTCATTCCAACATTTGTTTTCTCATGTCTTTTCTGGACTAGCCATTCTAACAGATGTGAGGTAGTATCTCATTGTGGTTTTGATTTGCATTTCCCTGATAATTAGTGATGTTGAGCACTTTTCCATACACCTACTGGCTATTTGTATGTCTTCTCGGAACAATGTCTTTCCAGGTCCTTTGCCATATTTTATCATATTATTTTCTTTTAGCTATTGAGCTTTATGAGTTCTTTATATTTATTTGTTAATTAAACCCTTATCAATTTATGGTTTACAAATAGTTTCTCCCATTCTGTAGGTGTCCCTTCATAACAGGTTGCCTAATATCTAAAAAACTCTGAAACATGTTTACTTAAAACACTGTTTGGGTTAAGTACTTATCAAAAGTATCAATAGTTTTATTAAATCCTATCAAGTTAGTTGCATGGCACTAGCTGCCATTTTACTCAAAAAACAAAATGTTGTCAAATAAGAATATTTTTCCATGGGGCGTCTGGGTGGCTCAGTCAGTTAGCTTCCGACTTTGGCTCAGGTCATGATCTTGCAGTTTGTAAGTTCGAGCCCCGCATCAGGCTCTGTGCTGACAGCTCAGAGCCTGGATCTTGCTTCGGATTCCCTGTCTCCCTCTCACCCAATTGCACTCTGTCTCTCTCTCTCCTCTCTCAAAAAATAAATAATAAACATTAAAAAAAGAATATTTTTCTTAGTTCATTGCAAGTGTGTAGCTAATCCCTTAAAGCGTGGTCTTAAAATCACAAATAAAGAATCATCTATATTGTTTTTAATATGTTCACTTACTGGACCTCTGAAAATCTTAGCTTTTCTGTTTGGAATATCATTATATCACTTCTCAGACAATGTCAGTTTGGCTTTATGGTAGAGAGCCAATGTCATAATGGTACTCTTTTCTATCTTTGGGCTAAAAGAAACAATGTGGCTACATTCGGGAACTTGTCTAATCTCTAAGAAGAGAATTGTAACTCTGGTGAGTAACCACAAGACCATGGTATACATCAAATTGTACCAGCCAGGGCTCAACATACTGAAATTTATGGTCACAGAGATGACCACCAGATCTCAACATATTTGGCTGTAGAAAGTGACACTCAGGGAGGTAGAACTGCTGGACAAAGTCATCTCTTCATGTGTGAAAATTTAGTGACCTTACAATTTAGTAATCTTATTTATTGAATGTGTGGACATCTTTCCATATTGATAATGAGGATTTTCAATCACTATGTTAAAGGCTTCACAGTATGACAATGTACGGATATACCGAAACTTTTTAAAAATCATTCATGATAACAAAAAAGGTAGTAAAAATAATATTAACAAAGTGTGTTACACAGTTCAGTAACAACATTTTTTTTCTGGGCATTTTCATGTTTGTGATGTTTGCCACCTTTTTTAAAATTTGTAATTTGTGGTGCTTTATTTCCTCATTTTCAATAAATACTTCCTTTTTTAGCTGATAAAAGATAATAATGACTGATGTAATTCACAGTCACACATTCCCCATAGGAATTTCAAGCCATATGGAAAAATATATTGGTCTCCTTTACACCCTCCCAGTGTTACCCCCACTTCCCACGGATAGTTATCTTTCCACATCTTTGTTTATGCATCTATATATATATGCCTATAGAAATACAGAATTTCGCTTCAGGTGTGTGTTTCGTGTGTGTGCCTGTGTGTGTGTGCATATGCATATATGTGTGCCCACTTGGTACCTAAAAGATTTCCTGCTATAGAATATTGTCCTTCACATTTCTTTCTCCACTTAGCAAATCTTCTTGGAATGCTTTCCTTATGAATAGTAGGGCTCTGAGTTCAAGTTTGCAGGTTGTTTCCTGCACAAGGACACCAGACTAAAGTGAGAACTGATGGACAATTGTGTTTTACTCGCCAAACAGTGAACCCTGGCACGGGGCTGTATCCCTCTAAAGGGCCACAATATCTAACTTGCATTGAAGAGTTGACTAGGTTACTCATGGCTGTATAAGCACATGTGAATCTACCTCATATTTGTAACTATTGGATAGTGATCTAAATAATGGTGCTATAATTTATCACATTAAACAGATTTCTGCTGATGGCTACACGGGTTATTTCCAGTAGTATTCCATTTCTTTGGCCGTAAGAAAAAAAATGCTTTAGTGAATAGTATTGGGCATACTAGTTTTTGCATGTATACAAGTAATTCTTTAGGATAGATAACTAAAATTAGAATGCCAAGTTGAAGGACGTGTCCCATTTTAATTTTAAAAGATACTCCCAAACTGCCTTCCAAAGAAGACAGAAATTTACATTTCCAAAGACATTGTCAGTCTTTTTTTAAACATTTAAAAAAATGTTTATTTATTTTGAGAGAGAGAGTGTGAGTGAGCAGAGGAGGTACAGAGAGAGGGAGGAGAGCGAATCCCAAGCAGTCTCCACTCTGTCAGTGCAGAGCCCTACCAGGGCTTGAACCCATGAACTGTGAGATCAGGACCTGAGCCAAAACCAAGAGTCAAATGCTTACCTGACTTAGCCACCCAGGTGCTCCAAGACATTGTCAATCTTTAGTGTGGTTAAGATTTTTTTTTCTTTTTTGACAGTTTAATGAATGAAAATAATTTCCATTTTTTAGTTTAATTTGCACTTTTTTGATTACCAATGACGTTTAGAGTTTTAAACAATTAGTAATTCTTATATAATAGCTTTTTAAATACTTTTGCCATTTTTATTTGATTTCTTAGAATTTCTTAGTTCTTCATTATATATGCTGCAAATCTTTTCTTTCAGTCTGTCAGTCACCTTTTAACTTTTATCAGTCTTTTCATATGTGTATTTTAATGTTTTTTAAAATTTTAATCCCACTATAGTTAATATACCATGTTGTGTTAGTTTTGGAGGTATAATATAGATTATAGTAATAATAATGCATAGATTCAAAAATTCTATCCATTAGTCCGTGCTCATCATGATAAATGTACTGTTAATACCCGTCACCTATTTTACCCATCCTGCCACCTACCTCCCCTCTGGTAACCATCAGTTTGTTCTCTATAGTTAAAGAGTCTGGGGTTTTTTGCTTGTTTCCTTTTTTTTTTTCATTTCTTTTATTTCTAAACAATTTCATTTGTAGATTTTTATACAGTGTAATAGAATGTTTGAATTGCTTTGTTTTGTTTTTAAGAATTTTACAATTAATATTCCTTTTGTCATATAAGAGAATTTTAAAACCAGTTTATTATAAGCAATTGTGAGTAAAATATGATATCAGATATTTACCTAAAATACTGTTTTATAAAACATAAGGAGGGTTCCATAAAATAAAATTAGCAAATTATTTACAAATTTTAAGCTGGCAAATTTATTAGACATTAGAGTTTTTTTTTTAATGTTCCAAATGATTTTATTTTTTTTATTTTTATTTTTTTACAAATAGTTTATTGTCAAATTAGTTTCCACATAACACTCAGTGCTCATCCCCATAAGTGTCCTCCTCTATGCCCATCCCCCCTCCCCCCCACATCCATCAGTCCTCAGTTTTTGTCAGCATTCAAGAGTCTCTCATGGTTTGCCTCTCTCCCTTTCCCCCACCATTTCTGCCCTTCTTCTCTAGACATTAGAGTTTATTATATATTTTTGTATTTTCATATATGTTTAAAAATTTTCAGGGAAATCAGGTAGCTCAGTCAGTTAATGGTCATGATCTCATGGTTGTGAGATCAAACCCTGAGTTGGGCTTGTACAAGGCGAGCCTGCTTATAATTCATTCTCTCTGTGTCTGTCTCTGTCTCTCTCTCTGTCTATACCTCTTCCTGCCCTGCTCACGCATGTACTCACACACATGCCCCCTCTTTCTCTCTTAATATAATGAATGAATGAATAAATGAATGAATGAATGAATAAATTAAATAAATAACTAAAAGCTATTCATACTAACAAAGTTTTTTGTTTGTTTCCTTTGGGATTTCTTTTCATTTTTTTTGCTTTTTAAAAGCTAGCTTTGTGAATTTTATTTTAAAAATCTCATGGGAATTTTGGGTTAGACTACTTTGGGTTTAAAATTTAATAGAAAGACAATGAACATTTCATTCATTCATTCATTCATTCATTCAACAAACATACTGTATGATGATTATGTGCCAGCAACCGCTGTAGATTCTTGGGTTGTATCATTGAACAAAACAGGCAAAGATCATTCAATATATGCAACACATTTGCTGTAAAGTGTGTTAGAAGGAATTTTCCTATCCAGAAAAATTATGTATCTCTCCATTTGTTTAGTCTTCTTTTAAATCCTTTGGTGACATTTTTAATTTTCTCCATGAAAATCTTGATTATTTCTTGTTCAGTTACTTATAGATATTTTAGTCTCTGTTGTCACTGTGATTTGTTTTTTTCTATTCCATTTTCTAAATGGCTGATGACAGTGGACATGAATGTCCCTGTGTTTTTCCTTGTTGAACTGAGTTCTTTTATTTGTTTTAATTGATTATCAGATTAATCTCTGGGATTTTTAAGGTACAAATTCTCTTCCTTTGTAATACAATCAACTCTGGGGTTTTTTTGTTGTTGTTTGTTGTTTTCTTGCTTTGGCCAGAACCTTGATCACAGCATTTTGTTTTCTTAAATAACTTATTGTCAAGTTGGTTTCCATGTAACACCCAGTGCTCATCCCAGCAAGAGCCCTCCTCCATGCCCATCACCCCACTTCCCCTCTTCCCCCCACCCCTCAGCCCTCAGTTTGTTCTCAGCATTCAAGAGTCTCACATGGTTTGCCTCCCTCCCTCTCTCCAACTATTTTTCCCCTTCTTCTCCCCCATGGTCCTCCATTAAGTTCCTCCTAATCTACCTATACGTGCAAACATATGGTATCTGTCCTTCTCTGCCTGACTTACTTTACTCAGCATAACACCATCAAGTTCCATCCATGTTGCTTCAAATGGCCAGATTTCATTCTTTCTCATTGCCATGTAGTATTCCATTTATAGATAAACCACGTCTTCTTGATCCATTCGTCAGTGGATGGACACTTAGGCTCTTTCCATGTTTTGGCTATTGTTAAGAGTGCTGCTATGAATATTGGGGTACATTTGCCCCTATGCATCAGCACTCCTATATCCCTTGGGTAAATTCCTAGGAGTGCTATTGCTGGGTCATAGAGGAGTTCTATTGTTAATTTTTTGAGGAACCTCCACACTGTTTTCCAGAGGGGCCACACCAGTTTACATTCCCACCGGTGGTGTAGGAGGGTGCCCATTTCTCTACATCCGCACCAACATCTAGAGTCTCCTGATTTGTTCATTTTAGTCACTCTGACCGGCGTGAGGTGGTATCTCAGTGTGGTTTTGATTTGTATTTCCCTGTTGATGAGTGACGCCATCTGGATGTCCTCTTTGGAGAAGTGTCTTTTCATATCTTCTGCCCATTTCATCAGTGGATTATTTGTTTTTTTGAGGGGTATGGACTTTGGTGAGTTCCTTATAGATTTTGGATACTAGCCCTTTATCTGATATGTCATTTGCAACTATCTTTTCCCATTCCTTCAGTTGCCTATTACTTTTGTTGATTGTTTCCTTTGCCGTGCAGAAGCTTTTTATCTTGATGAGGTCCCAATAGTTCATTTTTGCTCTTGATTCCCTTGCCTTTGGGCATGTGTCAAGTAAGAAATTGCTGCAGTGGACATCAGGGAAATGGATAAAGGACCTGAATATGAGACAGGAAACCATCAAAATCCTAGAGGAGAAAGCAGGAAACAACCTTTTGACCTCAATCACAGCATTGAATACAGTGAGTGATAATGAGGATTCTTACTTTTCCTTAATATTATAGAAAGTGTTTCTAATATTCCACCTCTATCCTCAAAACTTGCTCTAAGTTTTGATACTCTTAATCAAGTTGAGAATATTGCTTTTCAATCCTTGCTACCTGAGAGATCACTAACAAAGTGATTTCAAATAGGTTTTGAATATTATAAATACCTTTTTTGACATTTAATTTGTTATATTTTTTTATTATTCTGTTGCTATAAGAGATTAATGGATTTCTTATTGTGGGACCACTGTAAATAAAAGTCTATTCCTATTATTTTTGGGGGGTCAGAAATCATGGAATAGCTTTCTCTATGATCACATAATTACAGTTTATTTTAAGGTTCTTTAATCCTCACTCTGCTTTGAATATATCTGTTGAATTATTTAAAATCACATCTTCAAAATTTGGTGGATGGTGCCTTAGTATGAGGAAATTTTCAAAGCTGTACAAGTATACTCATAATCAGCCACTGTAGAGATCTGTTACTCTAGCACGTGGTTCAGAGGTTCTAAAGGGCAGCCCTTCTAGCAGCAGCATTCTCCGGGAACTTGTAAAAATGCAGATGCTCCATCCCATCAAACACCTAATGAAACAGCAGCTGTCTGTTTTGACAAGTTCTTCAGATGGTTCTGATGCACAGTCATATTTGAGAACCACTGGTAAAATGTTGACAAATATAAAGACAGAAGGAGGGAAAGAAGGAAAGAAAGAAAGAACAAAGGAAAGGAGGAAGGGAAAGAAAAAGAAAGGAGAGGGAGGGAAGGAGGAAGAAAAGAACAAATCATCAATAAGATGATTTATCTTCTAAATATGTAGATTAATAACAATAAGAAGCTGCCACTCATGTGTCACTAAGTCAGTTTTTTAATGTATGTGTATTCAGCCCAGATCTTTTAGTACATGTAAATTTGTACTAGAGTTGAACACATGCCTTATAGGATTCACAGAACTTAGGTTAATGGCAGAATTAGAAATTCACTGTTTTGATTTCACCTTTTCTTCTTGTTACCCAAGTAGCCATTGACACTATCAGTTGTAGCTTGCGAAAGTCTTAAATTTGCTGGAGTAACCCATCAGAAAAAAAGAGGATGGAGCTAGATAAATAGTTCCCATAATTTTTCACTGTGAAGACTCTTCATTAGTGTCAAAAAGCCACAGCCACACTGCACATGAGTGTTATGAAAAAATATACAATGGCAAAAACTTCAATCTGAATTTACTAATTTCCAGAAAATTTCATACAAAATATTAACAATTCCAGTAAATTTGCAATTCTAAAAATCTGCCTCATGCATTTTTCAGACTTTATTTTGTTATTGAAGAAAAATCAAAATGAGAAGACTTAGATTTGCCGGGGATTATAACACTGAATAGAACTAAACTTAAAAGGCAGTTACTGGGGCACCTGGGTGGCTTAGTAGGTTAAGCGTCCGACTTTCGCTTAGGTCATGATCTCGCGGTTCGTGGGATCGGGCCCCGCGTCGGGCTCTGTGCTGACTGCCAGCTCAGGGCCTGGAGCCTGTTTCAGTCTGTGACTCCCTCTGTCTCTGACCCTCCCCTGCTCACGCTGTCTCTCTCTCTCTCCTAGAAATAAATAAAATATTAAAAAAAAAAAAAGGCAGTTACTGTCCATTCATTTAAGGAAACAACCTTGTGTAGAGATCTCTCCATTGGAGTGACTTTGTACTTGAAACCAAAGATTTCCTCTGATATACCCAGGCAAGGGAGAAGTATGTTAAGCCTAAAAAGCATTATTACCTGGATCCAAATAGTTACCAGATAAAATTCAGTTCCATTTGAATTTTGGATAAACAGCATAAAATGTCTTAGTCTAAGAAAATCCCATGCAATATTTGGGATATACTTATACTAAAAGATTTTCTTTATCTGAAATTCAAATGTAATTGGGTATCCTATATTTTTGTTTGCTACATGTAGTAATCCTGGTTGCAATGAGAAAGCGAGAACATAACATTTTGAGAAACTGAAAGAAGTTCTGGACTTCTAACTAAGCATTTTCTAAAATATAGTATGGTGGTTTATGTAAGATTACATCAGATAGTATAATGATTGATTTTGATAATTTATAATTTAATATACATTACAAAATATAAAATTATTACTTATATATATAGCATTAATATATTTAAATTTTTATCTTTAGCTGTAAAAAAGTGAGTCCAATTAAAGAAAAATATTAAGAATTATATAGCAGTAGTCCTCAAAATGACATATATTTGGGGAATACTGGGCATTATCAAAAGAGTGAGAGGTAAAGCTAGAAAATTTGACAGAAGCCAGGTCAGTACAAGATTTTTTTTCCTAAATTAAGTCATATATTTTATGGAAGAGGAAGAGTTTTTACTTTTGTCTTTCTTTGTTATCCACACCTAAAGAAAGACCATCATAGTATTTCTGAAAACAGTTGATGGAATTTTAATGTTAATAGATGTTTTTCTTATGCTTTCAATCAGGAAAAATCCTGTCTCCTTTAACAGCTGAGCCTAAGGACAGAACTACTGACAATTGTAAAACAAACAAAACAAAAAACAAAACAAAACAAAGTAACAAAAACTGCACAGATTTGTAGGAACAGAATAATAACCCACAAAAGCCGACTTTGTGTCTACAAAGTGTATTAAGTGACTGTGAAAGTCAGACTCCAACTTTAGCACTTGAAGGCTGGTTTCAGAATGCCTACCAAATTATTTAAGTAGAAATCGTATCACACTCCCCAAAATGGACCTTTAATCCTAGTGGAGGAAGTGATCCTCAGATTTCCCTGGAATAGAGAGGAATTGCTGCCTACACAATCCTCTCCCTGATTCACATCTGCCACTTCTGAGCACTCCTTAGGACCAGCTGCATAGATGTCTTTTGAACCTAGGCGAGAGACTCTGTAAGCAATTTACAGAAGTCCCAGTTTATTTTTTTATGATTTTTTTATAATTATTTTTTTCCTGAGAGAGAGAGAGACAGCGTGAGCAGGGGAGGGTCAGACAGAGAGACACACACAGAATCCGAAACAGGCTTCAGGCTCTGAGCGGGGCTCGAACCCACGAACTGTGAGAACCTGAGCCGAAGTCGGACACTTAACCAAATGAGCCACCCAGGCAATCCCAGAAGTCCCAGTTTAAAAATGCTCTATTTGAATACTCACTGGAGTTTAAAAATCAAGCAAAGGAGGGGCCAGTTTTCTTCATCATGCTTTGTAATGCAAAGAGATACATAGGAAGTGAACAGGTATCTGAACATAAAACACTAAAAGGCCACAATTTACATATCAGTTCAAAGATTCCTTGTAGTAACTTTGAATGAGAATATTAATTATCACCCTCTATCATCTAATATTAAAACGATACTGGCACATGTTACTATTAATTTAAGATAACATGCAAGGATTTTGTGGTTGAACAGACTATATCTGGCAAATCGGAGATAATTACTGGTTTGTTTTATTACCTCCTAATCCACATAAATTTCATCTTGAAATACACGAGAATAAAAATTAAGGTTGACTTATAAGGATAGTTATATTAGCTTTAGCCCCTGACTGGCTATTCAAATAAAAATCTTAACTACTTCTGAAGAAAAAAAAAAGTAAAAACTTTCTGGTTCTTTAAACAGGATATTATTTTAAGAAAGGAAAGTCTAGAGTGAGGAATTTAGTTTCAAATGAAATGTATAACACTAATATGAGATTTCATACTAATCCAGCTGGCTGCAGATCAAATAATTCAGAATGAAGTTGGGCCAAGTCTTTTGCTAAAAGGTCCCTTTCTATTACGGGTGAACAAGGAGTATTACCAGCTCAGAATGCCAGTACGATGCATATGGAATTAAAGAGAGCGTAGGGGCCAGAACCTTGGATTATGAATCAGGAAGTCTTAGTTCTATTCCTGGCCTCGCCTTTAATTTATTATGGCTGTCTGTGTGATGCCACAACTCATTGACAAGCAGAACATTCAGGCAGTGCTCAATTTGCTGAGCCAAATGTCCACTATTTGGAAGCATTCAGGTATTTACTGAATTTTTTTGGTTTTCTTCCAAATGCTTGGCATTAGGAAAACAGAACCCCTGCGTCTCTAGGGGAGGCATCCTTTTCTCTAGACTTCATATTTGCCCAGTCTGTAGAATGTCTGGTAATTCTCACCTCCTCCTCACGTCCTGTGTGTATGCTGTGTCCTGTGTTGCTAAATACAGCGCTTCTGGAGAAAGGAGGTTTGGGATTATCTTCTCCAGATAGAAAGAAGGAAGGTAGTGGAGTCTCCTATTCAGAGAATTACTTTTCAGAGACCTGGAGAGAACGATCCCCTAAAAGCCCTATTCATCTCCCGCAGATCTCATTGTGACCAAATTGACTTCATTTCCCAGGGACTAAATAGCTCTTGGGGATAAATAAGTAACATCTTTAAGATTTTCCAGTGAAAACCCTGTGGTTGGCCATATTAGGCTTTTGACAACAAATCGAATTCAAGTTCTTCTCCAGATTTGCCTAAGTATCCACTGACGTGTTTCTGAAAGAAATACAACTGGAAATTTCTTCCCCAACTGTGGTATATATTATCTATACCTTGACAACAGCTGGTTACAGTCTCTCGACAACAGGATGTCTCTGTTCTTAGTGCCACACAGGCAGATACTGGGAAAAGGAGACATATATCACACCATTGACTCAAGGTCAGCTCACAGGCAACTAAATAGTTTTTCCTCATTAAAAAAGCAAATCATGGCAATCCCATTAAGAATAGCCTATTCATGTTCTAAACAGGCACTTAATTCTTAGGCTGTGTTAGAGAGGGCTATATAGAACATGGGGAAATACTTGCCTACTCTGCCCTGGTCTGAGAATGTGTAGAGTAATATATTTAATTCTCGGCACCGACCATTAATTGGGTCAATGAAAGAATTATGTCATATTCAGAGAAGGGTAAATAGAACTAATGAGGATTTGAAAACATGTCATATGAGAAATCATTAAGGGGACTGAGTATGATTCACCTAGAAAAGGAAGAAAATGGGCACAACATAGTTCTCCAAATATTTGAAAGGCTCTTTCATGGAATAGACACTACTTTATGCTGTCTAGTTCTGGAGGGAGAAACTGGGAAGTTAAAGGAAGGCAGAATTTGACTCCATGGCATTTCTCAACCTTAAACTGCACAAATAGGAAATAGGTAGCTTCCTAGGGAACAGTGCATAGGACACAGGAGATGGTCAGTAAACATCATGAAGACTGTTAAAAGCTTACAAGGACTAGTCTGGATGCAAAAGTTTCTTGCATTTCACTGTGGTTATCGATACTCTTCTAAAACAGTTTGTGTATATTAGAAGGAATGGAAAACAGGTTGCAGTAGTTATGGAGAGAATAAATGATGCCTAATAGGCATTAAATTAGAAATTACATCCATGAAAGGAAAGCAAAGTGGAATATTGGAAAGAGACCAAGACAAAGAGTGGGGAGAGATGAGCTCTAATCTATTCAGTTTGTCAGTGGAAAGTGATCAGGATTTAAAACTCTTCACCTGCAAAGTCAGGACACTGTGGAACCAATAGCCATGAACCTAGAGCTCTAGATTTCTAAAGTCTTAATTTTGAAGAAAGTACCTAAGAATGTAATGAGTTACTCAAATACATTTTGACTTATTTTTAATTAATTTTTAAGATATTTATTCATGAGAGAGAGAGAAACAGCATGAGCAGGGAAGGGACAGAGAGGGAGACACAGAATCTGAAGCAGACTTCTGGCTCTGAGCTGTCAGCACAAACCATGAGATCATGACCTGAACCGAAGTTAGACACTCAACTGACTGAGTCACTCATATTTTGACTTACTTAAGTGAAAATATAAATGTAAATATATGTTAATTATAATGAATGTTAAGGGTTTTTACAAACATAAATAATGAATAGTGCAAGGAAGTCACATAAGAGAGCTGCTTCTAGGAAAAATAGAAGTCTCCAGAAGAACCCTAAATTTTAGTCTACAATTTATACTGAACTCTAGCTGGGTAATAAAAGCAAAAGTTAGGGAAAATAAATGCATTAAATAAATAAAATGCATTATTTCAACGTGTAATTATGTTGAACAAACCATAATTACAGCTATCGATTTGACTATCAGTGTTTCTATTTGAGTCATATTCTCAGGATGTCTCTCTATCCTGCTGGCCCCGCTCCTACTGTGTGTTGGCAGAAACATGCACCAGCTCACGTAAGCTCACAAGGGCACACTTGGGGCACCTTTTCCTTCTGAATTCAGTAATGTCTAGTTGGTAGCTTCAAACCAGCCATGACAGTATTTATGTCACAGAAAAAAGTGGCACATGCTACAAATGAGGACTTTTGTTTTATTTGGTATCTAGTTTCTAAACGTTTACTAACATACCACTCCCCACTTCGAAGAAACAGCTTCCCCAAACAGTGCTTTCTTTTTCATTTTGCTCTCAAAATATGTATGGCCATGTTATAAAAGCATGTTATTTTTTTTAGTTCCACTATAGTTAACACACACTGTTATATTAGTTTCAAGTGTACCATATAAGGATTCAGCAATTCCATACATTATTCAGTGCTCATCAAAATAAATTACTCTTAAATTTGTTATTTCCTTCTAATTATCATAATGTGGATCCAATTCAGACTTCCGGGGGAAAAAAAGAGAAGAACTATGGCTAGGACTAGAAAATAATCCTAGGTTAATTTGAACTACTTAGCATGTATTAGTCATATGACATTGCTGGTTGTTAAGGTAGCCTGAGGTTCCAAAAATATTTGATTGTCAGTATGCAGTAAGAACCTGAAAGTTTAAAATACAAAGGGAATCACATATGTGTTTACATACTGCCCGTGGCCCCACTGCAAGGGATAAATTTGACCTTTACAGTGACCTTCATGACAAAATATAATTTGGCTCCTATTCGTATTCACCTTAACATTGTTCTAGTAATCATTCCAGTCCCTGTCACTTCCCTTCCTGGTGTTCCCCACCTTTTATCTGATCCTCTTACTCATGTAATTCATTCCAGTCTAGCATCTTGATATCCAGGATGTGTGCAGTACTGTTTTCCTAGTTCCCCTCCTTCCTTCCTCCTCTTCCCCTTTCTTCCCTTCCCTTCCCTTCCCTTCCCCTCCCTTCCCCTTTCCCTTTCCTTTTCCCTTTTCCTTTCCCTCTCTCCCTCCCCCTCTCTCTCCATCCCTCCTTTCCTTTCTCTGTCACTTGCTGTCTCTCTCCATCTCCGTCTCCATATATCTCTTCTACCCTATTCTTTTCCTCCCCATCATGATTTAACTCTCACGTCCACAGAAAACTTTTCCAGCCACCCTGTACAAAGTGGGACACCCCCTTCAGTGACTGTGTAGATTCTTACCCAGTTTATTTGCTTCTTACACTTGTTTCTGTATGAAACCATCCTACTTATGAATTTGTTAAGTTTTGTTGTCTGCTCATGGTTGACTATAATATTCGGGAAAGCAGGGAATTTTTAATCTCTTACTCACTGGTGACTATTTGGTGACCATTTAATGGTGCTTGGCCCAGGACACTTATGACTGCAGGAAAGAAGGAAAGAAGGACAGGAGGGGAGAGAATTTATCATCTTGGCCTTGATTTAGGGGGTTAAGTTACAGAAATATTGAGGACTTCATTAACGGGCAGCTTCACTTATTAAGAAGGTCCTTTTCATGGGACTATAGGGACAGCATGAAATAAAAGCTTCACTGTAGAAGTCAACCTAGCCAAAGCCTGCAAGTACAGATCTCTGTTTTCAGGCATGAGCTATTTGCTGGAGTTTAGCCATGGACATATGAAAGGTTAGAACTGCTAAATATTAATATCTGGGCTTTAAAAACAAAGACAATAAAATTTATCCAAAGCATCTGATTTGTAGTCCACTCTATTTTGTGAGGTTTTACACAGGATGCTGGTCTGTGTACTTGACACTTCAAGCTGAATGTAATGGATAGTGAATAAGGAAGCATCCGGGAAGGAAGGGGAAAGCAATAGGCTTATTTCTCTAAAAGAATATTGTAGACCAAGGCTGTTTGGTTTTATTCCTTTTGGCAGAGCATTTGAAATAATTTGATGCTCAGCCCATGGATTTAAAAATGTTTTTAAAGCACAATCTAAGCATCCAGTTAATTCAAAGACAAATTGTTTCTGAGACCACTGCTGGTAGGTCTAGGACAACTCAGGACGTACTGCTTTATCCAACATTAACTTAGTAGCTGGAAAGATATCAAGATATACTTTCTAAGGCTTTGGGAGCTGTTATTTCACTGGCTCCTATTGATTTCCTTATTATTATTCCTGAAAACATACTGCATGTGCAATGTATAACTTGACTCATCTGCCAGGTAGAAAAACATAATTTTTGTCCTTGAGGATGTTGTAACTGGGAAATGAAAATCACACACAAAAAACATATGTGGATATAGAGATGCAAAGAACATTATCTTGCCAAACACAACTTTGGCTTTAAAAAGAAGGAAAATATACAAGCAGTTACATTAGAGAAGTAATTAAGAGGACTTTGAGTCTTCTTTTAGTCAGATTTTCCAAGTTTGGGGTATTTAGAAGAGAATTAAACTTAGAATAATCTCCAGTATTTCCAGGACTCCATTTTAAGGTAAGAGCAGTATTCTATTACAATGCTCTTTTGACTATATCAAAGTTCTGTGACGCTGAGGGATATGATCTATAGTAAGGTTCAGGTCTGTTTACAAATATCCTGGATACTCTCAGGCATGAAACATAAAACTTGATGACAAGAGCCTGTAATTGTCAGAGCCTCATTACATGTTTTAGCAGGGACAATGAAAGGGAATTTAGGTAATAATCACAGCATAGTATTCTGAAGTAATTAATACAACTCAAAAAAATTCTTAACATTTTCAAAATGGATGTCTTTATGGAAATAGGACTGGCTCTTTCAATGTGATGCTAGTCTGTTAAACCAAACACAAGTTCAGCTTACCCAAATAATTTGTGAATAGTAGCTTAATTAATGATTCTTTGAATGATTTAATTTAATAAACCAACTATTTGACATCTGGGAAATACTGCTGTGTAATATTAACAATCTGCTTTAGCTATTGGAGGTACAGAGACCCCTATAGAATTAGATTAATCCATGAAACTACCCTAGTTAATGTTCTTTGGGGTTCTTTGGGGTTCCCTCATAACGGTGGCTAGAGAATTTAGGGGATTAAAAAATGCCAAAACAAAGCAAAAGGTCTGATATAGGTAGTCATCTTACCATCCCACTTCCAATACCATCACCTGCTCCCTTATATCCACATACCTCGGGCTCTGTCATGATATATTTTCCCTGTGAGGTCCCGACTGGTGTTCCTTTCAAAGCTGATGAGAAGATAGCAACATGAGTTATAAATGATGATTTTCCTCCCAAGGGATAGATAGCCTTGAGTCTATTACATCTCTTAATAGATTTTGCTTCTAAATATCTTTACTGTGCTTTCCATGGCCTTTTTTTCCCCAACCTAATTACCTGTCCAATCTTGATACCTTGCACAGCACACAGGGAATCTGGAAGATTCCTAACACTAATTGACATGATTTGAATATGCAAGAATAGTAAGCAATCATGTGGAAATAACTCTCTATGGTCAATGAGAAGCTATAATTATTCCTCTAAGCAATGTATTTTCATAAATATATCTCAATATTATAGAGAATTCAGGATAAGTAACCATGATCATTTACAAAAATATATACAATGGGGGGGGCTTTTTTCCAAAATATGTGGGAAAAAAGAAGCTTAAAAAGAAATACTGACAATGATCTAGCTTGAAGCAGCAGTAGGTAAATGGCCCCATGCAAAAACAAAGCAAAAACAAAAAGAAACTTGCCCACTGCACAAACTAAAATACTGCCTTCTTTGATTATTCCCCCCCCTTTTTTTTGCTATCCCCAGAAATACTCTTCCAAAAATATTCTCTTGTATAGATCTTTAATTGTCTAACCGCAAACAGTTATTAGTATGTCATAATTGATTTGTGGCATGAAAAAAAGTAATATCTAACTTTTCCCAAGAATAATTCATGGAAAAGTAGTAAATATGTATCAGTACTCACTCATGTTATACTTCTTTTTCATTGCATTTTTTGCTAGAAGATGTATATTTAAAATTCAAGTAAAATGCTTCTTTGGTAGTAGGTCAGTATCTTCCCAATGAAGAGCCTATTGATGATACAGAATAGAACTTCCTTTTCCCCTTGAGTAGAAGGCTGCCTATTATTCAGTGTCCTTTGTGTCACACTGAAGAACAGGGAACTTTTTATTCTTTCCAAGAAATGGCCTTTCAGATTTAGTAACAACATGTTCTGTTCCTCAGGAAATAAGAGAAGATCGAGATAGGGCGCGGCTAGACTCCATGGTGCTGCTGATTATGAAACTGGACCAACTTGATCGGGACATTGAGAACGCCCTCAGCGCCAGTTCGTCCCCGTCCGGCACACCTACAAACCTGCGGCGGCACGCTCCCGTGAGCTTTCTTTCTCCCACTCCTTTTCCCGTGACAGTGTTGCTGCTTGGCTTCATACGGTGCCTCTTGCAAATGAAACATCTCTGATGGTAGCACTGCCTACCTAGGTGTGGCCCTGAGACTGTTCCATAGAGATCACTCAGAGAATCTTGGGCTTGGTGCAGTATTATTTACAAGAGATGTGTCATTAAAAAGGAAACGGTTATTATGAGCTAGACAAAAAAAGTCCCTTGGGGAAATTATGTTTTGTAGATATCAAGTCATCTTTATTCTAGTTGTTCCTCTCATTATCAGTCTTCTCTGACATCCTTTGAGCACCACTAGCAATGCTGTCTATCTTGTTTAATATTTTTTTCTATTATCTCACAAATTTACATTGCACTCAGAAGATGCTTAAGTATTTGTTGCACGCTCACTTGCATGCATGGATGTTTGGATAGATGGGTGAATTGATGAATGGATGCTGGACTAACCCGGCATACTACAAGAAATAATTTACACGAGATTAACTTGAAAACACTAAAATTCACTCCGTGAAATACAGTGAATATGACAGAGGTGAGAATTTTATTTTAATGTGCATTGATTTCTTATAAGACAGACACTCCTCTGAGATTCTGGCATTCAAAATAAAATTTGGAAGGCAGATTCTAGGACGGACTGTGCATTTTACATATTTACTTTATATTGTATGGCTGTATATTAAATGGCTTTGTTTGCACAGGTCTAGCAAATGTGATGGTAGATTTGGTTATAATTAAGTCATGAATCTGTTTTCAATTAATCTGTTACTTTTGCTATGCAATAATTAATATATGAAATCAAGAGATTATTTACCTAATTTCAAAGGGGTGGAAAATCCTATATATAAATTTAAGTAACTACCAAAATAGAAACATTCTGTATCAAATTCTTAAATTAGTATAGTTTTATCATTGATTCTGAAGTTATTCAAGACTTATTCTGACTATGGGGCAGAATATTTCAAAGTAAATAAACAAATTAAAATGATAGCTAACCTTGTTATATGCTAGGTATAATTCTAAATGATTTATGCATATTAGCATATTAATTCCTCATGTTTTCCAAATGAGTGAAAGAGAAGATAGTAATTATAGGTGTCAAAGCTGGAAGACATACCCAGCAGTCTTCATCTCAAGCCATGCCATTTAACCACTACACCACACTGTGTTCTCTGCCTGACTGTATTGGGAATCTTACACCTTAAGCAAATGATAGATGACAGATTGGCGTATGGAAAGAGAGAGAAACGAGGGAACAAAGGAGTGAAGGAAGGGGAAGGAGGGTGGAAAATAAATTAGATGCTTCAACTTAAAGCCAGTAGAATGATATTTTTATTTTTCCCTGTGATCTTCTGGATAATATTTATTACCCTTTAGAATTCATCTCAAATTTTCTTTACAGTGAAATACTGTCTATAGCTTCCTCTGTCACTCCAGAAAGAATCAGTTACCCCTTCTGTGGTGCTGCCGTAGAGTCTTGCACATACTTTAGTAGGACAGGCATCCCAATGGAAGAACTAATATCAAAGTAATCTGAAGCCCAACAAGAAGGGGTGTTTTAATCTTTATATTCATTTCTATCACTTTTTAAAACAGAAATAACCTAGAGTGCCTGGGTGGCTCAGTCAGTTTAAGGCTCTGACTTCAGCTCAGGTCATGATCTCATGGTTCGTGAGTTTGAGTCCCACATCAGGCTCCACGCTGGTGGTGTGGAGCCTGCTTGGGATTCTCTCTCTCTCTCTCTCTCTCTCTCTCTCTCTGTCTCTCTGCCACTCTCTCACTTTCTCTCTCTCAAAATAAATTTAAAAAATAAAAATAGAAATGACCATATTTTTCAATGAGATGTATTTATTAGTACTTGTTTGCCATGGGGTGCATTTTCTCTTTAGAACTTGTCTGATGAGAAATATTAATAGCTCCCTATCTTTTTAGTCTCTCCCCTTTTCCATCTATACTGAATTTTCGTCAATCCCCATGCATTCAGGGGGAAAAACCCAAACCAACTCCATATTGTTTGTATCTCAGAAAGCAAGACAGCTCTTATCTGCTAGACATATTTTTTTGTTTAGTTGTAAAGGCAAAACACAAACAGGAACAAATTCAGGTGATAATTTTAGGATTTGCCTACATCTGCATCTTCAGCCTCCATTTAAAGTATGAACCGGATTTTATATTATATGCACTGTCTCCTGGAATATCACCACCATTGCTGAGAATGGTTGATTCTGTAAATTGAGATCCATTTCTAAGTTTTCAGCTCAATAAATACTTGGAATAGGGAAACTACTACAGTAGACCTTATGAACTTTAGGATTTAAAAGCCTGGGTTCAAATACCACCTCCACACGGGGTATCTAGGAACACGAGAAAATTATTTGATTTCTCAACTTGAGGTTCATGTACAAAAGGCAGTATTATTTCCTATCTAGTGGCTAGTTGGCAAGAGTGAATGGAAGAACATATGGTAAGAGGTATTGATGATGAGAGACAGGCCTGGCACAGAGCACATATTTAGAATGTATTATTCTCTTTCCTTCTCCCATGTACTCTCTCACACCAGGCACTGGGCTAAAGATGGATAAGGCAGAGCCTGAAGTCCTCAAAGACCAAAACATCTTTTTGGTCTTTATATTTTTCTAGGTCATCCCTTGTTCTTTATTTCTGTTCCTTGGTATTTAAAGCTAATTTTAAAAGTCTCTCATCATCAAAATTTTTTCCATGGACACTTTCCATTTCTTTTGATAATTGCACCATGGAATAAGGGGATTATAACAGCATGATTATGACCTTGATCATCCAGCAAGTAGCACTGTCCCAGATTCAGAGGAGAAACTCCCTCTTTCACACCCTTACACTCTACTGTGTATTTACAGTTTAACAGGGAAGACGAGACATACAGTGAAATGCTGACCTCAGTTTGAGATCACTTATGAGAAAATACTGAAGTGAGTTTTCTGCTTATAATAAAGAGTGTAAAAAATAATAGACTGGAGAATGGCTTGAAGCTGAAAAATCACTGAAGTAAGAATAGAAATAGAGATTTAAAGGAGGCTGCCTTGATGATGCAGGTTCACTATTCCTTGGTGGTTCACCAGAGCTCAGGATCTGGTTTTCTCCTTGAGAGTCCAAAAACTTGGTTTTGTCCAAGTACTCACTGTGTGCCAGTTTCTTAGAGCTGGCAAACGATGGCCCATCTCACTGGAGGAGTGCGAGTGGCGGATAGAGAAGGCAGTAGTATTTACTGACTGTTAATCTTTATACATGCTCATTCTGCTGTATCATAACCCTTCCCAAGAGGCATATTGTTCACCGACAACTGTTCCCCGTTTCCAGAACCAGAATCTTGTCTGACAGTCAAGTAATTTTTTCCCAATAACAAGGTACTCTGAATATTAAGTTATTAATTGTGTTCAAGTTAACGAGTAAACAAGGCAGTATTGATAATACCTTGGAGTATTTCATCTATGCCGCAGAGATGCTTAAAAAGCATACAAGCCAGAACCACTTCACTACCTTTAATTGAACCTCCAGCGCTGTTCAGCAGCATTTTTTTGTCTTCCTGGTTCTTTTCCCATAGTCTAAGGAGCTATTCAAAAATTTTACAATTCTCCCTAAACCCTGCCTCCCTTTACACCTATCTTTTAGTACACATCCTCATGTTCCTCTTGGCAGAGAAAACGGACCATTGACAGGAGATTTTTCAGCCTCACAACTGCAAATACCCGTAGATGCCCCCTTTTTTCTCTCTTTTCCTCTTACGTCCTCTCTCATGAGCCAAGTTTTATTCTCCTCCCCACACAGTATATAGTCCTTGATTTATTTCTTGTCTGCTGCTCTGTCATTTCTCTGCAACTCCTTTCCTGTCTGAAAAATCCAGGAGTCCAGTGGTAACCCCTCAGCCTTCCGCGGGAGCATTTGAAGCAATTGAGTATCCTCTCTTCCCTGGATTTCACAACTCCCCTGGCTTCTGGCTCCTCTCTTCCCTTTGCATTCATACCCTGAGCAGCAGTTTCTTTTCATGTACTTCAGTGGCTCCTCTTCCTGTATTTGCCCCTTACATCTTAACTCCAGGTTTTAGGCTCATTTCTATGTCTGACAGAGTATTCTCCCTGGAAATTACCATGGCTCCATGACTTCCTTCATATTGAGGGTCACCAATGAGACCTTTTTTTGCTCTCTACAGATCCGTGTATCCAGGGGATCACTAGCTACTCACTTCTTGATGCCACAGTTGTACTATGTATGCACCTCTACTATAGCACATCATAGTGTATTCCCATAGTGGGAACTACGCCAAGATTTTATATTCCCGTTGTCTGGCACTGTTACGGGGTAACAGTGATGCATGAAGCCTAGTAGGAAGATGATGCGGAAGATGAGTGACACAAAGCAGAGTCACAACACAGTTACTAGGTGGCAGTAGTAATAATAATTTAGGACTTGAAACTGCCTACTTTGGGTATGGTAGCAAGTGGAAAAAGAAAAGAAGCAATAGATGTGAGAGATTTTGAGAGTTTGTGTGTTATTTCTTATAGTGAATAGAGAGGAAACAAAATAATAACGATTTGTACTAAACTACAAATATGTAGTTTAAATCACTTCTGTAGTTGTATTTTAAGCCTGCCAGCAGAACATTACTGTAGCTACTTAAAGGGGTTGAACTCTGAGGTCTGACAAATGTGAGTTTTAATGTCAGCCTTGCTGCATAGTGTGAATTTGGTCAAATTACTTCCCTTAAACTTTAACTACATCACCTGTCAAGTAAGGCTGTTGAATATTGAAGCAGGTAATGGCTGTACAGCTTTAAAAGGTAAAAACACAATAAATGATAGACTTTTAAAATATTTTTCAGTTTGCCTTAGAACTATTGTATTGTTAGAAAGGTAGGAGGTTATCCTGTTAATCAGCTAATCAAATGATAAACAGGAAGGCAAAGAGTTCTTCTGTACATAAAGGTTAGATATAAATGGCTTATAAATTACTTGCTACTTAGGACTATGCATTTGATGTTTATAAATTACCTGCTGTTTATGACTGTCAGTTTGATGTTGATTCAAAATGAAATTTTCGTCATATTCCTCTTATGTAAAAATATTTGTATTTTCCATCCAAAAAGTAAATAGCCTTTAATCTGAAATCACTCAGGGCTAGAAATTGGTTAGAAGTGTGTGTTTTATACGCGCACACACACACACACACACACACACCACGTGCTCGTGCACATATTTAAAGAATATAATACTACTTCGCAGTTTCCTTATTGTTGTGTATGTCTTTTTTCATTTTTTCACATCTCATTTTTATTTACTTATTTTTTAAATTTACATCCAAGTTAGTTAGCATATGGTGCAACAATGATTTCAGGAGTAGATTCCTTAGTGCCCTTTACCCATTTAGTTCATCCCCCCCTCCCACAACCCCTCCAGCAACCCTCTGTTTGTTCTCCATATGTAAGTCTCTTATGTTTTGTTTTGTTTTTTTATAGATCTTTTTAATGTTTTATTTATTTTTGAGAGAGAGAGAGAGAGACAGCGTGAGCAGGGGAGGGTCAGAGAGAGAGGGAGACACAGAATCTGAAACAGGCTCCAGGCTCTGAGCTAGCTGTCAGCACAGAGCCTGACGCAGGGCTTGAACCCACGAACCGTGAGATCATGACCTGAGCTGAAGTCAGATGCATAACTGACTAAGCCACCTAGGCGCCCCTGTAAGTCTCTTATGTTTTGTCCCCCTCCCTGTTTTTTTTTTTTATTTCTTTTGCTTCACTTCCCTTAAGTTCATCCGTTTTATATCTTAAATTTGTCATATGAGTGAAGTCATAGGATATTTGTCTTTCTCTGACTAATTTCACTTAGCATAATACCCTCTAGTTGTGTATTGTTTTTATACTTGTTCTTTTTTTTGCTTATCTCTTTTTTAGCTTTATTCAGATATAATTGACATACAACACTAAGTTTAAAGTGTACAATATGATAATTCAATATACATATATATTGCAAAATGATGACCACAAGATTAGTGACCACACCCATCACCTCACATAATTCCTTTGTGTATTGGTGTATGTGTGCTGAGAACATTTAATACTCACTCTTGGCAACCTTCAAGTATATAATACTGTATTCTTTTTTTTTTAATTTTTTTTAAATTTATTTCTAGGAGAGAGAGAGAGACAGCGTGAGCAGGGGAGGGTCAGAGAGAGAGGGAGATACAGAATCTGAAGCAGGCTCCAGGCTCTGAGCTGGCAGTCAGCACAGAGCCCGACGCAGGTCTCGAACCCACGAACCGTGAGATCATGACCCAAGCCAAAATCGGACACTTAACCGACTAAGCCACCCAGGCGCCCCAATACTGCATTCTTAACTATAGTCTCCATGCATTATATTAGATCCCAGAACTTATTCACCTTATAACTGAAAGTCTGTGTCTTTTTTTTTTTTTAATTTTTAATGTGTATTAATTTTTGAGAGGGAGAGAGAACATGATCAGGGGAGGGGCAAAGAGATTGGGAAACAGAATCTGAAGCAGGCCCCAGGCTCCGAGCTGTCAGCACAGAGCCTGATGTGGGGCTTGAACCCGGGAACCATGAGACCTCAACCTGAACCAAAGTTGGACGCTCAACTGACTGGGCCACTCGGGCACCCTGAAAGTTTATGTCTTCTAATCAACACTTAGTCACTAATCAACACTTCCTCATTTCCTCCACCACCAACCCCAGACTACCATCATTCTATTCTGTTTGAATGCATTCGCATTTTTTAAATTCTGTAGAAGTAAGATCATACCATATATTTGCTTTTCTCTCTTTCATTTCACTAGCATAATACCCTCAAAGCCCATCCATGTTCTCATAAATGGTAGGATTCCCTGCTTTTCTCTCCCTTTCTCTCTCTCTCTTGAGATACACACACACACACACACACACACATACATACATACATACATATATGCATATATATACATATGCCATATTTTATTTATCCATTGATTTATCAAAGTATACTTAGGTTGTTTCCGTGTCTTTCCCATTGTGAATAATGCTGCAGTGAACATGGGAGTACAGATATCTTTTCAAGATACTAATTTCATTTCCTTCAGATATATACCCAGGAGAGAGATTGCTAGATAATATGGTGTTCTATTTTTAATTTTTTGAGAAAACTTCATGGACTTATTTCTGGTCCCTATTCTTTTCCATTGATCTATGTGTCTGTTTTGTGTCAGTACCATGCTGTTTTGATCACTACAGTTTTATTCTTTTTCAGGATTGCTTTGGATCTTTGAGGTCTTTTGTAATTCCATGTGAACTTTAAGATCATTTTTTCTATTCCTGTAAAAAATGCCACTGAAATTGTGATAGGAATTACATTGAATCTATAGATCATTTTAGGTAGTATGAAAATTTTTTACAGTTTATTAATTTTTCTGATTCACATACGTAGGATGGCTTTTCATTTACTTGTATATTCTTTAGTCACTTTCATCAGTGTCTTATAGTTTTTTTTTTCCTAAATGTTTTATTTATTTCTGAGAGAGAGGAACAGCGTGAGCAGGGGAGGGTCAGAGAGAGAGGGAGATACAGAATCTGAAAGAGGCTCCAGGCTCTGAGCTAGTTGTCAGCACAGAGCCAAATGTGGGGCTCGAACCCACGAACAGTGAGGTCATGACCTGAGCCGAATTTGGACACTTAACCGACTGAGCCAACCAGGTGCCCCTCAGTGCCTTATAGTTTTAACAGTAGAGATATTTTACCTTGTTAGTTAAATTTATTACCAAGCATTTTATTATGTTTGTGCAATTATAGATGGTATTGTTTTATTTCTCTTTCAGATAGTTTCTTGTTATTTATAGAAATGCAACTAATTTTTACATGTTGGTATTTATTTTATATTTTCATTTGTGTCCTATAATTTTACTGATTTTTTAAAATTCTAATAGTTTTTTGGTAAATCTTTGGGGTTTTCTATATATAATATACAACATTGTGTCATCTGAAACAGACAATTTTGCTTTCAATTAGGATGACCTTTCTTTCTTTCTTTCTTTCTTTCTGTCTGTCTGTCTGTCTTTCTGTAATTTCCTTGGATAGAACTTCATTACTATGTTGAGGAAGGGTGATGGGAGTGGACACCTTTGTCATGTTGATTTTAGAGGAAAAGTTTTCATTCTTTCACCATAAAATAAGATGTTTTGGGTTTGTCAAACATTGTATTTATTATATTCATATATATTCCTTCTATACACAGTTGTTGAGAGGTTTTATTATGAGGGAGTATTAATTTTTGTGAAATACATTTTCATTTATTGCAATGATCTATGATTTTTATCTTTTATTTTATTAGTGAGGCACATCAAATTTGTTGACTGTGTATATTGAACGTGCTTGCATCCCATGGATAGATCCCATTTGGACATGCTGTAACTTGCTTTTAATGTGCTGTTGAATTCTCTTTACTAGAATTCTGTTGAAAATGTTTGCATCTGTATCAAGGATATTTGCTATGGTGTTTTATTTTATTTTATTTTATTTTTTTGTTTTGTTTTATTTTGTTTTTCTTGTAGTGGCTTTATCACGCTCTCGTATCAGGGTAATTCTGGCTTTGTAAAATGAGTTTGGGAGTATTCCCTTCTCTTCAGTTTTTTTTTAAAGAGTTTGGAAAGGATTGACATTAATTCTTTTTTAAATGTTTGGTAGAATTTGTCAGTGAAACAATCTGGACTTAGGCTTTCCATTGTTGGATATTTTTTTATTACCACTTTAGTTTCCTTAGTTATTGCTCTATTGAGATATTCTACTCATAGCTCAGTCTTGCTTTTTCTTTTTCTTTTACTTTCAGCTTTATTAAGGTATAATTGATAAATAAAACTGTAACGTACTTAACATGCACTTCATGGTGATTTAATACTTGTATATATGTGAAAAGATTCCCATCATCCAGTTAACTAACACATCTATGACCTAATGTATTTATCTTTTAAGGTTTTTGGTTTTTGGTGAGAAGATTTTAGTTCTATTCTCTTAGCAAATTTCAATTATTATTTTTTTAAATAGTCTTATCAACCATAGTCACCATATTTTACATTAGATCCTCAGACCTTATACATCTTATAGCTGAAAGTTTTTACCCTTTTACCAACCCCTCTCTATTTCCTCAGTGGACCCTTTAAGGCTACTAGTGATTTATAATTTCATAACAAAACTCCAAAAAGTACTTTCATTGTGAGGACTAAGAAAGATATATTAATATTTTTGAGTCTAGCTATTCTTTCTTAATATTTAGTGAACATTTTATGACAGGCACTGTTCTAAGATCTGGTGACAGATATATCACTGAACAAGACAGTAAAGTCCCTGCTCTTGTGGTACATAGATTCTCAAAGAGGAAAGCAGATAATCTTAGGAAAAAAGATGAGTGGAGAGTGAATGGTTGGATGGATGGATGGATGGGTGGATGGATGGATGGATGGATGGATGGATGGACTGACCAATAGATAAATAGGATGATGGATGGATATAATTGATAGGTAATAAATAAACAACATAGTGGATTATGAAACAGAGAATGATATGCTGTGGGGGTTGAAAGGAGGAAACTACTTTAGCTTGAAATGTCGATGAATATTCAAGCTGAGACCTGAATTGACAAGAAGGGGCCAGCAAAGGGAAACTCTGAGGCAAGAGACAATAAGGACATAGTCCCTGCTGTAGAAACCAATTTGGTGTTTTGGAAGAACTGAGAAACAATCAGTATGGCTGAAACATACCAAGAAACAAGAGAATAATAGAACATAAGGCCAGAAAGTTGAGAGGCAGTATATATAGATGGTATGCAACCGTGTGGGTCATGAGAAAGTTGAGATGTGGAGCATAGGCACAAGTTAAAAACCTCATATTCTCTCAGGTTAAAATTGTAGAATGATATATGCCTCTGCTGCTTCCCCTTTGTATTCCTGTCACCCTCAACTTTTCTTTATGCTCTCAGGCCACCTTATAACAAAGAGAACATTTGATGGATTAATGTACTGCCTTTGATGAAGTTACCAAGTAATTGCATTCATTCAGCAGACATGTCTTATATACATACTGTGTACTAACTTTAGTAAGACATTGTGATATTAATAATACAGTGTTTATAATAATGGCAAACGTTTAATGAAAATTATTATGTGCCAGTTACATGTACTTTGCATATATCTTGTTTAATCCTTGTGAAGCTTTGTGAGTGCACACTGTTATTATACCCATTTCTTTTTTTAAATTTGAGTATAGTTGACGCACTATATATATATATGTACACACATACACAGTATTCCATTAAATATGTATATATACACATGTAGTATTCCATTTTATACACACACACACACACCATTCATCTGTTGACAGACACCTATATTGCTTCCATGTCTTGGCTGTTGTAAATAATTCTGCAATAAACATCCGGGGGATACATCTTTTTGAGTTAATGTTTTCATGGGGCGCCTGGGTCACTCAGTCAGTTAAGCGTCCGACTTCACCTCAGGTCATGATTTCGTAGTTTGTGGGTTCAAGCCCCACATCAGGTTCTGTGTGGACAGCTAAGAGCCTGGAGCCTGTTTCAGATTCTGTGTCTTCTTCTCCCTCTGCCCCTCCCCCTCCCATACTCTGTCTCTCTCTGTCTCAAAAATAAATAAACTCTAAAAAATTTTTTAAAAAGTTTTCATTTTCCCTGGATTAAATACCCAGTAGTAGAATTAGTAGATCATATGATATTTATATTTTTAATTTTTTGATGTGCCTCCATACTCTTTTCCACAATGGTCGCACTAGTTTGCATTCTCCCCAGCAGTGTACAAGGGGTCCTTGTTTTCCACTTTTCCAGTTGTTTGCCAATACTTTTTGTTCCTTGTCTTCTTGATTTTAGCCATTCTAACAGGTATGGAGTGATATCTCATTGTGAGGTTGATTTATATTTCCCTGATGACTAGTGATGTTTAGCATCTTTTCATGTGTCTATTGACCGTATGTATGTCTTTAGAAAAATATCTATTTAGGTCCTTGGCCCATTTTTTAATCAAAAAATTTTTTTGTGTTGAGTTGTATAAACTCCTTATATATTTTGGATATTATTGGATATATCGTTTGCAAATGTATTATCCCATTCAGTCAGTTGTCTTTTTGGTTCTTGATGATTTCCTTTACTGTGCAAAACTTTTTATTTTGATATAGTCCCAGTAGTTTAGTTTTGCTTTGTTTACCTTGCTGTAAGAGACATACCTAGAAAAGTTGCTGTGGCTGATGTAAGAGAAATTAATGCCTGTGTTCCTTTTTTTATGGTTTCAGGTTTCACATTTAAGTCTTTAACCCATTTTGAGGGTTTGTTTGTTTGTTTGTTTTTGGTGTGTGTTATGTGTGTGTGGTGTTAGAACATGGTCCAGTGTCATTCTTTTACATATAGCTGTCAGTTTTCCCAGCACCATTTATTGAAGACTGTCTTTTCCCCCTTGTGTATGTTCTTGCCGCCTTTGTTATAGAATAATTGACTATATAAATGTAGCTTTATTTCTGTGCTCTCTATTCTGTTCTATTGATCTATGTGTCTGTTCTGTGCCAGTACTATACTGTTTTGATTACTACAGCTTTGCAGTAAACATGAAATCTGGGGTTGTAATACCTCCAGTTTTGTTTTTCTTTGTCACGATTGCTTTGGCTATTTGGCATCTTTTGTGGTTCCATACAAATTTTAGTAGTACTTGTGCTAGTTTTGTGAAGAATGTTGTTGGTGTTACGAATTGCATTTAATGTGTAGATTGGTATGGATAATGCAGACATTTTGGCAATATTAATTCCTCCAATCCATAAAAACAGAATATCTTTCCATTTATTTGTGCCACATTTAATTTCTCTTGTCAGTGTTTTATAGTTTTCAGAATGCAGATCTTTCATCTCTTTGGTTAAGTTTATTCCTAGGTATTTTATTCTTTTTACTGCAGTTGTAAATGATGTTGTTTTTTAATATTCTCTTCCTGCCATTTGGTTATTAATGTATAGAAATGCTACCAATTTGGGGGTATTAAATTTTTATCCTGCCACTTTATTGCAGTTTTTTTATACTTCTAGAAGTTCTTTGGTGGTGTTTTTAGGACTCTATACTTCTAGTATCATGTGATCTGTAAATAGTCACAGTTTAACTTCTTCTTTACCAATATGAATACTGTGCTAGGACTTCCAAGTACTGTGTTGAATAAAAGTGGTAAGAGTGGACATCCTTATCTTGTTCCTGATCCTAGAGGAGAAGCACTCAGTTTTTCACCATTGAGGGTTATGTAAGCTGTAGAGTTTTCACATATGGTCTTTACTATGTTGAATCATGTTCCTTCTAACTCCATTTTATTGGGAGTTTTAAAATGAATGGGTGTTGAATCTTGTCAGATACTTTTTCTGCATCTGTTGAGATGATCATATGATTTTTATCTTTTGATTTGATGTGGTGTATGATGTTGTTTGATTTGTGAGTATTGAGTCAATCACTTTTGCATCCCAGGAATAAATGCCACTTGATCATGATGAACAATCTTTTTAATGCATTGTTGTATGTGATTTGCTTATATTTTGTTGAAGATTTTTGCATATATGATCAGGGATATTGGCCTATAGTTTTCCTCTTTTGTGGTGTCTTTGTCTGGTTTTGGTATCAGGGTGATGCCCACCTTCTAGAATGTATTTGGAAGCTTTTCTTCCTCTTCTATATTTTTGGAATAGTTTGAGGAGAATAGATTGAAAGTGATAGGCTTCACTTGTGAATCTGTCTGAAACTGGACCTTTATTTTTTGGTAGTTTTTTGATTGTCAATATACTTTTATTACTTGTAATGTGTCTGTTCAGATTTTCTGTTTCTTGCTGGTTCAGTTTTGGAAGATTATATGTTTCTAGGAATTTATCCATTTCTTCTAGTGCCCAGTTTGTTGGCATATAATTTTTCATAGTGTTTTCTTATACTCCTTTGTGTTTCTGGGGTGTCAGTTGTTATTTCTCCTTTCTCATTTTGATTTTCTTTATTTAAGTCATTTCTCCTTTTTTCTTAATGAGTGTGGCCAAGAGTTTGTTAATTTTATGTTGTCAAAGAACCTGGTATTGTTTTCATTGACTTTTTCTTTTTCTTATTTTCTTTTTTCTTTTTCTTTTTCCTTGTTGTCTCTATGTCATTTATTACTGCTCTGATCTTTATTATTTTCTTTTTTCTTTTCATCTTGGACTTTGTTTATTCTTATTCTCCTAGATATAAACTTAAATTGTTTATTTGATTTTTTTCTCTAGTTTCTTGAGGTTGGCCTCTATTGCTTTATACTTCCTTCTTGGAACTTTCATTTTCATTTGTCTCCATGTATTTTTTTTATTTCTTCTTTGTTTGCTTCATTGATCTATTCGTTGCCTAGTATTATCTTGTTTAGTCTTCATGTGTTTGTGTTTTTTCCAGTATGTTTCTTGTGATTTACTTCTAGTTTCATACCGTTATGGTCAGAAAAGATGTCTTGTTTGATTTCAATCTTACTGCGTGTTTTATGACCCAATATGTGGATCCATTCCAGAGAGTGTTTCATGTGCACTTTAAAAGAATATATATATTCTGTTGCATTTGGATGGAATGTTCTATTATGCCCGTCTGGTCCAATGTGTCATTCAAAGACATTGTTTCCTCTTTGATTTTATCTGGATTATCTATCCACTGATGTAAGCAGAGTCTTAAAGTTCCCTGGTGTTATTGTATTGCCATCAATTTCTCCCTTTATGTCTGTTAATATTTGTTTTTTGTATTTAGGTGCTCCAGTGTTAGATGTATAGATATTCACAAATGTTATATCCTCTTGTTCAATTGATCCATTTATCATTATATAATGTCCTTCATTCTCTTGTTACCATGTTTGTTTTAAAGTAATTTTTCTGATATAAGTATTGCTACCTGCCTTTTTTTTTCCACTTCCATTTGCATACTGAATGTTTTTCTGTCCCTTTCACTTTCATACTATATATATGTCTGTAGCCTGAGGTGAGTGTCTTGTAGGTGGCATATAGATGGGTCTTGGTTTGTTGTTTGTTTGTTTGTGTGTTTGTTATCAATTCTGCCATTCTATGTCTTTTGATTATTTAGGCCATTTGTATTTGAAGTACTTCCATTTTTAAATTTTGTTTTCTGGTTGTTTTTATAGTTCTTCTTTGTTCCTTTCTTCTTTCCTTGCTCTTTCTTTGTGATTGATGAATGTCTATAGTGTTTTGTTTCGTTTTCTTTATTTTTAGTGTATCTAGGTTTTGGGTTTGTGGTTCCCATGAGGTTCATATATAACATTCTAAGTTAAATAGAAGTTCATATTCATTTGATGGTCATTTAAGTTCAAAAACACTCAGGAAAGAGAGAAAGAGAAGGAAGGAAGGAAAGAAATTTTTTTTTTTAATTTTTTTTTTTTTATGTTTTTATTTCTAGGAGACAGAGAGAGAGAGACAGCGTGAGCAGGGGAGGGTCAGAGAGAGAGGGAATCACAGACTGAAACAGGCTCCAGGCTCCGAGCTGGCAGTCAGCACAGAGCCCGACACGGGGCTCGAACCCACGAACCGCGAGATCATGACCTAAGCGAAAGTCGGACGCTTAACCGACTAAGCCACCCAGGCGCCCCAAGGAAAGAAAATTTTTTGCTTTTTCTTTTTTTCTCTCATTCCTTTTTGCTCCCTTTTTGACATTTTATGCATATGTGGCCATATTTTGTTTATTATTTTTATTCATATTTTTCTTATGTCTAATTGTGGCCACTTCTTTTCCACTTAAAGAAGTCCCTCTAACATTTCTTGTAAGCTGGTATAGTGATGATAACTTCCTTTATCTTTTGGTTGTCTGGAGAACTCTTTATCTCTTAAGATCCAAATGAGAACCCTGTCAAATAGAATATTCTTGTTTATAGGGTTTTTTTTTTCCACTTAAGCACTTTGAAATATCATGTATGTCACTCCCTTCTGACTTACGAAGTTTCTGCTGAAAATTAGTTGATAGCCTTATAGGTTTTTCATTGTAGGTGACTTTCTGTTTCTCTCTTGATGCTTTCAAGATACTCTTTTTTTTTTTTTTAAATATTTTTATTTATTTCTAGGAGAGAGAGAGAGACAGCGTGAGCAGGGGGAGGTCAGAGAGAGAGGGAGATACAGACTCTGAAACAGGCTCCAGGCTCTGAGCTGGCAGTCAGCACAGAGCCCAACGCGGGGCTCGAACCCACGAACCGTGAGATCATGACCTAAGCGAAAGTCGGACGCTTAACTGACTAAGCTACCCAGGCGCCCCAAGATACTCTCTTTATCTTTAACCTTTGACATTTTGTTAGCCGTACCATGGACCTCCTTAGTTTCATCTTGTTTGGAACTCTCTGTGCTTCTTGGACTTAGATGTCTATTTCCTTCCAAGCTTAAGGAAGTATTCAGTTAGTATTTCTTCAGAAAAGTTTTCTGCACCTTTCTCTCTCTCTTCTTTGGGGATCCCTGTAATCAGAATCTTTGTTCACTCAATGCTGTCCAAGATCTCTAAATCTATTCTCATTGTTTAAAATGTTTTTTTTTTCTTTTTCTGCTATTCAGATTGTGTGTTTTTCATTATCCTTTCTTGCAGATCACTGATACATTTGTCTGCATCCTCTCATGTACTGATGATTCCCTTTAGTATGTTTTTTATTTCCATTATGTATTCTTCAACTTGTTTTGGTTCTTTTTAATATTTTCTTTCTCTTTTTTGAGGGTCTCACTGAGCTCTTCCATTCTTTTTTTTTTTTCTTTCCCCAGCCCGGTGGTCATATTTATGATCATTACTTTAAATTCTTTATCAGGCATGTTGCTTATCTCTGTTTCATTTAGTTATTTTTTGAGAATTTTTCTTGTTCTTTCTTTTGTAGCATATTCCTCTAGCTCCCCATTTGCTTGACTTCCTGTGTTTGTTTCTATGGATTAGGTGAAACAGCTACTTCTCCTAAAGCCTAAGGAGTTGCCTTCTGTATGGTGTCCCCTATGCAGACTGTGGGCTTAGTGACTTTTGCTGGCTGGCCGGAGCTATATATGGTAGTTATTTAGCTGTATATGGTAGTCATTTTTTTAAACCATGGCTTTTACAGAAAGAATAAGAAAAATAATAATAAAATAAAATAAGAAAGTAAGAAAATAGAAGAAAAAAGAGAACAAGAAGGAACAAAATCAAAAAGAAAAAACTAAAACAAGATGACAATTTTTAAAAATTAATGGTTCTTTATTTTTGACAGAGAGATAGAACATGAGCAGGGTATAGGCAGAGAGAGAGGGAGACACAGAATCAGAAACAGGCTTCAGGCTCTGAGCTGTCAGCGCCTGCAAACCGTGAGATCATGACCTGAGCTAAAGTCAGACGCTTAACTGACTGAGCCACCCAGGTGCCCAACAAGATACATTTTAAAAAGAAAAATATATATATTTATACATATATATAAATTNCTGGGTGGCTCAGTCAGTTAAGCGTCTGACTTCAGCTCAGGTCATGATCTCACAGCTTGTGAGTTCGAGCCCAGCAATAGGCTCTGTGCTGACAGCTCAGAGCCTGGAGCCTACTTCGAATTCTGTGTCTCTCTCTCTCTCTGCCTCTCCCCTACTCACAATCTATCTCCCTCTATCTCCATTCTAGCTCTGGGCTGACAGCCCAGAGCCTGAAGCCTGCTTTAAATTCTGTTTGCCTCTCTCTCTCTCTCTCTTTCTCTCTCTCTTTCTCTCTCTCTGCCTCTCCCCCTACTTGCTCTCTGTCACTTAAAAATGAATAAAAGTTAAAAAAAAAAGTAAAAATTTGGGGTGCCTGGGTGAATCAGTCGTCCAACTGAGTGGTTAAGTGGTTAAACATCCAACTTCAGCTCAGGTCATGATCTCATGGTTCATGGGTTCAAGCCCTGCGTCAGGCTCTGTGCTGACAGCTCAGAGCCTAGAGCCTGCTTCGGATTCTGTGTCTCCCTCTCTCTCTGCCCCTCCTCCACTCATGCTCTGTTTCTGTCTCAATAATAAATAAACATTTAAAACAAGTAAAAGTTTAAATAATAAAACCCCCACAAAACCATGGCCTGCTTCCTGTGCCCCAGCACTACAGGGTAAGTAGTGTGGGCTTGTGGGCCCTGTGCTCACCGAGATGGCAGCCTCCCTGTGGTGACTAGATCCATCAGTTATGGCACCAAGACCTGCCTCCCAGGGTATCAGGACCCTCCATTTATGGTTTCCAAGCCTTCTCTTCATGGCAGCCAAATCCTACTATGGCCTGGGCTTTTAAGGTCGAGGAGGAGAGAGCATTCCCACAGCTCCTCAGCCTTTTAAACTCTGGCTTCTCTTTTCTGTGCCCACATGACTAGGGCTAGTATAGGCTTGTGGACCCTGAGCTTGCTGAAGTCACAAGCTCACTGAGATGACTGGACCTGCCTGTTTTGGTGTCTGGACCCTGCTCCAGTCTAGGCTTTCAGGGTGGGGTGGGAATATAAACCAGGTCATTCTTCAGTCTCCCTGACCTGGAGAAGTTTCTCACACCTCCTCTGTAGCTTGGCAGACTTCTGGTGAAGTCTCTTTTCTGTGCTAGTTGCTCTCTTACACAATGTTTTTTTCTGTGCCCAAAGACAGAGGGATCTGTTACTCGTCTGTCAGTACTATCCCTCCCCATTGCTGATTGCAGTGTTGGGGGTGGGGTTCTCTTGGTTCCCATTCATCTTTCTTGCTGTTCTCTTGCCATTCTCTATGTCTTTGGTGGTTCAGTAGCTGTTCAGTCAATCTTTAGTTCCCCTTCACGAGGAACTATTCTATTAATAGGTCTAATTTGGTATGTTCCATGGAGGAGGTGATATCAGAGTCTTCCTATGTCACCATCTTGAACCAGAACTCTATCACACCCATTTCCAAATGGGAGAATTGAATTACACACGTCAAAACAGAACTCCTACCCCTCATACAGCTCATAGTTTATTAGGCACATAGACACTTGAGCTAAATGATTTCAAGCCATTGTGGTAGGTGTCACTGTGGAGGTCTGATGGAAACATAGAAGAGGGTAAGGTGAGAAGAAATGAGAACTGTCTTTTCATTTGACACTCACAATGACCCTGTTGCATGAAAGGTGTGAAGTTAGTTACTGATGATCATATAGTGAGTAAGAGGTTATCTATGGCCCTCTAACTCCTGACTTAACTGCAGTGCCCCAGCTAGCTCCCACTACTGCCCTTCCAATTTTCAATGAGTTGTTTAATCACCAAAGAATTACCAGTATTTGCCCTCTAAAGTCAGACCCTCTGAAGAGTACAGTTGTTATTACAAAATAATACATGGTTATGGGTGACATGTCACTGTCAGTTGTCACCAACTTTTTTTTTTTAGTTTTTTAATTTATTTTTGAGTGAGACAGAGGCGGAATGCGAGCAGGGGAAGGGCAGAGAGAGAGGGAGACACAGAATCCGAAGCAGGCTTCAGGCTCTGAGCTGTCAGCAGAGAGCCTGACACAGGGCTCAAACTCACCAACAGTGAGATCCTGACCTGAGCCAAAGTTGGACACTTAACCAACTGAGCCACCCAGGCACCCCTGCTGTCAGCAACTCTTTAGCATGTCAGTGTGTGTTGGAAAAAGGAGGATGTGGAAAAATGCGGGTGTCAGGGAAAAAGATATGCAGAGAGCATGTACATGCCTTTCATATCAATACATTTTTCTAATAGGATCTGGAGTCAGGATCTGAGAGTGGAGCAGACACCATTTCAATAAATCAGACGCAAATAAATTTGTCTTCTAACACCGAATCCACTGACCTACCATCTTCTACCCAAGTGGCCAGTTCTGGAACCAAACCCAAGTCTACGGTAAGTTATAAATGATAACAATCAACTTTAATATGAAATGCTGATGATCATAAGGTAAGAGTTGCTATCCTTTCCAGTCAATATAGAAAAAATACTTTTAGAGTCTTGGTTGCAGTAACTTGATAGCATTTAATTAAGTACAATCTAACATATGTTGTTTGTTTGCTTTATAATTGTTAACACAAGTACTTCACTAAAATGGGTCATGGTTCTAGAATTATGCAATATATGGTATCAGGTTTTGTTGCTGGATAATCAGATCTTTAAAGAACCAAGAACAACAAACCTGGAGTTGGTTCTCCGGGAATTATTATCCTGTCCATACCACTTAATAGTCAGAAAATTGCCTGTCTAAGACTAGATATGTAGAGAGATAGAAATACATAAAATCACACAAATCATAAATTTTATGTGGATATTAATTGGCATAGCTCATGTAAAGTACTTAGTGAAATACTTGCCACAAAATAAATACTGAATAAATGTAAGTTATTCTATTATGATAATGCTTCATCAACTTTACAGTGCTACCAAAACACATCAAAGGAGAATTACCACATATAAGAGTATAGTATGGTGAATTGTAAATAAAAGACATTTTCCTTTAAGTAAAAAGTTGAACTGCTACAGGAAAGCAGTATTTGACTGTAAAAGGTAACATTTATGGAGGAAGTAATTACTACTTCAAATATCTAAAGTCCCAGCAGCTCCAAAATAACCTTTCCTAGTTTAGTGAAAATCATAGTGGCATATTATTTTTTTAAATGCCCATGTTAGCTTAACACAGAGAAACAAGTTTGGATTGCCTGTTTGCCTGACTTTAAAATAAAAGGCGAGTCTGAAATAGGACACAGAAGTGAATACTCTGAATTTAAAACATGGTAGATAGGTTGAATTGCACTAATATCTAGAACATTTTTAGTGGAATATTTATAGAATACCTACTGCATGCTATGCATTATGATAGATTAAAGACTGGGAGAGCGATAAAACATATTTTCTGTCTTTAAACAGCTCACAATCTAGCAAAGGGATGTAGGTACATAAACAGTGAAATGCAATGACGTACTCTATGGTAGGCCTATGTATATTGGAAGTAGCAGGAACCGATGACGTACTACATAATGCTATTTTAGGGTACACTGAAAAAACAGGGTCAAAAATAAATATGTGTCAGCAAGCAGACTGCAGTGAAATGGTGCTCTTATTTTTCATAGTAACGAAGATTAAAATGCAAAATTAAGGTATGAAACCAAATGATCTCATTTCACCATATTCTTATTGAGTAAAGAGATAAAAGCCTCTCAACAATTTTAACTCGAAGGTTTAGGAACCATTGGAGCATTGGCTTTTTGAACTTTGGTACAGGGATGTGGCTCACATATAAGAAGTTAAAAAGGAAGGTGAATTCCCTTTTTAAAGGTATTTATTTATATTCACTTTTGGAAGCACCTGCTGATATCCTAAAGAGCTCTTCTTTTCTCTCTGATACTTATTCTGTGTTCATATTTTACTTCAGAAAAATTACCATTGACATCTGCTATTTCTCTCTTGAAACATACATATTTTAGTGTGTGGTCACCTTGTAATTTTTAAAAATTTATACAACTTTGTGTGAAGTTTCCTAGTTTTTATTCAATGCCCTCATGTTTATAAAGATGCTCAGTATATTTCCACTGAGATATGTTTGTATATTTTTATGATAACCAACTACCGTAAAGTTTTAGTATGAGAAACATAAAACCATCAGTTTTCTCAGTATGTTAATTCTTTAGAATACTTTGAGATGCATCTGTTTTCAGATTTTTCATGTTTTGCTGTATCAGCTGACCAGACTATTCAGTCCACAGGCAAAATTAAGAAATAGTAAAGTCAATTATTGAACAGAAACATACTTTTTTGTGCACCTCAAATTAAATGTTTACTGAAAAGTTGTCAACTTTGGATAAAAAGTAAGTTACTATCTACCCAGCCGTTCAGGTGCACAATCACAGCTTCACAGGGTACCACAGTCCACTGGTCCGTGAGCACTGAGAACCATTAGACAGTGGGCTTAGGCTCCAAACCCACAAGACAACCGAAAACTACTTACCCAGTCTTGACCGATACCACAGGTAGTTAGACAGCTGTACTTGGAACTCTGTCTGGCTCTCTAATTTAGTAAAATTCTCAAGCGGGCCATGAGAAGGACCCAGAAAGAAACACTCCACTGTCAAAGACAACTGACTTTTAGGAAATCTCTTAAAGAAAATGGCCAGTAATGAAAATAGCTTGAGAAGCACGCCTTTGTTAGGGGTGTGGGGACGGTCGTTTTAATGTGTGTGTGTATTTTATTCTGTATTAATATTGGTGTTGATTATTTTGAGTGAGTACAGTTCCTTCTTACTACAGTTTGAAAATAATTCCTTGGCTGTGGATCACCTTTACGTTTTTAGTTTGTTTCTTGGCTAGAATACTAGAATGAAGAATTTTACCTATTTTATGAGATAGTTAATAAGGTTTTTTTCCCTTCAATTTGGAGCTTGAGAAATGGATAATGAGTAATGGCAGTCTGGCTACTTTGTGAAAAAGAGAAAACTCCAGTATCCTACATAGTCATTATTTTCCCCAGGAACTGAAATTTCAGTGTTAATATTAAGTAGAAACATTAAATTCTAAGAACACCTATTTCTAACATCCACCCATAATGAACTAACCTTCTGCTCCATCATGTTATATTTTTACAAAATGTTTACTTTTATTTCAGAATTATTTAATGTTACAGTTGATTTGCTGCTGTGAAATCTATTTATAATGATGACTGACTACCACAAATATTTGGCTTTCCTTTTGTATGTGAGACCTCTGAGTTTCCAAGTGCCTGTTTTTTTCAGTAAGATTTCTTCTTTTATATGTATTATTAGAATAGGACCAAGGAGTAATCTTCAGAGTTTTCATGAAGACTAAGTATCTATCATGCCAAAAATTGAGCATTAAAGTAGATCTCTGGGATGTATTTCACACAAAAATGAAAAAGTTAATAAGTAGGATACCCAGTACGAAAGAAAGAAAGAAAGAAAGAAAGAAAGAAAGAAAGAAAGAAAGAAAGAAAGAAAGAAAAGAAAAGAAAAGAAAAGAAAAGAAAGAAAATTAGAAAAAAGAGGTTGAGTGCTTCGTGTCCAAAAAATCACGTTTCTCTCTCCCAAAATCTTTGTTTTTTTCCTTTGAAAGAGTGTCATAATGCCTTTCTTGAGAAACGCTTTCACAAACAACCTATGATTAGTCATATTGTTTTAAAGTCTCTGACTGACTGTAGAAGGATATACTGGCATCCTTCTGGCCATGGTAGTCAGTTGCTTGAGTTGTTCCTGTATTCATTAATATGCGGTTGTTCCATGAAAGATTTTAAAGCTGGGCACTAAAACCTCAGGGGTTTTGTTGTTTTTCCTAAAGATACTTATAAGTGTAAGTCTTCATTAAATTATTATTAATCACACATTTATAAAGAGATAAACTGAGCCCTAGATCACCAAGAAAACAGTGCATTTCATTTGTAGAATGAGTAACTGAGGAACAGGAAGAGTCTAGTATTCTGTAGAATAATCGAGAGCATCATTAAGAGCAATGCAAGGATATGTTTTCAATTTAGTCCAAATTCCCCTTCCCTCTGTCTCCCCACAACTTCTTTAGTTGCCTTGTGATAGAATTCTAGTAACAGTGATGAAACCCTCAATCATTTGGGCATGTTGGAACCACAGCTAGACAGAGCAGCTTTGAGGATGTCCTGAACTATCTCAAGGAATTTGGGAACATATTGGCGTTCATGTCAGAGTGTATTACATACTGGAAAGTAACCCTTTTATTGAAGACATCCAAAACAGCAGAAATTATTAACTTTCATTATTGTAATTGCTATAGAGTAAAAAAGACAAATACATCTTATTTTAGCTCAAGGTGGCAAGAGTGGTTCTAATTCTGCAGATTGCATACACCCCTCATCCTTGCATTACTACTACCAAAGTAGCAATGAGACAGATGAGGGGAAACATCAGCTCCTGGAAGGGTGGGAGCTTAAGGCAGGCAGAACCATGCCCAGCCAGACAGTGCCAGCTCCTATAGGGAGCAGTTCAGAATAAATCTTGCCAAAAGGCTGCCGTGATGTGACAAAAGTGGAGCTCGGGAGTATGTTCTCACTACGGGTCATGATCATTTCTCAAAGACCTTTAGGAAGACTCCACTACTACAGTCAACCTGATAGTCCAGGTGCTTTCACTGACAGCTCACAAATTGTGTGGTCAGCCTACTCTGTATTTGAAGAAGACAGTATCTCAGTACGACCCCCAACACAACTGTTTACGCTGTTTTTAGTATAGTGGAGCATTTACATACAATCAGTTTTTTTTCCAATCCTCTGCATGATAGAAGGAAAGTAGTAATACTCTGGTCTGGCATTTCCTTGCCAATAGCATTGTCAGCTCTTAAAAATATAAATGTTTTGGGACATCTGGGGGGCTCCCTTGGTTAAGCCTGACTCTTAACTTGAGCTCAGGTCATGGATTTGCAGTGTGTAAGTTCAGATCCTGTGTCAGACTCTGCACTGACAGGGCAGAGCCTGCTTTGGATTCTCTCTCTCTCTCTGCCCCTTCCTACCTTTCTCTCTCAAAATAAATAAACTTTTCTTGAAAAAGCGTAAGTGTTTTGAGGTGCAGAGAAAAGGAGGTTGTTGGCACTTGTAAGAATGTTAACATTACATTATTTTATTTTTTCTAAATTGTTTTATGTTTGTTTATTTTTGGGAGAGAGATACAGAGCATGAATGGGGAAGGGGCAGAAAGAGAGGGAGACACAGAATCAGAAACAGGCTCCAGTCTCTAAGCTGTCAGCATATAGCCACTCGCGGGGTTTGATCTTACGAATCGTGAGGTCATATCCTGAACCAAAGTCGGGCCCTTAACTGACTGAGACACCCAGGTGCCCCAACATTACATTATTTTAAATGAATGTTATTTAAGTTCAGGTCATTAAAAATCAATATCTTTTTTTCCCTTTTTTCATTCAATGAGATACAATTCAATCTACATTGTTCTTAAAACTGTCAATTTATATTTTGGCCACTGTACCTATGAGAATCATAAATTGTCACGCATAGTATTTCTATGAATCTGTATCTGTACTTGATAAAAGCAGAGACAACAGGAATCTGAACTTTAAGAAAGATCCAAAAGTTTTATCCAGGTAATGATGATGGAGAAAAGCATGTTTGCATATGTAGCAATAATATCAAATGTAAAAAGGACAAACATGTATGAAGTATACACTATGTGGTAGATATATTATGGACTAGTAATGCATAGTTCATGAATCCTCACAACAGCCCTTATGATAGATGCTATTATTTCCTTGAGTTCATAGAGGAGGAAAGTGATATGTATAATGGCTAATCTGAGCTGCCTGGGATCTCACTGCTAGGAAGGGAAGTGGCCAGGTTGGCAGCCAGATACTTCATGCTCCTAAAGAATGATTTATCCAGAGATTTGCCTGCCAACCACTTGGCTTCAGAACCAACGTATATTGGTTTGACAGGTTATTATGTCGGAGACAAATTGTCACTGATATTTGAATTATCAGAGTGTACAAGAACAGTTTTGTTGTGCAATAAAGAATGGGGGCTGGTTCATCAGAACACGGCATAGGTCATAGTGTTCCTCCATCATTTTCTAAATTATCTGTCTACCGTGGGTTTTTTAATATGTGTTTATATGTATATATACAGTATATCAGATTATATATACATATGTTTGTATATGTATATACCAAAATATATACACATATATTTGTGTGTATGTATATATGTGTATATACAGACATACATTCCCTAGTATTATTTTCCAAAAACCTGTGTTGAATAATTCCCAACTATATGGTTTAATCAAATTAGTAATTATTAAATTTTTACATGGTCATGAAATTACTATGCAGTATAAGTTTTTATAATATTTCGTGTAATTAAGACAGTTTCTCAGAATAAACACAGACACTACAAAAGGAGATTTATTCATCGTTACCGGGTATGAGATATGGTGGTGTCTGCATCGGATAAGAGATTTAATGTTTGAAAATGCTTGAGAAAGAGTTTCAAAAGAGAAAAGCTCATAAGGTAGAAGACAGAGGTTAATGGACGCTTTGACAACCAATAATCAATTTAATTGTTGCTTCTTTAAAAAGAGGTCTTTTGTGTAAGTCTGCTTAAAAATAAAAAATATAAAGCTCATGAAATATTGTTTTCATGGAGAGTAACTTACTAAAGATATCAAGGGCAGTGTGATTGGGAGTATGATATTAATTTATGATGAATTAGCCACACAAGCTTAGAAAAAGAATTCTTAACCTGGAATTAATGGATGAATTTGAGAGGGTGCCTGAACCCTTGAAATTGTATTTTAAATTATATATGCACACCAGCATTTAAACATGGGAAGACTGTCAGTATCTGCATGAGATATCTGCATGAGATTCCCAAAAGATGATTCAATCTTTTGAATGAAAGATGATTCAACAAAATATAGGGATAGGGGTACCCGGGTGGCTGTGTTGGTTGTGTCTGACTTCAGCTCAGGTCATGATCTCGTGGTTCGTGAGTTTGAGCCCCATATTGTGCTGACAGCTCAGAGCCTAGAGCCTGCTTCTCTTAATTTATTTATTAAAAGTACATAAACGTTAACAAAATTTTTAAATAAAATTGAGGGGTGAAATGTCTTTTTTACAAAGATGAACTGCAAATACTCCTTTTTACTGAATTCTTGGGAAAAAATGCAAGGTAATACATAAAAGTAATTAGAATATAAATAGCATTTCATAATGTCACATATGATAAGAAATAGCATAGCAAAGGAAAAAATGACACACATATAATTTTTAAAGAAAGTTTTGTCAGCCTCTTCTGAAACATCAAAAAAATTGAATTAGTACAGTTTACCATTAATAAATGCAAAAATGTAATGGTCTTAGAAAAATGCCTTTGATTGTAATGCTTTTGAATGTGGCAGTTTCACTTTGACATACAAAAGCAGTAACATTAAAGTATGTGGATTTTTAAATAAATATTTGTCTTTGTTCACTAAGATTCTCATTGTTTATGAGAAAGAAAAATAAGGCAAAATTTATAGCTTTTTTAAAGAAAAACTGAACCACCACAAGACTGGAAAAAATGTATGTAAAAAGGACATCATTCTGTGATTATTATAATGAAATATATCTTACAATTCTTTGATTGTAAAGCATAGAGGAATCCATGTATTTTGGATTTTGAAATAATAAATATGTAATTCATTAACCTTGGGCTTTGAAAAATAGAAACATTTTTATAGTCATTTGCTTTTCTATTTAAAATAAATTCAAAATTCTCTCATTTCTTGTGTTTGAAGATACTGACATGTGTTTCTAATGTATTCACACATTAATTCATGACAGTCTCATTTGAGGTGGGTTATTTGATCTCTACAATGACCTCCTCACATCAGCCTTTTGTCTTTGAATCTAGAAGTTTCATTTTGTCAAAAATAAGCATAACTCGTCTCCAGATACACTGATCCTTAATACTAAATACTGAGTGCATGGTATTGGAAGAATTTTTTGAATTGGCAAAATTGTTTTTCTGTCTTATTTTTATTTAGTTTCTAATAATCTAATTAATTACTTGGAGCAGAATTCCTAAAGCCAAAAAAAGTTGGGGGGGGGGGTNAGATTCATTTAGGGACAAATAAGAAATCATCTCTGCAACCTAAGGTTTAGTCATATGAATAGTACTTTTGTATGTTATCATCATCACAATGAGAAAAATTTAGTTTTTCCATGTGCTGATGTTACTTCTCGAATCCAGCTCATATTTTCATCCAAGAGAAATAACAACTTCCAGTTATTTCTGGGCAATGTAAAATGGCAAGCCAACAGCATGCCACATCACAGTAACCAAGAATATAATTCATAGCACTGAGCAGTAATAATAACCAGTAAGCCATTTTCACAGAGTCCTCACTTTCTTCATTTCAGACCTACTTGTCCCAAAGCTTTAATTACATATTCAATATATTCCTTGTTTTTTAACTTTTCCATTTTGGTTCTTTGATTAATAATTAATTTTGCCCCTGGCGTTTGTTGGCCTCAACACTCACGAACTTCTTCAAGACCCTTGAAGTCCATTGAAATGTTGAACCAAGGACTCCATGTGAATGTTCAAGTAGCAGTTACACAAAGGTTACAGAGGGGGCCTCCTTAACTATGGTTATGAGCTGTCTACCACATAACCAATTTCTGAGTGAAAAAATAAAAACATCAGCTATGTATTTGAGTATTCCAAATATCACGCATCTAAACATTTGGAGTCCTATAACAAAAATATGAAAGTAAAGAATTATTTACTTTCTATTTATGATGTCACCATCACTTGGGAGATATCAATATTCCTATGTTGAATATTTAATGAACATTTTATGTGCTAATTTCTTTTTTAATCAATAGTTCATATTCTTTACATTATTATTGCCACACTCATTTTTAGTGATTCTCTTTTCTTTCCATTGTCTTGGGATAATCCAGATGATTTCTGGATTTGTAAACTTCAAAGTAAAGTCAGTCAATATTCATGGAAATGACTCTCATTGTTTCCTGTTTACAGTAAATTACTTTATCCATTTTATTTTGTTGTTGTTTTGTTAATTCATTTTGAAGGCCCTATCTGTGCTTGTAAATACTATAGTAACTCACCACATGAGCATTTATCAAGTTAGCCATAGTGTGAAATGCAGAGAATCACAGTCAAAAATAACTGAATAAAATCATTGCTGTTCAAATTGTGCTCTGGGGAACCCTCAGAACGCCTTCCTCCACCTGCCCCAGCAAGACTTATTTACTTTTATCTCTTTTATATATTGGCCTTATGAATACAATCTTCTTTGGTCAATCCATAGGATAAATTTCGTTCAAGTCCTAAACTAAACAAACTACAGGAGTGAGGCAATATTGAAGAATTTTTTTCTGTGTCTTAGGGAGCTTCTGATATATATATTCTTCACTTCCGAGACCATCATGGTAAAGCAGCCCCCAGAACTTCTGTGCTGCTAGGGCAAGGTATTCATTCCTAAAGCTTTGTCACCACTGAGTCCTGAACTCTAGGAAATAAGAAGTAAGAAAGTGTGAGTCTGAGAGAGCAGACTCTGGGTCAGAGCAACTTGACTTAGCCTGGGTCTGGGGTTTTGCTGGCCTAGATCATTAAGCTTTTATTTTTTTAAATTTTTAAAAAAAATTTTTAATGTTTTTTTTTTCTTTCTTNTCTGATCATTAAGCTTTTAAATGTGGAACAAAGTCTGTACTTTATAACACTGGGTTGTAAATAGATAGGTTTGCCTTTTTGTTTGTTTGCTCAGTTACTATTGTGGAATAAAGTCAGAATTTTAAATTATTTTTAATAGATGAACATTTAGAACTCAGAACTAGTATAATTTTCATTTAGATGTATTTTCTAAGCAAATATTAGCTAAGTATTTAATTTTACATTTGGAATTTTGTGGTCTCAAAATTGTACAATCATTTTCCTACTTGTAAAACATTTGTAGGTTTTTTTTTATATGTTTACATAACACTATAGTGGACAGTTCTATATATTTTTTGTCTGCATTTCTAATACTCCCTTATGTAGTTTCATAGACCAAAAAGTAGTTGCGTATTTGTTAAAGAGAAAATTTTTATTACTAGTAAGTTTGAACTTCTTTTATATTTATCAGATATGTATACACCTTACTTTAATAAAAACATAAAGAACAATGTTATTAGCCATGTGTAATAATTGATACTTTCATGTCTCCATAATATTATTCTACATTTTACTTGAAAAGCATTTCTGATTCATCATGCAGGTGAACTATAATACTGTTAATGTTATGAATTCCAATTCTTTGGGTTTTTTTCCCAAGAAGCTATAATAACTTGCTGAGGCTATGTGTAAGCTACTGTGCCAGGCACTGGGATAGAATTTAAGAAAAGAAAGAGTTGGAGGGAGATGACATGATTGAAGTCTCTGGACTGAGACTCTGGGGCCAAGAATTGCCTGGAGAAGCTGCACTGGTGAGTGCCTCTGGGAGACAGACGTGTGTGGGAGTGAGGAGGGCCAAACTGGTCAGTAGGCAGACTTCCTTCAGCCGCAAAGCACTAGCAGCTGTGGCCTGAGCTGATTCTGTGGAGGTCCCTGGAGCTGGGGATTTCTTCAGCTTTGTCCCAAATTGAGGAAGGGGGTTAGACCTTTTTATCCTCGCCCCAGCCGATCATCAGTCTTAGGCTGCCCCTAGAACGTGGCGTAACTCAAGAGTGAGGCAGCTCTTTGCTGCCAAGGCTGTTTCCCACACTGGCAGCGGCAAGAGAACTGAGGTACTGGCCCTGGAGAGGGAGTTAGCCTTGCAGTCTCCACCACACAGACCATGACCTTCACCTTCAGAGGCTGCGTTCTCTGAGACACACACAGGTACCCAAACACGTGCTTATGAAAAGATAAAACAAGAACCAAATTATAGTTATTAAGACCCAAAGGGAACAACCAGAAGGAACAGGAAAGATGCAGACTCGTATATACTGTCAGAGGTAGAACTCAACAGGGTTTGAAAATTGACATTTGGCAAAGGATTAGCAAAAGGAAAAAATTAAAAGTGGATTCAGGACTTACATCTTGAAGACATAAGACAATGGTAGGGTCATTGACTAAGGGAGTAAAGAAGCAAAGGTAGAAATGAGGAGAAAAAGGAAGGTTTTTTTAATCAACCTTATTTTAAGGTATAATTTAAATGCAATAAAATATACCCAGTTTAAGAGTGTATACCTCCAGGATGTTTTTGGTAATAATGAATAGAAGGAAAAACCAAGGTTAGCAGAGGAAGTTTTATTGAGGGAAGTTATATTATCCTTTTTTTGTATTGTTTTACTGTTTTTCCAGGAATGTGTTCTTAGCTAAACATGCACTACCCAATGGAATGAAATCACAAGACAAATTAATTTTTTATTATACCTTCCACAACAAACACCCACATCAGCTACTTTTCTTCCTTCTTTATTAAACAGACACTCAGGGACTCCAGTGAGTCTTACTAAACACTCTTAAATAATATGATCACTTTAAATTGCAAAATGTAGCAGTCATGAATTAGAAATGAGAAGGTTCAATTTCTATAATAACATTTCAATCTTTCTTTACCTGTAAGATTTATTCCCTCTCTCTTAGTTTGATCCCGCTAAAGGCAGGCATCTGCCCGCAGCTAGAGAAGTTTGGGAGTGAGGTTCAACTTCCTTTTCCTTCCTGGCCCACCCCACACATCACTGGTGAGCAGCTGTGTAATGACAGGTGGGATGGAAAGTAGATGAGGAAAGTTCTCCCTGGATGAGATGTTCAAGAAACTGTTACCTGCTATATCACTTATCTTTTGCTGTGTAACAAAGCATATTTAAACTTTGTGTCCTAAAATAGTTATGATTTCTCATGGTTTCTAATAAGTCCAGAATATGAAAGAAACTCTGGTATGTGGTTCTAGTTTAAGGTATCTCATGAGGTGCAGTCAAATGTGTACCAGGCTGCAGTCATCTGTAAGCTTTACAGGGGCTGCAAGATCCACTTGTAAACTGGCTTACTTGTGTGACTGAGAGATTAGTGCTGGGAGATTTGTTGTTTTCTGTGTGGAGCTCCCAGCAGGGCCACTTGAGTGTCTTTGTGCGTGGCACCTGGCTTCCCCCAGAGAGAGTCAAAGAAATCAAGAAGTCAGACTAGCATGCCTGCCATATTCTCTTGGTCATACAGATCAGTCCTGGTTGAATACAGAAAGAGACCCCACAAGGACATGTTTACAAAGGTGAGAATTATTGAAGGCCATCTTGAAGGCTGATCAGCAAATGAGCCATGCCTCTCATACATGCAGAGACATTCACCTCCTCCAAAGGCCTTCAGAAGACTTACCTCATGACAGCATCTTTGCCAAATTCAAGATCTTGTTATATAAATAAAATCCAAATTCAGATGAGACTCCCCAGGTATATTTACTCAAGTACAGCCCTTTGGGCATAGTTCCCCTTGACCTGAAGACCTGGGAACATACCCAGTGATCAGTGCTATGATACATACAGCATAACCACTATAAATTCTTTCAGATAAGAAGGGGGGAATTGGGATGCACATAGGAGTCAGGGCCTGCAGAAATTCTGAAAAACAGCATGGCAGATATTTGAATGGCTAGAAATCATTCCTACTACTTCCTGGGAATTATTCTCCATGGTTCTGGGGTCATCCCTTTTAGACCTTCATTCTTCTCTTTGAGTCATCATTCCTTTTTCTTATGAAATGACCCCTGTTTGCAGCTGAGTAGTTTTCTCATCTTGGTTTCTGCCTGTAGAGTTTGGGGGTTCCAAAGTCTTCTGTTGGTTTTGCACTATTTCTGAATCTTTTTATCTAAGATAAAGGTGTTTCTGCTAATATCTCTTTGAAATTCTGTGTATCGCCTGTGTCTTTTTTTTTTTTAAGTTTATGTATTTATTTTGAGAGACAGAGAGAGAGCGAGCGAGCGAGCATGTGCCAGGGGAGGGGCATAGAGGGAAAGGGGGGTAGAGAGAGAGAATCCCAAGCAGGATCCACACTGACAGTGACTGATGCAGGGCTTGAACCCATGAACCAAACTGTGAAATCATGACCAGAGCCAAAATCAAGAGTAGGTTGCCTAACTGACTGAACCACACAGGCACCCCTTACATCTCCCCTGTGTCTTATTAGAGCCTACTCCATTAGGCAGAGCCAACTTACAAATACCTTTAAGATAAGTCTCTCTGCCTCAGACCGTACTGAGCTTCTTAGAGGTAGTGCCCTGATGGTTCTTAGAAATCCTAATGTTTAATATAAAGGATCTGTGATGTATACCCTAACGATCCTTAGTGAGCTTTTTCTGTGGAAAGTTTCTTTTTTTTTTTTAATGTTTATTTATATTTGAGAGAGAGAGAGAGAGACAGAGCAAGCAGGGGAAGGGCAGAGAGAAAGAGACAGAATCCAAAGCAGGCTCCAGGCTCTGAGCTGTGAGTGATCAGCACAGAGCCCAAGGTGGGGCTTGAACTCACGAGCAGTGAGATCATGACCTGAGCTGAAGTTGGGCATTCAGTCGACTGAGCCACCCAGGCGCCCCTGTGTGTACAATGTTCTCAGGTGTTATCTGAAATATTTTTGAGGACTTGGCAAAGGATTTCATTTTTAGTTATATTTTCTTGGGTACAACCTAGATTTGATCTTAGAAACATTTTCTTTTTAAAAAAATTTTTTAATGTATATTCATTTTTTAGAGAGAGTGCGATAGAATGTGAGTGGGGGACGTACAGAGATAGGGAGACACAGAATCCAAAGCAGGCTCCAGGCTCTGAGCTGTTAGCACAGAGCCCGATGTGGAGTTTGAACTCTTGAATCATGAGATTATGACCTGAGCCTAAGTGGGACACTTAACTGACTTGGTTAATGGACTGAGCCACCCAGGCGCCCCTGGAGACATTTTTTAAATTTTAGTATCAGTTATTGTCTGGTGAGGCTGGGAAGAAGCTTATGTCTCTCCTTTTGCATTTTAGTATAAGTAATAAGGCAGGCAATACCTTTAACCTAGCCAAGAAATCTCCTTTGCTAGATCACTAATTTCCTTACATATATTTTTGCTTTCCACAGTTCCACACACAGAGGTACTGCTAAGTATTCTGTTGCTAAAGAAAAAGGATCCTTTTTTCCTGATAATATTTTCCTCTGTTTTCTTTAAGCTCTCCTTGAAAGTTTCCTCAAAGGCCATCCAGCTGGTGCTAGCAGTTATCTTTGGCTTCCTTTAGGCTTTTTTTTTCCCCTACATATCAACTCTTTGCAACTCTAATGTCGTGGCTTAAAACACTAGTAATCACTGTGCCACAGTTTCCATGTGCCAGAAATTCAGGAGTAGCCTAATCTTGCAGTTCCAGCACAGGATCTCTCCTGAGGCTGCAGGTGTGTGTTGGGAGGTAGGAGGGGAAGGTCCACCTCCCAAATGATTCACTCACATGGTTGGCCAGTTGGCTTTTCCCCATGTGGGTCTCTTCAGGAGGCAGCCTTACTATCCCCCCATAATAGCAGCTGGTAGCCCCCAGGGTGAGAATTCTAAGAAAGGCAAGCAGAAGTCGCAGTGCTTTTTATGAGCTAGCTTTAAAAGTCATACACCATCATTTCTGTTGTATTCTTTTTGGTCATAAAATACTGATCAGTGTGGGAGGGGGATTTCTAGAGCATGTTTAACAGGAAGCACAAGTCATCAGGAGCCATGATGGAGATTAGCTACCACATCTCTAATTCCTTTAATGGCCTCTTTGCATCTCTATTTTCTCTGGTCACTTATTTATTTATTTTTTTTTTCTGCAGCCCCTAGGAACGCAGACACTTTTAACTTCTCCTCGCTGGGGCCTGTTTACATCTCTCATCAGTCGTCTGAACAGGTCCTTAAATTATGCCACACATACATCTCTGATTCATAAGAGACATTTACATGGCCTTTTCCTGAAAGAGCTAGGAATCCACCTGCTACTAATACAGCCACATCTCCTTTGATTCATCACCAGCTAGGCAGTCCAGTCAGGCCAGATCAGGTTTCTGTGTCCCCCTTGCTACAGGGACACATATCAGCCTCTCCATGTCTGAAAGGTCCATTTGAAGTCCTTTTAACCAGCCTTGAAATGAGAGCAAACACCTACTTACTAATACTTCCTTGTAGGGCAGGATGTAGGGGAAAATTCATAGCACACTAAAATCTCTCCCCAAAATCACTTCTTCCAGACTCTTCTGATTCCTGATCCTATTATATCCTTCAGAGTTTGGGAATAATTAAGTGTTCTCTGAGACATCTCCTCAAAATACATTTTGCAACTTCTATATTTTCATCTCTATCACAACTCACTTTGATATCAAATCTGTCACCTTAGGGCTTACGTCCAAACCTCAGTTTTAACATCGATCACAGGGGTTCTGTGTCCTGAGCTGTGAGGATGAGTGCCAGGAACACATTAACTCTCTGGGGCCCTCTGAGAGATAAGAATGCTTTGAGCAAGATAAAATAACTGATTCAAGGTTATGGTGGTATTTTTTGGTCACTCACTAAAACTGTATTCAGTCAGGACTAAAGATAAGGTACACACAACCCAGTTAGTTGACTACCACTCTTCACTTCCTTAGTTGGCCCTGCTAAAGGTAGACTTTATCCCCTAAACGTTGAGGTGGAGGGGAATATTTAAAAACTGGTTTTCCTTAAATACATTGTCAGAATACATGCTGATGAGGTGACATGTTAAAATGTCACAAGGTACTTTGTATATTGACTTAAATTAGAGCCATAGATTAACAAATGTGAAAACAATTTAAAAAATAATAATGACAGAGGTTTAAAATGAATTCATATTATTTCTGCAGGGAGAATAAAATATCAGTTTGCCTAGACTTTAACTTTTTTTTATAATTTGTGGTCTACATGACATAAATTGTTTTGTCTCTTTTGGGGACTGATTTCTTCTTCAGCTCCAACAAATGCTAAAGAAACATCTTTCCATACGAGTCAGACTTTTAGGGGAAATGTAATGAGAAAAAGGTCTATGACAAAGGATGGTGCTCTGTCTGGCCAAAGGTTCTGGAAGTTCAATTTGGGGCTGAGATCTAGAAGTATCAGCAGCTTCCTGGGATGAAGAAGGATAGATTTCAGCAAGAAGTACTACTCCTACTGGGTCTCAACTAGTCAGATGGGCCTGCGTGGAGGGAATTAGGTCAGGCTGACTCCAGGGGAGTACGGATGACATGTTCTGATTTAGTTGCTCCATGGGCAGCAGGAATATGCCCCAAGGATACCTGCTTATATTTATACTCAGGCTGAAGGACTATTTTTCTTAAATTTTTCAAAACGATAGAATACTAAACATAATTTTTTTCTTAGAAAATTCCTGAAAACTTTCCTTGAAATAGTATCATCAAGCCAGAAAATAATTACTATATATATGGGAAAAACTATATAATGCCATTTAAAAGCAAGAGGTACAAAACTAAAATCATTTCAATATTTTTATTACTGTTAACATCATATATTTATTTTTTCTGTAATTACTCCTAGCATATTTCTAAGCTACCCAGAGTCAGCATTACTCATTATATTGGTTTAAAGAATATTGTCATAGTAGATTATCCATGATTTCATTTGCTGTATAAATTGAAAGAGCATTACAAGGACATGACTGTATGCTCCCCTGTGCTTCTTTCAATTCAATGCAATTAAACTTGTCAGTAAGTTGGCACATAAGGTCAGGGTAGTTCTATCACTGTTCCAGGCTGATAAAGAGCTTTCAGTATTGGTACAAACAAGAATATATATATATATGTAATCAGATGTCTGAGTTTAAAGTTGATTTAAAATAAGAGCACATTGTTTTGAAGAGTTTGTAAATAAAATTATATAGATTATATAAAATATTATAGTATATATTAGGTTGTATATTGTATTATATACATACTATATATTTTTCTCCATGGAGAATCATTTCATGTTTTTTTTTAACTTTTTAATGTTTATTTTTGAAAGAGAGAGAGAGTGCAAGCAGGAGTGGGGTAGAGAGGGAGGAAGACACAGAATCCGAAGCAGGTTTCAGTATCTGAGCTGTCAGCACAGAGCCTAATGTGGGGCTCGAACCCACAAACGCAATATCACGACCTGAACCAAAGTCGGATGCTTAACTGACTGAGCCACCCAGGTGGCCCCATATTTTTTAAATTGTGTTTGTATATAATGTATTTCACAGTTCACAAGAATGTTTCTCCACCCACAAAGATATTTTGGAGAAAAAAAATCTAACACATTTTATCTGTTCTTGGATCAGAAGTTTGATTATTAAATGTATTATTTTCATATATTATTTTTTACTCTAAGAGAAAATTAATATGCCACTAACTTAAAATTCTATAGCCCTTAGATGCTTGTTCAACCTTTCAAAGTACTTTCTTCTTTAGTGAGAAAATAGTACAGGTAGGCACTAACAACTACTTTTCCTTGAAAAGGAAAATATATAAGAAAAACAAATTAACACTGGTTAAAAGAGTGTCAGCACTAAAACTTTGAAGAATAAAAAGCAAGGTAGTTACAGTATCTTGTTTTTTGTTTTTGTTTGCTTTTTGTTCCTTTTTTCTTTCAGAATGCTGCCATCTTCTGGTCAAATTGTATATTACCTCAGACACAAAAAGATCCCCAAGACAATTTAGGTTGATATAAATGCATCTTTTATCATTAGGAAGCACCTACTTAAGATTTGTGCCCCTAATGTTCCAAAATCAAAGAGCTTTAAATAATTTTCAGGAATTTTACGAAGTTAAATTCACAGAATATGTTTCAAGACTTGTAATGCTATCAAAATGTACTTTGCACAGTAAGTGCATATGGAAGCACAGATAAGGCAGAGTGTCTCCAGGGAGTATTTGACTTTGTTCTATTTCTGTAAGAACCTATTTATAATAATAATTAAACAATTTTGACATATATTTGCTATATTAATTTTTACAGACGATTTATTTTCTAAGTAATTCATCTTGAAAGAATATTTTGATTATTATTTTATAAAAACAATAAATGTTCCTCTTTCAACAAAGAGCATTTTTATGTCTGAAACTTCTCTCCTCATCATAGGATGGTTTATATTTATAAGTTGTTTTTAGAATTATTTATTAAAGGATATATAATTATTAAAGAATATATAACTTATTAAAGGATATGTAACTCAAGTCTACATCCTTGAAAAAATTAAATTTAAATTAAAATTAATTTTTTCAAGGATGTAGATTTGTGTTAATTTTTTTAAAGGAGATAGATTTGATATACATGAATATATGCAACTCCATGTATGTATACCCTTGCTTATACACTCTAGTTTTTATTCCTTTTTATTGATTCATTGAAAAAAACTGAAGTTCTTACTGTATGCAAGTCTCTATGGTAGCACTAAAAGTTCAAACAGAAGATGCCATCCTTGGTCTTAAAGCATGCAACTTCATGGATTCCTTTAGCCAAGTCCTAGAAATCTTAAATCAGTATTTAATAGGTGAAGAATCTCGACCCAGTGAGACCCACTGACTTGAGTTACCCAACAATATTCTATCTCTTCTGCCTTAGCGATATTCAAAATTTGCCTGATTAAAAAGTTTGGTTGTGGACAAGGAGAAGGGAAAGGGGTGTTGTGCTCCAGAGCGGGGGGTGATCTGGAGCTGACCATGTTCTCTCACAGAGGACCACCAAGTCATACGGAAGACTGCTCAGTGAAGAGCCAACTTAGAGTTCAGAGCAAGGAGGAAAGCATGCCGTTAGCTTATTTCACTCCTAGCACTCCACTGTTTTTCTCATTATTAAAAGGAAACAGGTAGATGATCACATGCATTGTTGAGTGGTGCTTATGGGGTTATGTGGAAATGCTCTCTGTATTCTCTCATGGAGAAAATATGGCCACAGCACAGAATGTATGCTTAAGATTTCATGTGATCAATTCCTCACAGTCAAACCATTCTCTCTGGAAGACCCAACTAACACAAAATAGGAATGGCTTTTGTTTTGGATGCTTTTTCTTGGAACAGTAGTTAGAGTACAGTTTAAACTTTTTCAGGCTTCATGCTGGTAAAAAAAAAAAAATTAGAAAATCTAAAGTCATTCTTATAAGTATCTTAGACATCAATATTTCCTGCTATTTGGGAGCTGACAGAGGTTTTAGTGTGTGTGTGTGTGTGTGTGTGTGTAGATGATAGATACATAGATAGATAGGTAGATAGATAGATAGATAGGTATTCCTGTGTTTCAAGCCCACATTTAATGCATTACACTATGTACTTTATACTATTCTCTGAATTAGAATGGTAGCCAAGCTGTGAAGTGTATATAATTTTTTAAATTCTCATCACATAGCAAAAAACAAACAAAACACAAAGAAAAAAATAGCTGTTAAAATTCCCAGTTAAGATAGTAGATGGAAAGAATTTGAGATTGTGTCAGCCTGCCCTTTGTCCTCCGGGTTCAGAGGTTAAGTGGAAGCTTGCATTCAGGGGGCTCACTGTGGAGGGTCTTAGTCCGTAACAGGCTATGCAGCCATTAATGTGCCGGTTCTGTTCCACTGAGACTATTTAAAGAGGTAAATTTTTAAATATTAAAAATCACAAGTTAAAAGAAGATAGATTTTCATTTACACATACCCCTGAAGCAGAAAATATCACCTTAACAGGTACATATTATTGGTCCTTCACTAATGTTTTTTCTGTTTTTCTGTTTCATCAGATTCTTTGGAAACTGATTAGATTTATGTTAAAGCAATCCAATCCTGGAAATGATAGTAAAATTTTCAAAAAACAAAGGAATACAGATTTATAAAATTATTGTTAATATTTTATAAAGCTAGGCATACATATGAATATATACTTATATGTCTTCTTTTTTGTATTTTTAATAAAGTAGTTCTAAAATATTTTCAGTTCCATTAAGTGATTTAACTGGCTCCTATTAAAGGTTATCCAGGAAGATTCCATGATTTTTGGAAGTAAATCTCTTAGTAGAGCACTTAGTGCATACAAAGCCTTCTACCATATACATATACATATACAATAGCCAGTATTATACCTCAGCTCATACAATAGATGTGTTCTTTAGGAACCAATATTACACTATATGTTAACTAAGTAGAATTGAAATTAAAAAACACAATAGATGTGTTCTTTAAAAGGAATACATAAATATTTTTATAATGAATTGAATAATATTTTTGTAGCATACTTACACTTCACTTAAATTCTGTATCAAATTGTTCTTTGAACTGAATCAAATTGTAGTATTTTCTGTATTAGAGCGTAGTAAGGAGAGCTACCATCTGTAATTGAGAAAGGGCAAGCCCAGACGATTGGGTTAACTGAGAAGAACAACAGCCCAAACAGGACATCCATGTCCTACATGTGCCAGCCTAAGATAAGGCGCAACTTACAGAGTCAGATTCGCAGGCAGATTGGAACACTCAGCCATGGAGAAGAGTTGGAGATGAAGGAGCCTTTTTATCATCAAGAAAACTCCACAGCATACTTGTGTATTCAAAACGACACTAGTGAATGTGGTCATTATCAGGGAAGACAAGGATTATGAAAAAGATTAATAATTCATTCACCCCCTCTTTGCATCCATCTTAATAATTGTCATTTGGGTTTCAGCTACAGACAGCATCTGTGCTGCTTCCTATAGTTACATTTCTTTGTTGCCCTTTTCCAGGCCATCCCATGGTAGATGCCAGGTCTTGGTATTTATGGTATCCTAATCATCTTTCCTCACTGGAAATATTCCAAAGAACATATATTATACACTAGAAATACATATATTCCTGGCAAAGTGGCTTCTTAATAGCTTAACGCACAGGCCTCCTTATGAGCAAAAATCTCGTGCTAAATAATATGTTAAGATGGTTTCTTTTAAAATGAAGTCTCTTGTATGCCTCTCTTAATGTTCCTGTTTTTGTCAATGGCATGTTTTCTCTTCATACTTGAGAAGATGAAGAAATACTTCAGCATTTGGTAAAATATGACAGAAAGTTCGTGAACTTTGTATTGTAATTGTAATAATTCACATGGCAGCAAATATACATCAGTTTTCATCTATGATGAATGCAAACACTTAAAGGGATTTCTACACTGTTGGCGCCTCTGAAGAAATGATGTTCTTCCCACATCACCGGAGAAGAATTTGTTTGGACATTTTCTTGGGATGCTGGTGAACCGACTCCCAATCCTAGAACAGTGCTGCTGTGTGTGTACAGAATGGGTGTAAACAGGCTACCCACAGAAACAATGATTTATATGAATTGTATTTCTCTCTATAAATGTTTAATTTTTATTAGCAATTTTTCAGGAAAGCATGATTTTGAACCTTTCACTTGGAATTTTCTGGGGCTTTTCAAATGATCCCAGATAAAGGCCCATTCTCTTTTGCCTCGTTTTTTTGACATTTAGTAACCTGTTTCTCATTATCAAAACACATATGCACCCATTTTTGAAAGAAGTAACAAATGAAATATAAATAGTAAGGAGGTCTAACTGTGTTTCCCAGTGAGCAAAATTTCAAATCGCAAGTCAAATGACTGATCCCCAGTCTATTTTAATGTGCTTATTATCTGCCTCCCTTACTCCCTGACAAAACATATTTTCAAGACGACTTGGCTCCTGGGAATGAATTATCATAGCACCATGGATTTTATTGGATCCTTTCATAATGTACTTGCTCTAGTCATAAAGATGCCTTTAAAGCCACATATTGCCTTTTGGTTACTTACATTCTATTTACTTATTCACTAATCATTTATTGAGTGCCTACTACGTGCCCAGCATTGTGCCCAGCATACTAGAGATATGACAGGCTTCCTCACAGAGCACAGTTAAACAGGGAGACACACTGATAAACAACTAATCTGAATTCAAGGAAGGTGGGGAAGGACACCTCAGCTAGTTCTGAGACAAATGAGAGAAGCTGGCCTATAGGAGGTCCTCTCAGATATTTCATTACTATTGAAAAACAGGTAGCTGTACCCTGGTGAAGGCGTGGAGAGGCAAGGGAAGACATTTCCAGGCTGAGCAGTTAGAGCAAAGACATGGAGGTGAGAAAGCCCACAGCACATTTGGGGACCAGCACATGCCTCCTTCTGGCACAAGTGCAGCGTGTTGAACTCAGAGTAGAGGCCAGTTAGAGTCACATTGAGAAGTGTCTCCTACACCATGACGAGGAAGATCAGAGGACTCTAGTGAAGGACACTGGGGAACAGGGAAACCGTACCTGCATTTTGGAAAACTTTCTTCTGAATGGGGAGGGAATACGTTGGAATGACTCTAAGGAGAGGTACTATTTTGAAGGGCTTTGTAGCAATCCAGGCACAAAGCAGAACACTGAGGCCTTTGTGCTAGGGATGCTGAGGAGGAGGCGTGGGTAGATTTAAGGTATGTTAAGGAATTATAATCTGTATCATAAAGTAATACATTAGATGTAAACAAGAGAGAGGAAGCAAGACCTCTTAAAGACTGAGCAACTGGATGGGCATACCAAGACAGGGAATATCTTTAGCATCCTCATTCCCTTCTTCTGAAAACAACCCCCAATTTTTATTTGAGGATCCCTCCACAGTACCAAGTTCACGTGGAAAGGCAAGGCTACCTCCAGGAATACAGCTTGCGATCCAGATCAGAGCCAGTGCTTCAAGCCGTGGCCTAAGTGATGTGGGATGGGAGTATGTGTGTGAATGTGTGTGTGTGTGTGTGTGTGTGTGCGCGCGCTGCCGATGGCTGCATGAGAAAGGCTGGGATCCACATGCTGTAACCTAGTCCACATAGGGTTTGGTTATGAGGAATTTCATGAGATCTCTTCAAAAACAGGCTCTCTCCTGTGTCTTGGAGTTCAAGCCATAAGAATATGTGAATACAGCTGCTGTAGCCATCTTGCCATCCCAGAGGGAGAAGCTGAGCATGCAGGCAATCTAGAGAAGCACAGTGGAAGGAGAGGAACAAGAGCAAGCAGGTTTTGGTGACATTGTTTGAGCCCCGCTTTCAGCCACACCTGAAACGAGTCCCACATCTGGACTTCTCAGTTACGCCCCAGAGAACGCAGAAGTCCAGGGCAATGCCTAAGAGGCAGTTTTAATGTAAGTGTCTGGAGCTCCAAGGAGAAAGCTGCCATGCAGTGTTGTCTGCACATGATGATTTTAAGTGTGAGACTGTCGCCCACTGACGTGAGAAAAGACAGAAAACCCCGGGGAACACTAACATTCAGTCACTTAGTCACAACAAATACTTGTCGAGCACCTTCTCTATAACAAATACTGCATCACTGAGCAAAGGTGACAATCACTTACAATAATTGTAAACCCCTGCTCTTTTAGAGCTGATACGATATTAGAGGGAAAAGAAAACAACCGCAAAAGCATATTAGTATTTTTAATAATGATATGTTTAAGGAGAAAACAGGCAGAAAGGAGTAGAGGGGTAGGTGTTCAGGCAGTGATCAGGGTGGGCCCCACTAAGGAGGCGACGTTAGGTTTTTGAGTAAAGAACTGGACGGAAGCGAGAAAGCAAACCATATACATTCATGGACCAGGCAGCGCCCTGCAGGTGCCGAACAGCAAGCGCAGAGGGGCGGGACCCCGCTGCCCGCTGTGCCGGGAAACCCAGCAAGGGAGCAGTGAGCTAGAGCTGAGGGGGCGCAGAGGAGGGACAGAACAGCGATGGGACTGTTGATGTCTACCCTGAGTGAGATGCGAAGCCCAGAGAGGCTTCTCAGGAGAGATGTTTCATGGTCTGCCTTCGGCTCTAAGTGGGTCACTCTGGCTGCTGTCACAGACTAGCCTGTCAGAGCCAGGGGCTAATCAGAGAGGCCGCCCAGGAGGCAGGCGTGACAGTGCCGGCTGGACAGGAAGGTGGCTGGGCCAAGGTGCTAGGTGTGTGGTGGTAAAGACTGTCATATGATGGATGGATTTGTAAGGAAGAATAAACAAATTCCGATGGATTGAATGTTGTCCGTCAGAGAAAGAAGCCCAGGATGACTTTCAGGGTCTCTGCCTGCGCTGCTGGGAGCGTGAGCGCAATCCTCAGAGGAAAGTGAATTGGAGAGTCTATGCACGCAGGGTCACAGAGTACACAAGAACGCAGGTTTGAGAAGGGCCTGGTTAAACACCTCTGAGCACTGCAGAAGAAACAAAGGAATTAGATAAACAATGAAACTTGCCTATTTAGCAGCAACGGAAAAAGAAGGTCTTTGATGACTTTGCTGAGAATGACTGTTACCTTTTTTTTTTTTTTGCCAAAGTCAATTGTACTATGCTTACTAGACTATGAAAAGAGCTCTATCAATAGATTGAATAGAAAGAGTGAACCTAGCAGAGCGCACTGTATGCTCAGGGTGCTGGGAGACTTGAAGGTTGAAGACACAAGACCTGTTCTCTAGGTGCTGGGAACATGGAGAAGGTGGTCGCCAGAGAACAGTTGGGCAGGAAGAGCACTGCCAAAGTCAGTACCACTCCTCTTTAGTCAGGAAAAACCCGCCGTTCCTCTCACTTTTAGAGCTGCTTAGCTGAAAGCTCAGAGCCTATATGTCTGTACCAGACCACCTAGGTTCATCTCCTAGGACTGGCACGTGCCTGCCCAGGACACAAATAAGAACAACTTGAAGGGAACTATCCTCTGCAAGAGCACTGGTATTTTATAGGAATTGTTTCCACATTGGGAACCGCTGCCTTGCATTTTCACGCGGGTAATACCCTACTGTCTCAGCCTCAGGTCCTTTGTGCTCTGCCTACAGTGAATATTCACAGTTTCACCTTATTGTTGTGCTGTCACATGAAGGACAAAGGCAACACTTCAGTCAGCGGGAGATGCCTTTACTGAGGGAGAAGGTGGCCAAGGCTCTGTGGAAGGGAAGACGGGGAAGAAAGAGACACAGCATGACTTTGGGTTTGGTGCAGTGGAAAATATACTGCCCCAGACAGGGAAGACGTGCTGTTTAAGGACACTGTATCTCTCAGCTCTGAAGTGGGGACCAAAGTCTTATCCCTTTGAAAATTCCCTATCATTTCTTCCAACAAAACAACTCCAATCTTCTTTCCCACTCTGAGTTTTATCTTACTGGAATCCATTCAGCTGTTTGGAACACAGTGGTCACTCGAAGCCAGGGTCAAATATCAGGTCCTTGAGTAGACTTACTAGCTCTACACACAGAAAATAGCCTCAAAAGCCATAAACAAACACTGTTCAAACCCCACGCAATTATTGATCGTAACTGGGGCTAGACGAGAATGTGGGCTTCTTTCTGTAGAATCGTTCTCCAAATTGAAAACTTTCCCAAAGCTCTTGTTCTGATAATATCACATCATCCTCATTTGGAAATTTACCTCAAAGAACGTCTTGCACCTCTCTCCCAGTCTGCCCTCCTCACAGTGGTGCTGGCGGCAGGCCGAGCCAGCTGCGTTTGTCCTCAAGTAGCCCAGTTCAGGTGCCGTAAAACACAAAAGACATGAATAAACCAGAGTGTCGCTTCTGTAAGCTGTGTCACTAAAACTTATAGAGGAGCTGATGTAGGATGTCAAAGGGTAGGGAAAGATTGAGTGTGCTAGTCTGCAAAAAGAAAGGAAGCACTTTTCAAAAACAAATAGGCACCGTCTTGTTTTGTTGCTATAATAAGGAAACGGTGTTGTACAAAGAAACAATTCAGGAAAAGGTCTTTGGTAGGTGCAGGCCGCTTTTTGCTCCATCAGGCCTCTGTTGAAGACTGATGAGGAATGAGATGCTTGAGCTAATTTGTAGGCAGTTCCCCAAAACAGGATGCCGAGTGTGTCACAGGATCTTTAAGGACAGTGTGGGATTATGGCCAGCAATTCCCTGTGTCACATGTCCTAGCAGGTCAAGGTCTGGACCAGCTGAGTAAGGAATCTTCCACATCCTGAATCACAAACATTGCAGGTCACCTTTCTTGGTGTAAGCCTGATCAGATCTAACTTTGCGGGGAGACAGGATCGCAGATGCTGTGAAGCAGGGGGGGTGGGAGGTGGGACACACAGCAGGCAGGACAAGTGACCAGGACTAAACAGAGTGAGAGAACAAGGCAGAAGTGAAGAATCCAAAGAGGAATAAACTGAATCGTATCCCACCTCTAGTGTAGTTATCAGCATTATGAAACACAGTACATAGCTTCAAGGAGAAAATAGAGAGGAAAGGGGACAGATGGAAAGTTCGTGGCTAGAAGAGTGAGCAGGAAGGAATGGGGGTTGAAGAGAAAGTGTTCCCTGTGCATACAGGAAGGAAGGAAGTGACACAGTGCGGCAGGAAAGCAAGCGAGCCCCAGCAGATTCACAGAGATGACTGTGCACTAGGGCCCCGTGAAGGGAGAGCAGCTGATGGGGGCTCCCCTGGGCTGACCTGCAGCCAGATGCCCTCCCCTCGGAAGGGAAATGGAGACGTTGGTCTGAGAGGGACAAGGCCATGCCTATGATCTTCCTTATGTCCAAGCATGAGTGGGTGTACCCCCCTGGCTGCATCTTGAGAGAGCACTTAGAAGGATAGAAAGGGAGATAAGACTGAGTCAGGAGAAGTTCAGGGACCAAAACTGACATCCTCTCTCTCTAGCGGGGCTGATCTCTCTCTCTCTGTCTCTCTGTCTCTCTCTTTTTAATTTTTTTTTCTCTTCCTGTTTAAACTTGGGAGGAATAGCCCTGGAGTGTAAGCAAAAGCCTATGGACTCTAAACCAACTTTTCAGTTAATTAGTGGTGAGACTCTGTCTCTGAATCTCAGTTTATTCATCCTTAAAATGAACATGTTGGGACACCAGTTAGGGTTTTAATGATAGAAACTCCCCACTCACACACTTCCCACCAGACTACAAGGAGCCTTGCATAGATCACAGGCACCATGAGGCCAAGGCCGTGTCTGTCTTGATCACGACCACATCACCATAGTTGGGACAGTGCCAGGCCCATCGTGGTAGACACTCAATGATGTGTGTGAAAGGAAGTCAAGCAGACCACGCCCATGATGCAGATCAGAGCTATCCTGGCTGAAGCAGTAGGGTACCCTACCACCTCCACTGCCCTCTTTCACCCCTGGGTCCCCACGGAAACACCAGGACAGCGGGACACCCAGTTTGAACACCATTAGCTTCTCTTCTACAAATCATAATTCTTTGGTCTCTGTGTAGCACACAATGAGTTGAAGTGTAGAAATTAATCTAGTTTGGACTAAATTCACCTTACCTAAGGATCACTTTTCCCACTTCACCCTCTACTTCAAAGTCTTGGTCTTTAAACCTTCGTGCTATACATTTCCCCCCTCTCTTTGCAGAAGATGAAAGCATTTTTCCAGACAGGCCTGCTGTGAGTGACTTCATGGAAATGAATATCTTGCGTCCCTAATGTGCCTCTCACATGGGGAACTCCTTGTATTTATTTATTTTTAAGAATAGGGCTGGGAGGTTGACGTTTCCATTAGCAGTTGAGTGATATATATTTTTTTTTTAATAAAAACCCTACTCCTCTGTGAGACATGCCTCACATTCCGGCCTCCCCACTTCAGGCAGTTATGTGCTACTAAATATGCGGTGGAAATGACACATGTCTGGAAACCCAGAAGCAACACCGTCTCGCAAGTGCTTGTTCAGTGGTGTACAATGAAGGTGTTGTAAGTGGTTAATTGAGGAAGGCAGACTCCAAGGCTCTCAAAAGAGAAATCTGTGGCACCCTAGACACCTGGCATTAGTCCCTTCGATGTATTCAAAGGTGTCTTATGTTTGCAGGGCAGTCACACCTAAAGCAGGATAAAGACACAGAACCATCGACCTTCCAGAGGATCCTGGAAATATCATAGTATCTTGAGGTGAACTGAGGCCAGTGGTTCCACCCACAAGGAAGGATGGCCAACCACTTAAGGGAACAGATCAGTTCCTCATACATAACATTAGATATTAGCAGGCCATGTGGGCACTTGACTGATTACATTCTATAGCCTAGCTTGCTTCTATTCCAAAGGACAGAGGTAATCAGTTTAACTCAAAGTAGTTTTCTTGATTTAGGTCAATGCAGATATCCCTGCAGGGCATTCTCTTGACCTAAGTAGAGGCTAGTAATAGGATAGAGGTTGTGGAATGGAAATTAAAAATGGAAGTGGATTGCTGAAGATGATACTGATGGAATACAGATTGGATTAAATGTAAATTAAGTATCAGAACAGGAAGGTGTTTGTCCTGGTTAAAGAAAGTGTTGAAAGTCTTTGGGCACAGATTTACCATGCAAGCTCAAACTTAGCAAGAGTTCAGTACTTGGCGGGATATGAGGTTCATTACATGTAAGGGGGGAATTTTGTAAGTGGAGTTTCATAGAAAATAGTTCTTATTGTTTTGAATTAGAGATATGAGACAATGTCCCTTAAAATATACATGTTTTTATTTATACAGGTGTTTACTTTTGATTCACCTTAGAAGGTTTGGAAAGAAGTTCTAGCATGTGATAAATTTATAAATCACCTATCCCTCTTCCAAAAAGGGAATCCATGTGAGCTTAGAGATTTATGTGCCAGGACTCAGGGCCACCAAACAAAAGGCGAACTATGATTGGCATTACCCAGAGGCCTGAAAACTTAAAAAATAATGCCTGACAGTGAGGTGGAACAAACGGGAGAGCAAATCAGAAGAGAAAGTTGATGGGCTGCTGCTCCATGCAGAGTTCAGTGTGTCCTCTGAGCTCATGGACCAGAAACCACCTTATTAGGTGTTCCCTGGCTTCACTCACTATCCTGCCTTTTCTCTAAAGCTGGACTCTAGCACTGCATTATCCAAGATCTGGAAGCAGATATCCTGGGGGGAGGGGGGGAAAGGACAGATATGAACGCATACATATGAGCAAAATATACACCTGTGCATGTGTACACACATACACACACACACACACACACTCCTCCCTGCTGACACTCAAGTCATAAGTAACAAAGAGACCACTGTAGGAATTCTTTTCAAATTTCAGAGAACTTCTTAGAGCACAGAAAGAGGTAAGAGAGCATGTACCATTGTACCTGGTTTCCTTTAGCCAAGGAAGGCAAAAGACACACAAGCATATATCTTTGTTCTTGATCTTTCAAGTTATCATGTTGGTGCCAAATGTAAAGAGATCCAAATGAAATCCAGTTTTGCAATCACCCAACACTGAGAAATACGTGAGCGTGCTTGGCGAGGTTAGATTTTGTTCTGCCATCAGTGCTGCTGGGAAATGAAGTTATAGGATTCTTTTGCATGATGGTTGGGTGGTTTTTGTTTGTTTGTTTTTTGATTTTGATTTTATGGGGAGAACATGTGAAAACAGTTTCACCAAGTGAGTATACTTCTACAGTTTAGTAAAGCGGCTTACAATAATTTATTCTTTGCCTTTTCTGTGTCCTTTGTGTAATAGACAGAATAACAACCAGGTTCGATTTCAGTTCTGTCACCAGCTTTATGACCTTGGACCAGTTTGTTATCTGAGCTTCGGTGCTGTTAATTCATAAAATAGGGACAACTGTACATGGCCCTCATGGTTGCCATGAAGTTTACAAGAAAGAGTGAATGTAAATGCTCAGCATTCATTTATTCAATGGCATCTGTTAAGACTCCGCGGTGTGTTTGCTGTGCATCTGCAGGGCAGAACCAGACACAAAGCAAGCCTCTGCCCTCAGGGAGCAAATATTCAAGCAGAAGGTAGAGAACAAACTGCAAAGAAATCCCAAGTGAAATACTTGCAGGTCAGTTCCTTGGGCTCTCATTTGTAGATATTAATGGATTTAGGATCTTGCAATTAGTTGTGTGATTGTATGATTAATGTTTATGTCCCCCACTGAAGTGTGGGCTCCATGATGGTAGAGACCCACTTTGTATGCCCACACCATGCACAGAGGTGGCAGATAAGCACAAGTACAGAATAACGAATGCATGAATTGTGGTAATGAAATAAACAGAAGAGTATCATTGAGAAAACAGAGATCTGAGGGAGTAAATCTTTTGATAGGACAGTCTAGAAAGCCCTCTCTGGGAATCTGGAACATTTAAAATATGGGAAGAAGCCAGCCCTGTGGAGGAAAAGAGCCAGGAGAGGAGAATTCTAGACAGGAAATGTGCAGGGCAAAGGTCCTGAGACAGGAAAGAGTGTGGAATGCCTAAGGAACAGGAAGGGGCCAGTGTGGCTGGTGCGCCGTGAGCCTGCAGGGCCTGCGGATGATGTGAAGTGTCTCATTCTAAACATAATGTAGGTCCCCTTTCCTTCTTCCACGTCTCCTTTTGTTGATACTTTTGTTTTGGTAATAAGACTAATGTACATTTAAAAATTATGCAGCAATACTAGATAATGGATAATTAATCATGGATTACAGGAAATAGATGCTCATGTTCAGAAGAAGTGGAAGGGATGTGAGCTGATGCATCCAGGAAAGGTAACTTACACCAGAATTTACCTCTAATTTCAAGCTTATCTTTGAAGTTATTGCATTATCAGACACTTGCCTCCCCACTGTACAGGGCGCCCAGAAACTTGACTGCACCAAGACAGAGGGTCCTAATTTCATGCTGGGTTGCCTCCACCCTGGAGGATGTCAAAGACATTTTCACAAACCAGCCTTTGCAGTGCCCCAAAGCACAGGATCCTTCTCCGGTTTTATTGGTTGACTGCCAGCAGATTCAGGCTTCATGTTCTCCTGTACCATCAAGTTCACCTTCCCTGCAGATTTTGTCTTCAGTCTAACCCCATAGACTAAATATGTGCTAACTCATCTGTGCCCCGTAAACAGATACAACTTAAGCCACTTCTTAGTACTTTACTCTTTGGGGGCAGGAAACTGGAAAGTTCTGCTGATTTCTCAGAACGTTAGTTGTTAGCATCTATTGTGTCCAGTGGCTCTATGGCTCTGAGCTTAGATTTATTTCCCTGGTTTTAGGACATTCTTTGTTCCTCCTTCTTCCTTCTTGACTACTGGAAATCTATCTTAGCTCAGCCAAGTCATCAAATCATTAACTGGCCCAGTGCCCATCATCTAATGCCATGACTTCCTTATAGAAGATTACTGATAAATGTGATTGATGAGGAGAATTTGGGTGGCAGTACTGTTCTTAGTCCTTTGAGTTCTGCCTTGAACAAGAAGCTTGAGTCTATTCCTTCTTAACCTACCAGGAGAGACATTTCGTTTTGGTAGGGGAAGTTTGCCAAAAATGTTCCTAGATACTTTGTCTGGAACTCTCTTTGAAATATGCAAGATCATAAAAATATGTAAATGACACTTTTTATGTAATGCCAATTTAAAATAACACCTGAAATGTGTATTAAATTTCATTTAAAATACTTAAGTTGTAAAGTAAGAAAGAAAAGGAATATAATATTGCATATACCAAGAGCCCAGCCATGCATACAAGAAGGAAACAAACCAAATTGTTGTTGATGATCTGGGCAGTGAGATTATGGAGTTTTTAAATTTTTTCCATTATTTTTAGCATTTAATAATTTTGTAAGATGTGGATTACTTGCGTAATTAGAAAAATTAGACTATTTATAAGAGATAAGAAGTCACACTGTGCAACCTGAATGCACAGAGTAAATGTTATACTCCTGACTGTATGCAGTCCTCAGTCAGGAACACATTGGGATTCACTGAGGAAAAATAAATTCAGAAAATAAAGGCGGTGGGAAAAACTTTTGGAGGTGATGGGTATGTTTATGGCTTTGACTGTGGTGGTGGTTTTATGGTCTCCACTTAGCTCTAATCTCATCAAGTTGTATATCTTAAATATGGACAGTTTTTCATATGTCAATCAGATCTCAATAAAGTGAGTTAAAAAAAAAGAATTAACTGGAGAACTTTTAACACTGCCAATTCCCTTTTACCAATTAAATCAGAAGCAGAAACCCAGGCATCAGTATATTTCAGTTCCCAGGTGATTTCAATGTGCAGCCAAGGTTAAGAATCATTGGTAGACTAATTGGATAGCTTAGTGGTTTGCAACTCTCACTGCAATTAGAATCTCCTGGGGAGTTTTTATAAGACCAGCATGTGGTCCCTAACCCCAGATTCTAATTTTAATTGCTTTGTAATAGGGCCCTCACACTAGTACATTTTAAATTTTTCCAGGTGATCTTATGTACAGACAAGGTTGTACCCCACTGTCAGGTAAACCAATCTGAGTAGAATATTCACCATGGGCAGGGCTTTGAGCTGAGTGTTTTACGTGCATTTAAGTCTCAAAATAATCCGACAAGATATTATCATAATTTGAATATTATTGTCCCCATCTCACGGAAGAGGAAACTAGGACTCAAAGGCATGAAATAAATTCTTCTAGGCAACCCACCTCTTTTGAACTCAGGTTGTCTGTTTAATGTGGGGATAGGCAAAGCATTTCCCCCAGTTTTGAAAGAAATGGAAAAACTGAGGAGAATGTTTTCTAAGTTCCCTGTGGTAGAATCTGGCAAACCCACTTTTAATGGTTGATGCAGTAGCTCTTTATATGAAGTCTTTGAATTGGAAGTTGTCCTATTCAATTGCTATGTAGAACTCCAGCAAGTGTAATGGCATCTCCAGTTTCCCAGACTTTCTGTTTATTCATTCCCTAACAACCTGAATGGCATTAGTTAAACTTCACATATGTTCTGGTATGTACTGTAATGCTTTAGAACTTAAACTTCCAACTTGTTAAAAGTTACAGTTATATCTCATTGCATAGGTTGTGACACTGTCCATCGTCTCTCCTGAAATAATGGCATGATTGCTATTTTTCATTTTATATCAGTTTTTGGTAATAAATAGTTAAGTATATCTTGAGACTTCCTCAGAGAATTTTGCAGAACTCCTTAGGTAATTGAAAGCACTATTGGATGTCCCAAAGCCAGCTTTAGGATTGCTGTTCCAGACAAGTTTCAGCATCACTGGATTTACTGAGATCTCCTCTCCGATGCTTCATTTAGAATGAGTTGTGTTTTGCTGCCCTGGCTGAAAGTACACTCCACCCCTTCAGAGAAAGGAGATCCCCACTGACTTCAGGCAGATCTGCAGGTGCACATCACCCAGCAGAACTGGGTCCTTTTCACTTATAATCTGTGTCCCAACTCTTTGAAGTAAAACTCATTTGCCCAGATTTGTATAGCATTACCTGAGCGTAACATTACCCAATAAAGCTAAATTGATGGGTTGAGGATACAAAATAAGCCATTTCAATTACTAGGAATTCCGGATCAGCTTAAGGGGCAAGTTTTGCCAGCGAAAGAGGCCAGAGAACAAATACTGTTTAAAAAGATCATTTGTAACTGTTTTGCTTTCCCATGGTAAAATAAGCATTACCTTTCAAATAATGTTACAGATGAATATCATCCACAAACTTGCAGGGAAGCATAGCCTTAACTTGAATCACTTTGGCAATGAGCACATACAAAAAGAGAAAAGAAACATATAAAGAAGAAAAATGAAATGACCAACTTGGGTGCTTGAGTTCAGATAAAAGGGAATACTCACTTCTTTTTATTTCTCTTGTCTGTGAGCATTTTTATTTGGCTCTTTCCTTAGGAGGAATTTTATGTTGTACTTTGAAAGGTATTAAAATCCTTTTAATGTGATTGGGTTATTGGGGAAGGAGAAAACTATGATGGATAAAATGGGAAAATATTTTAATGTTTATTCTTTAAAAGGAAAAAGGAACTCTCATTACATTCCTTTCATCTGTTTAGTCCAGGAGAAAGCATAGGAGGCAAATTAATAACAGTCCATGCTGCAGGGGGTGCCTGGGTGGCTCATTTGGTTAAACATCCAACCTTGGCTCAGGTTATGATCTCACGGCTTGTGGGTTCGAGCTCCATGTCAGGCTCTGTGCTGATAGCTCAGAGCCTGGAACCTGCTTTGAATTCTGTGTCTCCCTCTCTCTGCCCCTTCCCTGCTTATGCTTCGTCTCCTTCTCTCAAAAATAAATAAACTTTAAAAATAAATAAAATAATAGTCCATGCTGCTAAGAAAAAAGAAAAAAAAAATACTTAGCAGAGATATCAAGAACTTTTGGACTAAATGCAAATCAAACTTCATCCCTCATCCTTCTACCAAAATGGCACTTAAACTTTGCAATCTCACTGATCTGGAGGAAATAAAACTGATATTTTGAGATAGAAATCTGATTAGAGATTTAATATCCTTCGGGTTATTTTACTATTTATAAATAAAAACAACTATGTATGTCTACTTCTACATATGGGTGTATATTTTATATGTGTATGTTGCATATATGGCAAAGAGACTTGTTCTGACATCACTATTTTCAGTTAACTACTAAGTTAGAATCTTCTGACTTAACAGCTGTTAGTTCCAGAAAAACTCAAAATGGATAGTAGAATGTTATATAGCAACATGCTTTAATAACATTAGCCTTTAAAGATTTATCTGGCTGGGGAGGGTGCACTGGGTGGCTCAGCCAGTTAAGCCTCCAACTTTGGCTCAAGTCATGATCTCACAGTTGTGGGTTCGAGCCCCACGTTGGGCTCTATGCTGACAGCTTGGAGCCTGGAACCTCCTTTGGATTCTTTGTCTCTCTCTCTCTCTCTAACCCTCTCTTGCTAGCACTTTGTCTCTCTCAAAAGTGAATAAACATTAAAAAAAATTTTAAGATATATCTGGGAATTTTCAGAAAGTTCTTACCTCTTTCAAGGTAATGAGTAATTTATGAGAAGATATATGCAGGTATTTTAATAAAATGTATCTCCTAAGTGAAATTTATATATATATTTTTTATTATCCAGTGGCCCTTTTCTAATTTCTCCCAAGCATTTTTTAATCTGCAGAGTATCGCAGAATTTCTAGTACATTTTTAATCCAGTTATTCATACAGCATTGGAAAAAATGGGTATTTTTCATTCATCCCAATTTTCATAAGACTTTAACTCATCTGTCACAAAAATCTCCCAACTATTATAATTCTCAAGAAAGAAAATTCTGAAGAACTATAATTGAACTTACAGAAGGAGGAACAGCCCATCTTTTTGTAGCTTTATTCAGAATTTCACAATCCTTGTTAACCATAAAGGAAAGGCCAAACACAATAAAATGGCAGAAAACCAGTAAGAATGTGCCAGAGTTCAGAGAACAGTTGCCCCAGGCTTAACTTCATTGACCTGTAATCTCTTTGGGGCATCAGTGACTCTTCTATGAGGCATCTTACAGTGTGACCACACTCAGGCCTTGCATAGTTCCCCTGTAAGCTGGAGTCATACAGTAAATGTCAAACTTGACTTTTGATGCTGAATAGTTGGGCTAAATTTGCCTAAGAAGAAATTTAACAGTTTTCTCTGGAATGGCATATTTGAAGCACTTAAGCATCAGACAGTAACTTAGGATATAATTTCTGACTCAGAAATTAGGCATATTTGAAGCACTCAGAAAATGGCATATTTGAAGCACTTAAGCATCAGACAGTAACTTAGGATATAATTTCTGAGGCTTCTCTGACTTATGCTTATGAAGTACTTTGACTCAGAAGACCTTCTAGAACTCTAAAACTAATGTCCTAAAAGTAAAATGTGGCATAAGAGAAAGAAAAAAAAAGTACTGGTCAGGAAGTCAGGATTTCCGTTATTGATGTACCACTTATTAGCCATGTGACCTTCAGAAATGAAGTTTGAAATCATTTATTAAGCCCTGTATTACAGGATAGGAATGGTACATATAGAACTCAGTCGCTGACTGAGAAGCTCAAATTGAATAGAGAATATAAATTAACACAAATTATGATGATATAGTTTGATAAATGACATAAAAGCATTTGGAAAAATTCTGAAGAGACAGAGAAATGGCTAATCAATTTTGTTTCGGGAATGTAGGCAGAAGCATCTGGAGAGGTTTCAAGCAGGACATTGAAAGATAAATGCCAAGTAATCCGGCATGGAGAAAATATACAGTACAGGAAAAGGAAGGACAATTTAGATAAAATGTAAATTGAGACAAATTGTGGAAAGCTTTGAATAAATTGCTAAAGAATTTGGACAACACAGGCTGTTTGGAACTATATTTCTTCATCTTTAAGTAAAGGACTATTTCTGAGTTCACGACCAGGTCTAAAAGTCTAAATGGGACTACATTAAAAGTTCAAGAGGAAATGCTTTGTATGAAAATTTGGCCAGATAATATCAATTCCTGTAAAGATAATGCCAAGTTAGTGACTGTTACTCCAAACTCCAGAAGAATCTCCCTTACATTGCCATATCAGTGCTTTACTCGAGGGGGTCAGGGGACTTCTTGTGTTTTTAATGAATCAATACGACTTTGTGTTATACGTGCAAAAACAGTACTTTACAGGACTTCAAGTTGAATTACTTAAAATATTATTCTAAAGTGATAAAGCTGCAGATGGAATTGGATTGCCCCAAATTCATAGAGTGAAGTTCTAACCTCCCATGTGACTGTTAGAGTAAGGAAGCCCTTACAATGAAATAAAGTCAGAAGCGTGGGCCCTCACCATATGAGACACCAGAGAGCCTGCTCTGTCCCCTCACGTGTACTCAGAGGAAAGGCCATGTGAGGATCCACCAAGAACATGGCCATCTGCAAGCCAGAAGAGTCCTCACCAGGAATCAAAACTGCTAGACCCTGATCTTGGACTTCTAGCCTCCACAACAGTGAGAAATACAGTTCTATTGTTTAAGCCACCTGGTCTACAGTATTTTGTTATTGTGGCCCAAGCTGACTGAACAGATATCAAATAAATGATATTTAGTATGAGACCAGTTTTTTAAGTTTCAGTTAAGACATCAAAATCTATTTGTAAAATGTGATTGCAGTTTTTAGACATTTGAAATTTTAGTTCTTTATGGCAATTTCAGACACTAGAAAATAATATATTTTTAACTGATCATGCAAGCTATATGATGATTGTAAATACAGTCCTTCCAATGACGTCTTATTTCTTTTGAAATGAGAATAAACATTGATTTTAAACCTCTCATTTTCTTTATTTTTGTTTTAAAAGAATTTTTTTAGTGTTTATTTTTTGAGAGACAGAGACAAAGCATGACTGGGGGAAGGGCAGAGAGAGGAAATCACAGAATCCAAACCAGGCTTCAGACTCTGAGCCCGATGTGGGGCTTGAACTAACAAACCGTGAGATCATGACCTGAGCTGAAGTTGAACGCTTAATCAACTGAGCCACCCAGGCACCCCAAATCTTCTCATTTTCTACATATCTAAGCTTTATTGGTAGCTAACTGTTAGTGGCATTGGGAAAACCGAAATGGGCTAATGGATTTAGTGCATAAATGAATTTCAAACTAAACAAGTTCATTTAAATTTTCTTTTTTTTCCTTTCTTTCTTTCTTTCTTTTTTTTTTTTTTTTTTTTTTTTTTTTTTTTTGATAGTTTTCTTGTTT
>NW_027527775.1:6388713-6414986 GCF_008692635.1 Crocuta crocuta
TTTTTTTTTTTTTTTTTTTTTTTTTTTTTTTTTTTTTTTTTTACTTCTAAAGGGCTTCTCTTTACATCCACACATATACTAAAAACTCTGATAATTATTTGGGCATTCACTCAACATGAATCTTTTATCAGCTGCTTGATGCCAAATACTGTGTTGGGCCCCAGGCATAGACAAAGGTGGGGATGATTCTCTGCTTCCACTAAAGCTCATAGTCAATCTGTTATACAATGAAATTGGCAGTGACAGACAATAAAGTATGCTAAGGGCTATGATAGAAGAACAGGTTGCTATGGGAGCATGTGGCAAGTGTATCTAACTAGGTAGTAGGGCCAGGAAAGGCTTCCTAGAAAAAGTTTATTTAAGCAAAGCCTGGAAGAAGGTTGGTATATATAAGGCACCAATAACCATGTCAAATGAAGGAATTTTAATCAGTAGGAATTAGCCAAGCAAAGACGTAGGGAATGAGTTTTTAGGCAGAGTAAACATCTTGTTTGAAGGTCTGGAGTGAAAGAGCATAGCCAATTACAGAAACAAAAAGAAATTCGATATGGCTGGAGGGCAGAATCTCAAGAAGCTGAAATGTAGAGAAGCATGTGTCCATGGACAGATCTATTAGCCTGTTTCACTCTCAGCCATCTTTGAGTAAATTGAGAACTATGCCACTATCTGTGTAGTACAGAGTATTAGAGTTGGAGGGAGCTTTAGATAAATAATCCTTTGCTATTTTCTTTTAATGTTTATTTATTTCTGAGGGAGAGAAGGAGAGAGAGAGAGACCGTGAGCAGGGGAGGGTCAGAGAGAGAGGGAGATACAGAATCCGAAGACAGGCTCCAGGCTCTGAGCTAGCTGTCAGCCCTGAGCCCGACACGGGGCTCGAACCCACGAACTGTGTGATCATGACCTGAGCCAAAGTCGGACGCTTAACCGACTGGCCACCCAGGTGCCCCAATCCTTTGTTATTTTAAGTAAACAAGCAAAAAAAGGTTGTGAGACTTTTTAATAGGTATTAAATATAAGTTCAAACATATTTTCTCCATCTCAGAAGAAATAACCACATATATAGTTGAGAACAAAATTCTTCAGGTGGTCTGAAGCCCCTGCCCAGAATGCCCCCTCTTCTCCTTGTCCCTCCCTGGGCATTACTCTTCTAAGAACTGAGCAGGGCAATCTCATCATGGCTAAACTTCTATAACCTGTGTGGGCTGCAGCCTTAAAGAGCAAAGCCACCTCGAGTCACCCTTCAGGAGAAAGTGGTCTATGTTAAGGACAGCTAAGAAGGAAGAGTAGCATCATCTTGGAAATGAAAATTGTATAATATCCTAAATTAAAACCCTAGATGAAAAATATTTATCCAGAGTGGGCTATTGCCCATGTCTCCATACCTCTAAATCAATTGTGTTTCATAATTAAAGAATAAAATGGAAATTTCCAGATATTTTGATTTAATAAAAAAAATTACTCACCTTTAACTACAGTTCTAGATAATTTGTTTAGATATCAAACTTATATCCATTATTATATATTTATCACTTTACTTTGAAAAGTAAAAGGACTGATGCTTATCCACAGGAGTGAATGTTCTGTTTTTAAACAAAGGATAAAATAATTCATCTAATATTATAAAGCAAGGGTTAATGTTTAGTCAGCAGTAAATATTTATTTGACCTCATTCTTATCTGCTTGGTATCTTACACCACACCAAACAATGTCTCTTAATAAAAATGTTAAAAATTGAAACCCATCATATCTGTTCCATTCTTCTAACTTACGTGTTTATAAAATCCTTGAGACCTTACAGATCCTTTTATCTAAAACACATATGTCTACAGATGAGGAAATTGAAGCCAGGGAGAGTAAGTGATCCATCCAGCTGAGTGCTTCTGCATGTAGCTTGGGTGGGAAGTAAATAGTGTAGCAGGATTTGAAGGCAGACAGTCCGGCTCCATGACCTGCCTTCAACCACACAGCTCCATTAACTCTTTCTAGTTGCATTCAGTGTTTTTGTTTTTGTTTTTGTTTTGTTTTTTTCATCAGAAAGCTGCCTCTGCATGATTTCCTTTTGTCTCTTGATAACCATATGGAGCCATTCAGCACCAAACGGGAAACACATTCCATGTATAAAATACAACAAAATTAATTACTAGTAAAGATTTATTGAGCTCTTAATGGTGTGCAAAGCACTATGTAGATGGTTTTGGGGAGCATGAGAACTGACTGTAAAGAATATTACTAAAGATTTTTATTTTACTCTTTATACTTTCCTGTGTTTTAAAAATTTTCTACAAGCAGTGTCTGGCATATATTAATTAAACATTTGTTGAAGAATGACTGGATATATGCTACTATATGCATAGTTATTAATGCAATTTAAAATAATTTGGAATAAGAATTTATATTTAATTTAATTTAAATCACTTCAACTGGATTTATTTGCTGTCTCTTTTGAGAAATGTTTCAGAACCTAAACATCCAGAGAATTACTATTTTTCTAAGTCAGGTTTCAGCAGACATTTTCTATAAAGGGTCAGATAGTAAATATTTTGGGCTTTGTGGCCATTGCAAAAGCAGCATGGACGATATGTAAACCAATATACTTGGATGTGTTCTAATAGCATTTTGTTTGTGGACACTAAAATTTCAATTTCATATAATTTTCATGTGCCATAATATATGCTTGTTCGTTGGTTTTCATATCTCAAAAGATATAGTTTATAGACTGTACAAAAATCGGGGAGAATGGATTTCACTCCAAGGTATATGCATGCAACTCCTTTCTTAGTGATGATATTGGAAAAATTAAGATTACAGCAATCGTGTAGCATATCATCAATGCTGAAGTACATGGATTTGGGACTGTACCCCAACTCTGTTTCCTAGTTTGTGACAATAATTTCTTTTTTTTTTTTTTTTTTTGGGNGCTTTGTGACAATAATTTCTTAAATTCTTTGTGATTCAGGCTCTTTATCTGTAAAACAGGGCTCATAGTAATACCCTCCTCATTAGTTTAATTGTGGGAATAAATGAATATAAATGAATGTGTATGAAACACAGTGGTGCTTGGTATACAATAAGTACTACATTTCTGTTTAGTAAATACATAACTTCATTGTTTAAAAACATTTGGAACTCCTTTGGAAAGACTTTTATTTTTATTTATTTATTTTTTTTTAGTCTGAGGAAGGATATTTTTATTTTATTTTATTTTATTTTGCAAATAGTTTATTGTCATATTGGTTTCCATATAACACCCAGTGCTCATCCCCACAAGTGCCCTCCTCTACGCTCATACCCCCTCCCCACCCCACATCCATCAGTCCTCAGTTTGTTTCTCAGCATTCAAGAGTCTCTCATGGTTTGCCTCTCTCCCTTTCCCCCACCATTTCCGCCCTTCTTCTCCCCCTTGTTCCTCAGTTAAGTTCCTCCTAATCCTCCTATACATGCAAACATATGATATTTGTCCTTCTCTGCCTGACTTATTTCGCTCAGCATAAAACCCTCAAGGTCCATCCATGTTGCTACACATGGCCAGATTTCATTGTTTCTCATTGCCATGTAGTATTCCATGGTATAGATAAACCACATCTTCTTGATCCATTCGTCCGTTGATGGTGGAAAGACTTTTAAAGCCACGTTACAAATCATGGAAGAAAACATCACCACACTATAGTTACTTATTTTCTTCATGAAAACTGTCCCTAAATTTGTCCATTACAAAAATCTAAGTCAAAATCCAAATTTGCATCAAAAATCAGCTTTGAAACTTGTTATTGGATTTGACTGTTTCAAAATATAATTATCTTGAAAAGGACAAATATTTAAAAGAATGGTACCAAAAGAATGAGTATGAAGTTTGAAAACAATTACGAAGCGGGCCTTTTGGGTAAGATGGGAGTAATGGAATCATGAAAGATTGCAGTCTTCCAAGCTTACTATTCTAACAGTTAGATAATTCTCATTTAGAAATAATCCTTCTGGTGCTTTTCTTTTTAAGAATTTTTTAAGAATCTTTTTAAGAATCTTAAAATCTTGGGGCGCCTGGGTGGCTCAGTCGGCTAAGCATCCGACTTCAGCTCAGGTCATGATCACACAGTTCGTGGGTTCGAGACCCGCATCAGGCTCTGTGTTGACAACTAGCTCGGAGCCTGGAACCTGCTTCTGATTCTGTGTCTCCCTCTCTCTCTACCCTCCCCTGCTCATGCTGCCTTTCTCTCTCTCTCTCTCTCTCTCAGAAATAAATAAAACATTAAAAAAAAATCTTAAAATCTTTGAGAAGAAATACAACACACACACATAAATTCAGCTAGTGCCATAAATGATAAAGGACATACAAGTAATAAAGCAGTGCGTATTAATGAGGAAGGCTAAATGAATGCCAGATAGTTATAACATCTCATTAGGGTACATTTGGGAGTGGGCCTTGAAAGAAAGGGAATACAAATTTTAAGAAAAGTTCTAGATGTGATGTATAGTGTTTTTGCCCACCACACACTTTTCCTAGTAACAGATCCAGCCTCTGGCCACAGAGGGGAGCACATGATCTAGCTTGGATCTTTCATAACAAGTCTCCAGGATTTTCTGGACCTGCCAGACAAAACTGCTTATTTTAGTTTCTAGTCACAAACTAAAAGTCCTAATATGTTTACAGCAGTATTGCCCACTGAACGAAGAAGCTGGTGTCAAAGACTAAAGTCACCAAACTAAAGACAAGCAAAGGAGAGAGAGAGAGACAGAGAGAAAGAGAGAGAGAGAGAGAGAGAGAGTCCTGATACAGCTCTGGTCATTCTGAGGCCAAACCCACCTTCAAATTCAAGATGTCTGAAATGCAGCATATCTTCTTTTTCCTCCCCATATCTCTTGCCATCATACCTGCTCCTTTCCCATAGTCAGCTTCATATTACGTGATCATTCATCTAGAAAACTTGTTCAGATTTCTTCCCTGTCCTCACTACTTACCCTGTCCACATCAAATTCAGATCCTTTGCCTCTTTTTTCTTTATAATGTTTACTCCTTATTTGTTTCTGTCTCTAACAAAAATTAGCACACCCTACTCCATCTCTCTCCTCTCCTCATTTCTACTTCTCAGAGCAGTTACTTCTGGGTTTTAGTTTGGTTTGGGTTTTTGGTTTGTTTGTTTGCTTGTCTGTTTCTATCAATATTTACTTCTATATTTCTAAATAACATGCTTAACTGATATTTCTTGTTTTTTTCCCATTTAGTTATTCAGCTGTCGAAGATAAAGATTTAAACTCTCCTACACCACACACACACACACACACACACACACACACAAACACACATGCATGTGCACACACACCTGTGCACACACACTATATTGTATTGTTATATTCTCTTATTTGAACTTTTTTCCCCCTTTTAGTTGCTGCTTTTGAGAGAGACCGGGCTTATTTCTATATTCATTTCACTTTTTCATTTCCAAACTCTGCCAGAACCGTAAAACTTCTCTCAATATGTTGATATTACTGATCCTGTAATGTATCGTTTGTTTTGCCTTACTTTGTGTTATTTTTGAGGACATTTCTCATCGTGCTTTACATTTTTCTTCTTCTCTGTGAACTGACTGTTATCTATCCCTCTTCCCAGCTGTCAACCTGTCACCATGATCCAGGGTGTTCTCATTGGCTCATCCTGGATAGATTCCCCTGATGAGTTCTAGAATTTACTCATCTTTCCCTATTTTCATTTCCTTCCTTGTTATCATGTAGCATATTTCTCCAATGACTAAGTAACAGTGCATGGAATGTAACTTTTGAAATTAATTTCCACATCTGAAAATGCTTTCAGTCTGCCTGGACACAGGTTTGATAGTTGAGTTAGGTATCAAATTCTGAGTTAGAAATTATTTTCCTAAAAATTTCTAGATATTACTTGATTGCTTTCTAGCTTGCAGTTTTGCTCTTGGAAAGGCCAGCGTCTCTCTGAGTCTCAATCCTATGTGTGATCAATTTTCTCCTACTTTATCAAAAATTTAGAATTTTCTGCTTATCTCTTATGTACTGAGAATTTACAATGATATGCCTTGTAATATCATTGTAATAGTGTTAATCTATTCCCTTTTTTCTCTATTTTATGTCACTTTTTTATCCCTTTAAATATGAAAACTTATTTCTTTCATTTCTGAATATATTCTTGCATTTTTAAAAATAATTTCTTCCTCTTGGTTTTTTTGTGTTCTCTTTTCATATTTCCTGTGATTTAGATATTAGACCACTTGGACTCTTCCTCTATTTTTTATAACCTTTGACTTCCATTTTCTGTGTCCTCATTATTTTTAATCTTCTTTCTGAGAAATTTTATACTAACTTATTTTCCAGAACCTCTATTGAATTTTTATTTTTCTTTAAAAAAATACCTGAGACCATTCATGTCTCTACATCACCTTTTCTATGGCATCCTGGTCTTATTATTGGATTATTTACACTTACTTTTATATTGATTCTAATTTTCTTTTCCTCCTTGCATTTTCTCTGCTTTCTCCATATTTTGTGTTTTGTATGTATTCCTTTTTGTTTTGTGTGTTATGTTATCAGCCTTACACCTATATGTCTGGTGAGCTTTGGCTCTGTTTATATATAAAGATAAATCACTAAAAGTGATTAGATGTTGTGCATTGGAACAGGGATGGGAGAGTGGTACTAATGGCTAGTAATCTGGTTGAGACCCAACTCTTTTTGACAAGTATTTCAGATATTGACATCTATTGTTCTCTCTTTCCTGACAAGTTTCTTGAGAAAGAAATTCTCTGGCATTTCCTAGGTAATGTCTGGCTATCAAAATTCAAGGAGCTGAGCAGAAGGGAATGCTGACTTTCCCTTACTATTTTCACTTCTGCCCCTCATTCTGCCCTCAACTCTGCCCAGTATTCTTGGGCTCAGAACCTGCCAGATTAGTTCTCCTAGGAGTAAACTTCCTGTCTCCTGCTGAAATGGCAGATGGTCAGTTAACTAACTGATTCTACAACATGGGCTTTGGGATCTGAGAATCTAACTGCTATGTATAAAGTCATTCCTCCTCTTTTCATCCCCATATGCCTGTCCCAGTCTTCGGGAATAACTGGTACCCCCAATTCCTGAGCATTTTCAGGTTGTTGTTGTGTTTTGTTTTGTTTTAGCTCAACAAATATGTTTCCCTCTTACTGATTTTCCCCCAAGACAGCTGAGACCACAGCTTTCTGCAGCCTCTAACAAAGCTACAAACCATCCATCTTTCTGGAGTAGGAACATTATTGATATTGCTCACTTCTCTGTGTCTTCCTTTCCCCTTCCTTTCCCTTTTTCCCCTTGTATATTCTTTTTCTTTTGCTCTGTTTTTTTAACTACTATAATATGTTTGTGGAGGAAATCTAAGTTAAATTAATTTGTTTATTCAGTGATATTTAATCAGAGGTATCTAAATATTTTTTGAATTTGAAATCATACCCTCCATTCCTACTATTTATATTCTAACAAAAAGTCTTTTTCATCTTTCTTATACACTCTTGCAACAGCCTCCTAACTGGTATCCTTTTCAGTGCGTCATCTTTAAATCTACTTCTAACATGCCCCTCTGTTCACTTTCCAAAATGCGAATCTCTCAATGTCATTTGCACTTGAACTCAGTAGCTCTCTATGCTGTAGAGAATAATAACCAACTTCCTTAGTATGACTTACAGCCCTGAAGGATCCCTTCTCTCTAGCTGGGTTTTGCCCCCCTTACCACATAATGTACTTTAAACTTCAGCAACATGGAACTGCTTATGCCTAACCATCAGCACACACATGCCAGCCACACAGAGATTATGTTCTCTTAACCTCCTTGCCTTAATACATATCTTTTTTTTTCTATTCCTCCCCCATTTATGACATATTTTCCCAAGTGAGATCATCTCCAGGAAGCAATTGCTTTTTAATTCCTTCTCTTTTGAGGCTGAGGAGCCCCTACTCTACTCATAGAAAGGACTTTATTAGCCATATATACTTCATATACAGAAATGAGTTTCTTATCTTTGGCACCCACAGGATAGGGACTGTTAGCTATTCATCTTTCCTGATTTGCTTATGGCCCAAACCTCCTGGACATGGCCACAGACAGACTCCAGCCACTTTGCTTCCTTCTTCCCTCCCCTGTCTACTTTCTGGTACCTGGGACTAAACTCTAACCCCCAAACTGATTTCACTGAGGGTTAAATCTGCACACTAGGCACAGTCCCAAATGGGCTATATATTGAAAAAGAGATTAAATTCTCAAACCTGCACCTTTCTCTTGCTGCCACCTCCAACATGGCTCCCCCGACCATGTCCAGCCCTATTGCTCTCCGTCTCAAAACACCATACATCCTTAAGCTCCAGTGATGACGTGCGTGGGGCTGTATCGGATTTTCTTCAGAAACGTAGATAAAGCTTTCTTCATCACCATTATTAAAGTGTGACTTGGGTTTTTTTTTCATAAAGTGAGAGGAAGAGATGCAGTAAAAAAAAAAAATCAGTAATCTGATTTTTTTTCTCCCTTTATTTTCTTAAATATACAATACCAAGAGTAGTATATTCTGGTTTTAGGTACATTTCCTCTTGTTCTGGAGCCAAGAAGAATTAAAACCTTGTTAGAAATATCTGCTGCACCTGGGAAAGGGGAAGCCAGAGAGCCAATCACGGTGACTACAAAATAAAAAGGAGAGTGTGCACTGGGGTTTACATTGACAAGACCACCCAGCCACTCCATTACTTCCTTTCTGAACACATCCCCAGCCTGGACAATGGGAAAATCAATGATTCCATTACATTAGGAACTCTGCACTTTGCCATCAACTTCTTGTACCTTCAGCTCATGTTACAAAGAACTAGAAAAACAGTTAAACTTTATGTACATGATGGCTTCAAGGGATTTTGTGAGCAGATCTGGTAAGCCAGCCACCACGGCAGTCCTTTTGTCTATGAAAAAAATGATTTCAGAGTTCCATACAGCCAACTTGAAAGTGAACATTTAGACCACAACTTGTTTACAAATTCAGACGAGTCTACATTTCATTCCTGCCGCTGATTGAAATCTTAGACTATGATTGTGAATAATTTTTCTCTTTTCAAAGCCAAGAGACTCGAAATATGGCTCAAAATTCTAGCTGAATTGAAAGAGACTCTTCTAAATGCTGTTGTGAATCTCTTCACATAGGAAAATATGTACACTCGAAACTTAGCCAAGTTGTAGAGAGTAACATAATATTCTCCAAGGGTAACACTATATAATCCCAAAGTACAGAACTCTGGACATGTTTTGAAAGAGCTTTTCTCAATGTCTGGGATTCTTGTGAAGTCATTTCCTAATGTTGTAACAGGTATCTAGCTTATGTAGCATAATATGGCCAATGCACAGTGCAAAACTTCCAAACAGCAGATTTGAATGGTTTCCTAGTATTTATATGAATAACACCATAACATCACCAAAGGTTTATGAACCCTTCTTTGAAAGATAACCTTTATCTTTTTACCCTAACTCGTTTCTGAGTTCAAAAGTGTGAATGAAAAGCTTACTTCAGCTAGCTCCTGATTAACCACAACGTAGATTCTCCCTCCCAAGAGCTCCGTCATCCGCCCAACCCACAACCTCTGAACTGTCTCCTGGCTCCTTCCTCCCTCTTTCCCTCCCAAGGTTGCCTTTAACTCCTGCTTCAAAGAGATCCATTTCCTTTACTTTCTCTGCAATGACTACTTTGTCTTTTTACTCTAGGTGAACTGAAATTAAGGTCTTTTTTAATTCTCAGTTTGGTTGTTACTACAGCAACTCCTGACATGTTAAGCACAGTTTATGACAGTTGGATATTGTTGAGGAGGGATAAACAGGGTTAAAAGTTCTGTCCCCAAGGTTTTCTCTCAAGTTTTATCTCCGTTTCTTCCACCAGTTCTTCTATCACATGTGGACAAATGTGTTTCCCCTCTGAGGATTACTCTCTTCATGTGCCGAATAAGAGAGAAAGGAGGGCTCTAAATTTCTGTTCTGCTTCACTGTTCTGGACTTATATCTATTCTCCTTCTCCATCTACCAGAATAACTTTATCTAATTTCTCATTATCCACCTCTGATCTAGTTTGGTAAAATAATTAAATAATTAGAAATTTACTAACCTTTGTGGGTTAAATGTGTGCCTACCATTAGATGTTTTCCTTTCACACCATACACAAACTATGTCTAATCATAAAGGGAAACCCACTTCTATGGGTTATTACATTCTCCCCCTTACTTCTGAGTCCTAAGGGGAAAAAATATACATAATGATTTTATCCATACTTGCTTTCCTGACATGTCACACTGACTCGTATTATTATCATCATGGTCATTGTGATCGTTATAGAGGAGTAATGGCTAACCTCATGCATTATTTCATCAGTAACCATTCTATAACCTTTTTGTAGGAACTATTCTGCTGGCAGTCCTTTGTGGCAGACATCAGAAATCACTTGTCACTCTGTACTCTGTCTTCCTACTTATTAGAACTTCTTTCTAGATTGAAAGTACTGTAAGGGGAGAACATATAGTTTATCTTTGTACTTTACTAAATGTAAGATATAGATTTTTGTAAAATAAGTATTCAAAATATATTGAATAAATAAATGAGTAGATAAATGAATATTTTATAGGATAGTAACATAAGTTCAAAAAGTTTAAAAGCAAAAGAAATCCCAAGATTCTGAGAAACGTTCATCACTCTCCCGAAGGAAATACTAATAACCAAACATCTTGATGGCTTGGACCATTTGTGCTACAATTCTGGACACTTAAGTAACTAAGTATAAAATTTGGGTCCATAAGTATGTCCAAACAATATGAAATATTGACTTTAGATTCACCTGCTGTAGATTTATTTTCAGACCAATGTCTAGAAAAGGTGCCTCTCTAAGAAAAATCGTGATGGTATATCTATACATTGAACCAATGTCATTAAAACTATGTTGTGGACTGCCAGAGTCTAAATTCTACCTAAAGACAAACCAGTATAGAAAAAGAATACATGCTTTGGAATCATATATGAGTTAAAATAATTCCTTTTAATTTACTAACAGCTTGACTTTGGCAGGTCACTTACTTTTTCAGATCCTCTTTATCTTACCCAGAAGATGAGAATCATTCTCCTCCTCCTCCTCCATCTACCTAACAGACATGTTTAAAAATCAAATTAGATTATATATCTTAATTACGTGACATAGTGCCTTGCATAGATTAGACAGCAAATCCTTCCCCATCTTGTAACTTTTATTAAAGAATATTTTAGCTCTAAATGTACAGAGAGACCTGCAGTTTTAATGCTTTTTCCCACTCAGTGAACGTAATTGATTGGGGACACCACATTGCATAATCCCAGGAGTTGTGTAAATGGCAGCCTTGTACATGATGTTCTGTCTCAGGCAGTGAGCCATCACTTTCTGGTCAGAATAGTCACTTAAGGCTGATAACAACATTGTTGTTATCACTGGAGGAAGCACAAGAGTGGACTACCCAATCTCTCAGACTCCTCAGATCATTGAGGAATCATATACCCACCTCTCCTTGCATCTTCCACACAAAGGAAAATATAGAAAGCATACATGAACATGCCTCACAGAAATGTCAGTTATATATGGCAAATAAGTATCTCTGCTTTTTTGGTAGGTAAAGGGTGAAGACAATGGAGATGAAGAGGGAAATGATGGGGCTCCTGGGTGGCTCAGTCAGCTAAGCATCTGACTCTTGATCTGCCTCATGTCAGGATCTCAGGGTCATGGGATAGAACCCTGCATTGGGCTCCCACTATGCCTGGGATTCTCTCTCTCCTTCCTCTCTGCCCCTCCTTTTTCCGTGTGTGTGCTCTCTTCTCTCTCTCTCTTTCTCTCTCTCTCTCTCACTCTCAGTCAATCAAAACTTTAAAAAAAGAGAGCAATGAAATCACTCTCAAGTAGTCAAAGTAAAAAAAATGATTGTTGAATTCACCATAGTCACATTAAAAAGAGTTTAACACCTCTACTCTGATTAGTCTGGTCTTGTCTTTGATATATACTGTGTTAGTCAGTGTTGTGCAGAGAAACAGAACAACAGAGATAAAGACACAAGCAAACATAAGATAGATAGACACAGGCAGAGACAGACAGAATAAACTTATTTTAAAGAACTGGCTCATACGATTGTGAGGACTGGTAAGTCTAAAATCTGTAAAGCAGGCTGGAAATTCAAGAAAGGGTAAATGTTACAGTCTAAAGTCCAAATTCCACAAGGCAACAGGTTGGATAATTAGACAAGGTTTCCATGTTGTGCTGTTAAGATAGAATCCCTTTTTCTTTGGGAAACCTCAGTCTTTGCTTGTAAGGCCTTCAACTGATTGCAGGAGGCCCGCCCCCCAAACGAAGTATAATCCACCTTACTCAAAGTAAAGTGATTTAAATGTCAATCACATCTTAAAAAAAAAAAAACCTTTACAACAATATCTAGCCTTGAGTTTGACGAAACATCTGGGTACCAAAGACTAGCTAAGTTAACACATAAAACTGACCATCACGTATCTCTTGTTTGACCAGACTATTCACTTTTCTTGCCATCCTAACTAATCATATAGAATCTTCTAGAGTTTCCTCCATATTTGCCATGTATTTTTAAACATTTTTCCCTGAAATATGAAGTAGTACTTTCTTAGCATCTGCGTTAAGTAGTAAATTTATTATAAGTTAAGTTGCAAGTTGTAGTAAATTAAATTATAAATAGGGTAATTCCTATTACTTATGTTTAATATGCCATCAGAGAGGAAGAGTAGGCCTTTGCCTTTGTTTTGTCATAGATCATCCATCATATTTATATTCTTTCTTTATTATTTTAAATGGTTTTTAGTTTAGAATTCACTAAGTGAAAGCAAATTGACCCCTTCAATTTACACTCGCCAAATGTATCCTCTTGATCTTACATATTTAAATTTAAAGAGTCTGTTTACTGCTAAAGCAAATACTCCCTGGCTTATAGAATGGCTTAAAGTTTAGGTATTTTATTATTTTGCTTATTGAAAGATTGTTCAGCTGACAACTTGGCTGATCTCATGTACACATGTGATTAGAGAATTTGATGGATGACTTTTCGTCCTTTACACTTTGGGTACAGATGCAATCCGTCTGTTCTTGGCTGGCCTTGATGGGGCCTGTTCCTCCCTGGGGCGCCAACCCAAGAGCTGCACAATGTTTGAAAAGCGTCTTGCATCTCAGCAGCTGCATACCAGGAAGATGAGCCTGCCTTTTTCGCTTACTACCATCGCCATCTTGACTGCCCTGCTTCGAGGCCTTCTGCAGTGACTCTCCACAACATTCCAGCTGCCATGACACCACTGTGGTGCTTCAGTCAGGAACTACCTGGGAATCCTCTAAGCCAGCGATTCTCAAAACGTGGCCTAACAGCACCAGCATCACCTAGGAACTATTAAAAATCAAAACTTCTGAGGCCCCTGAGACTATGGCTGCAACCCAGCAACCTATGTCTCAACAAGCCATTCTGGGGATCCCCCTGCATGCTAGAGTTCAAGAACCTTCTCTAAGCCAAAGGCACAGCACATGCCTGCACTCAAGATACAAGTGACACAGCTGATTACAGGTTCACCAACTTTAGTCGAATCTGCAAGCTCATCTCAGTTTTTTTTAAGTATTTTTTAAGTTTATTTATTTATTTTGAGAGAGAGAGAAAGAGAGAGAGAGCACAAGCAGGGGAGGGGAAGAGAAAGGAGAGAGAGAATCCCAAGCAGGCTCCATTCTGCAGGTGGAGAGGCTGATGCAGGGCTCGAACTCACAAACCGTGAGATCATGACCTGAGCCAAAACGAAGAGTCAGACACTTGAGCAACTGAGCCACCTAGGCACCCCCAAGCTCATCTCAGTTTTACAGAAGAGCTTTACAGTAGAGACAGGGCAGTTCCCAGGGGTCCTGCTATATGTGATAGCATACTTCAAGCGGTTCAGGTTCTTGAGGGCTTTCTTTTCCTTTCCTTTCTTTTCTTCTCTGGTATTTGTTTATTACTAATTTCTTTTATAGGGTGTTACAGTTATAAGCTAGAGGAATTGGTTCAACAGGAAAAACAATCCTTTTGCTGAAATGTGATCCTAGACCCATTATTTTATTCAGATCTTACTAAACACAGTATTTCCCCCAGCATGAGTCTCAAGGGAACAGTACTGATCCTGAATATCCCTATAACCTGATGAGAATATGCCTTTGTCATAGGGAAAGTGTAAACCTTCAGACAGACTCAGGTGCTGGTAAAACCACTCCCAAAGAACAAGAATAGTTCACATGCAATTGGATAGAGCCATAGACCAGAGTTTAGCATTCTAAGAATTATATCACAGTTAGATTTTAAGCTGTTCAGAAGCAAAGGCATATATTTACTTCCTTGTGAATCTTTGATGGATGTATTAATTATGGATTGTATGGCTTTGGCCAGAGTGTTACTGAATTTGGAAGACCTTTGAAGCATGTAGTTTATAACAATAATAAAACAAGAATAGGTACTACAGTGTGTTTATATTTTAAGCAATCAGCCAGTCAAACCCCCTCATTTAACAGGAAAGGAAATAGCAGAAATTCACATCCATTGGGCCTGTGGAATAAAATACAACCAAAAAAAGGAATAACAAAGGACTATATCCAATAGAAAAGTCAATATATAGCATTGAAGATGAAATCTAGCCCTTCTGAGTACCTGGAATGCCTTTAAAGGATATCTGGATGGCTTTCTGCTCTCCTTCATTCAGGTGTCTGCTCTGAGGACACCTCACCAGAAAGGTTTCCCTGAGCCGCATCTGAGACCCTGCACTATTATGCTCTACCCCAAACTCTGTTTTCTTTCATAACACTTGTTACTACCTCACATTAATTGCTTTTTTTGCTGATCTTATATTTTATCATTGTTTTTCGTCCATCTATCTCCTCCAGAATAGGAGTCCAATGAGAATGGCAAGGATTTTATATGTTTTATTCACTGCTATATTTCTGTTGCTCCAAGCACATAATAGACATTCAAGCAATATTTGTTAAGTAAATTGAAAAGGAAAGAAGGAAGAAATTAATATGAACCCTTGAGCCATGAATGAAACACATCATAAATTATAATTGTTATAGACTTTCTATACCAATAATTCTTAATTTGGAAAGAATCATGGTCCCTTTGTGTATTTAATGAAAGCTAGAGATTGTTTTCCTAAGAAATAAATGTTCACATGCACAAATAAATTTGGCATGCAATTTTAGGAGTTCAAATACTGGGGACCTCAGTTTCTGCTTTAAGTGCTTATAGGTTCACTTTTGTAGAAATCGGCTTTCAAATTTAAATCAGAAATAATCTCTGATAGTTAAGAACATTTTCTGGGGATGAGAGCAATTTCTTGATTTCAAAAGTGAAACAAGGATAGGGCATCTCTACTCTGTACTGAGCCAGAAACCAAGTGTGTTGTAAACACACACGCAAATATTAACAAAACATCTCAAATTCTAAACTGTGATCTGTTGTCTGATGTGATCATTCCTAAAGACAGACCCTCTAAAAAGGAATAATGGTAAACTGAAACTAGAAAATTACAAGGATAACACTTTCTGGAGCACTTGTTATTTGCCTGGCACCCTGCTAACTGCTTCACATGCTTCAACTCTGTGTTATAAATACTGTACCCTAGAAGGTTGTCCCCAGAGGCCAGAAAAGTCACACACTGTGCCTTGTCCTCTCTGACTTAGAGGCCAGTTAGTAAATCATTTAAGTTACATTCATCCCTTTGTATAGCTGTTTTAACTTTGAAAACTGCCCTTAAAATGTTTTTTGTAATGAGAGAGACAGAGCAAGTGATGGAGGGGCAGAGAGAGAGAGACACACACACAGAATCTGAAGCAGGCTCCAGGTTCCAAGGTGTCATCACAAAGCCTGATGTGGGCCTCAAACTCATGAGCTGTGAAATCATGACCTGAGACAAAGTTGAATGTTCAGCCAACTGAGCCACCCAGGTGCCCCTGAAAATTGTTCTTATATGCGTCATTTCATTGTCTTTTAACCTCAGAGGAACTCTATGATAAAGGTAATTTAGTCTATAAAATTCCTATTTGAGAAGAAAGTTCATTCATTTATTATCAACCACTCTGCAAATACCTACTCATCTCCTGCTCTTACAGAAATTTCCCTGTTAAGATTCCACTAAAAGGAGAAATGTAGACCAATTTCCCTGATGAACGTGGATGCAAAAATTCTCAACAAGATACTAGCCAACTGAATCTTGGATCCAACAATACATTAAAAAATTATTTGCCACAACCAAGTGGGACTTATACCTGAGATGCAGGGCTGGTTCAGTATCCACAAAACAATCAATGTGATTCATCACATCAATAAAAGAAAGGACAAGAACCACATGATCCTCGCAAGAGATGCAGAGAAAGCATTTGACAAAATACAGCATCCTTTCTTGATAAAAACCCTTAACAAAATAGGGATAGAAGGATCATACCTTGAGATCATAAAAGCCATGTATGAAAGACCCAATGCAAATATCATCTTCATTGGGGAAAAACTGACAGCTTTCCCCCGAAGGTCAGGAACAAGACAGGGATATCCACTCTCGCCACTGTTACTCAACATAGTATTAGAAAGCTTAGCCTCAGCAGTCAGACAACAGAAAGAAATAAAAGACATCCAAATCAGCCAGGAGGATGTCAAACTTTCAGTCTTCACAGATGACATGATACTCCATATGGAAAATCCAAAAGATTACACCAAAAAAACTGCTAGAACTGATCCATGAATTCAGCAAAGTGGCAGGATATAAAATCAATGCACAGAAATCAGTTGCATTCCTATACATCAACAATGAAGCAACAGAAAGAGATATTAAGGAACCAATCCCATTTACAACTGCACCAAAAACCATAAAATACCTAGGAATAAATCTAACCAAAGAGGTGATAAATCTATACACTTAGCACTATAGAAAGCTTACGAAAGAAATTGAAGAAGACACAAAAAAGTGGAAAAATATTCCATGCTTCTGAATAGGAAGAACAAATATTGTTAAAATGTCAATACTGTCCAAAGCAAGCTACATATTCAGTGCAATACCTATCAAAATAACACCAGCATTCTTCACAGAGCTGGAACAAACAGTCCTAAAATTTGTATGGAAACAGAAAAGACCCTGAATAGCCAAAGCAATCTTGAAAAAGGAAACCAAAGCAGGAGGCTTCACAGTCCCAGACTTCAGGCTGTATTGCAAAGCTGTAATCATCAACACAGTAATCTACTGGCACAAAAACACACTCAGATCAATGGAATAGAATAGAGAACCCAGAAATGGACCCAGAAACATATGGCCAACTAATCTTTGACAAAACAGAAAAGAATATCCAGTGGAATAAAAACAGTCTCTTCAGCAAGTGGTGCTGGAAAAACTGGACAACAACCTGCAGAAAAATGAACCTGAACCACTTTCTTAGACCACACACAAAAATAAACTCAAAATGGATGAAAGACCTAAATGTAAGACAGGTAGCCATCAAAATCCTAGAGGAGAAAGCAGGCAAAAACCTCTTTGACCTCGGCCACAGCAACTTCTTACTCAACACGTCTCTGGAGGCAAGGAAAACAAAAGCAAATGTGAACTGTTGGTACCTTCTCAAAATAAAAAGCTTCTGCACAGTGAAGTAAACAATCAGGGAAACTAAAAGGCAACCGACAGAATGGGAGAAGTTGTTTGCAAACAACGTATCAGATAAAGGGTTAGTATCCAAAATCTATAGAGAACTTATCCTACTCAATGCCCAAAAAACAAATAATCTAGTGAAGAAATGGGCAAAAGTCATGAATTGACACTTTTCCAAAGAAGACATCTAGAGGGCCAGCCAACACATGAAAAAATGCTCAACATCACTCATCAACAGGGAACTATAAATCAAAACCACAATGAGATACCACCTGTCAGAATGGCTAACATTAACAACTCAGGAAACAACAGATATTGGCGAGATGTTGTGGAGAAAGACGATCTCTTTTGCACTGCTGGTGGGAATGCAAACTGGTGCAGCCCCTCTGGAAAATGGTATGGAGGTTCCTCAAGAAGTTAAAAATCAAACTACCCTATGACCCAGCAATTGCACTACTAGGTATTTACCCAGAGGATGCAGGTTATGCTGTTTCGAAGGGTCACATGCACCCCCAATGCTTTTATAAGCAGAACTATTGACAATAGCCAAAGTATGGAAAGAGCCCAAGTGTCCATTGATGGATGAATAAAGATGTGGTATATATAAATGGAGTATTACTTGGCAATCAAAAAGGATGAAATCTTACCATTTGCAACTGTGTGGATGGAACTAGAGGGTACCATGCTAAGCGAAATTAGTCTGAGAAAAACAAATATCATATGACTTCACTCATTTGAGGACTTTAAGATACAAAACAAATGAACATAAAGGAAGGGAAGCAAAAATAATATAAACAGGGAGGGGGACAAAACATAGAGATTCTTAAATATAGAGAACAAATGGGGTTGCTGGAGGGGTGTGGGATGGGGGGATGGGCTAAGTGGGTGAGGGGCATTAAGGAATCTACTCCTGAAATAATTGTTGCACCATATGCTAACTAACTTGGATGTAAATTAAAAAATACATAAATCACATACTTTGGCTCGTTCATTTTTGTGTCTTCACAAAAGGTGGCACTGGCAAAAAACAGATGGTCGCTAAACATTGATTTTCTCCATTGCTATGCTTACCTTGTTGTTTCTATAGTATATATGATAGTGGACACCCTAAGGGCAATTTCTCTATTTAGAGGAGCCAATTGCCCTGTGATTTCTCTTGACTTCTGGCGAAATCAGTGAGTCCACTCCCATGCCCCAGTCCTTGACTTCAGGGTTAGAGGTCAGCTGAAACAGTGGCTGCAGCATCAACCACAGTTATTTCCAATTAAACAAAAAATAATAATTTTTAAAAATATGACATTGTTACTCTGTTTTTAACTATTTCACACGTTATGTCACTGCATCTTCCAACAAGCTTCCAGTTGAATAAGAGAATCAGTTCCTATGAGGTGGATTCTGAGGGGCAGACAGGCCACCTGACTTGACTAAAGACAAAAAGCAAGTCAGGGCAAAACTACAGCCAGTTCATGTTCTTTGAAATTCATCAGATCATCCACAAAGGTAGTGTTTCAGCAATCTCGCCAAGACAGGAAGTTCCTCTATCTATGTGGTTAGGCTGGTAACATTGAAGGATACTAGTCAACATAGGGTAAGGGATCAAGAAATATTAGCTGGATGAAAGAATAAATGAAGAAGCCTAATTGGTCAAAATTGCATATACAGTTAATATTACGGGAAAAGATTTATTTTCATGCATTTATATCTGTAGCAGTCACAAGAGTGGGACTCTCCACACTAAGAAACTCTTGCTTGATTCATCTATTCAGTTAATACTGTATTAAGTTATGGAAGTGCCTGGGTAGCTCAATCAGTTAAGTGTCCGACTTCAGCTCAGGTTGTGATCTCATGGTCCATGAGTTCAAGCCCCACATTGGACTCTGTGTTGACAACTCAGAGCCTGGAGCCTGCTTTGGATTCTGTATCTCCCTCTCTCACTGCCCCTCACTGCATGCTCTTTTTCTCTCTCAAAAATAAATAAACATTAAAAAATACTATATTTTTTCTGTATTGTCCTAAATCATTGTTAATCACAACTTTATGCTTTCCAGTCTTATTTTACCAAAGTTTATGGAAATGATGCTTTGTAGGGATAATTATATATATATACACATATATATAAAGTAATATATATATATATATATGTATACACACACACACATATGTACATTCTCCTGGAAATTCAGTTTTGTTGATTTCTCTTAGCCTCCTAAATTCGCTGATATATATACAATAAATTTGAATAATGTGGTGGGACATCAAAACCTTCGCCCTTATGTTTCCATAAATTTATAGTCCACGATGCTAATATGATTATTAAGTCAAGGCATTAAAAATAATTACAAAATACAAATTTCCTAGAATATGCTATTACCCTGTACCATGACCTTTGAAAATATTAGACCAATTATTTTGTGAGCAACTACGAATGAACTCATCCTTAATTACAAATGAGGTAATTCATCATTCTGAAATGAGGCAGATAATGGGTTATTTAACTTAAAACTAATCCTTATTGAATCAAAAGTATCTTTGCTTGAACTCAAAAACCATATTGCCAATATTGAATGTGTGTTGTAGAAATAATATCCATGTAATATACTTTTTAATAAAGACCTCCTTTTATGTATTACATAATCAAGATTTTAGCCTAGCAGAAAATGAAATTAAATATTCTCATAATATTCTGGAATTCAGTTCCAGAATACCTACAATAAAGATATTGTCAAGCAAGTATTTTAAAAAGTCTTCCTTCTGTCTCTATTTTTTTTTTTTCCTCTAGGAAGAAGATTGTACTTTTCCTTTCGGTCTTTTACCAGAAATAATTGATTTTGTTTTTACATACTTAGTTTATGTTTCCAGTTTATCTCTTTTATCTTTAGTGATTAGTTAACAGATCATTTGCTTTTACTCAATGATTTATGTATCTAAAGTTATATTAGAAAAAGTGACAAATTTGACACCAGTATTAATGTTTTGATTTTGTCTTCTTGAGGTACTGTAAATGCCATATAGCAATACCAGACTTTATTTGGGTGGCATACTACATAGTGTTTTCAAATTTCCTCATTAATCATCATAACAATATTGCAAGCGCAAATTATTCTCCTAAATAAAAAAGATTGAAGCCAAGAGCATGTAAGCAAACATCAGATCAAGCTACTCTTCCTGCTTAAACCCTCCCAGCTACTTCCATTATAACCAGCTTAAAATGCCCTCAAGCGCTTCTAGGTCTGTGGGGCCTGTGCCCTTCTTCCTGACCTCAGGCCCTGTAGCCTCCCTTTTTTCAGTGAAAACTCTAGCCTTATCTTTGTCCTCTGAGCACACCAAAACTCCTTTCCATTCCAAGGATTTTGCACTCAGAACTCCTGCTATTTCCCCCTGTCTATGCAGGGCTCTCTCCTCAGTATTCAGGTGGCAACTCAAAACTCACCTCTACGAGAGCTGACTTCCCTCATTACTTTGGATGAATCTGCCTTTTGTTACCTCTCCAAGCCTCTGTCACTCACCAGCACATGGTCTTATTTTATCTTCTTCCTCACATTTATCTGAATATGACATCACTTTACCTTTTTTTCATGGTTTTAGTCAGTCTATCCAAAGTTAGCTTCATGAGAGAAGGGGCTTTTCTGGTTCTGTTCATTCTTATGTTCCCAATACTAGAGCAACACCTGGCACAGAGAAGGCATTTGAAAAATGTTTTGCGCCTACCTCTGGACTTGCAAAGATCTTACAGTGAGCTTCCTACTCTAAAGAAGAACATAATAAAATGAATGTGTTTGTAGGTAGCTGACAAATCGATGATAGATAATGAAGGAGAATAAGTCGTTCTAGACCGTTTAGGAACTCACAGTTAGCTTGAGTGCTGTGCATTTTGTTTTATGCAATCTAAATAAAGCGGTGTTTTAAATGGGGGAAGAGAAGACATAAAGGACACTTTTGTAACAAATTGGAGACCCATTTTTATCTGAAGCTTGAAATTCCCCCTTTTGAGCAGTTTGAGTCTTAGAAAATTTTTATTTTTCATCTCAAAGAAAATTATTGGTAGGGAAGGATATTTTGTAAGAATTTTTCATGCATTTAATAAGACAAAAAATACTTTTTTTCAATTATATATAAGGTAGTAACATGTGCCATGTGAAAAATACTATAATCTTTTTAGAAAATACAATTAAATTCAGTTAGTTATTTTACTTAAATAACTTTTCCAAAATCCCAGTGCTATAGAAATTCTATAGAGGTGATTTAATCCATTCCTCTGCCTTCAAGATGATATGCAGAGATCTCATTCTTGTAAACTTCTGGACAGATTGCAGAATCACAAAGGTCCACCTTACACATTCGTTTCGCTAGAGACTCGATATAATTCCGAAAAGATCATATTTAAATATGTTATTTTAAATAAACTATCTTAATTCCATGAAATATCAATTAACCCGGGTTAATTGATAGGTTGAGTCAAGTAATCCATAATTTACTCCTCAGAGAAAAGGCAAACCCAAGAGGATCACCTATGTTTACTGTTTCGAATAGCTTCCACGGTATTCTGTGCGTGCCCCGCCAGCCCTGTGGCTTTCACATATGCTCTTGAAACTAGGAGGGAGGGGGTATGCAGCTTAGATCCTTGGAAACTTAGATCCTTGGAAATTTAGATCCCTGGAAACTTAGATCCTTGGAAACTGCGTAAACCTAAGTCTTTAAAAAAAGGTTGCATTGTGCCAATGAAGCTTTATTTGCTAAGGAAGGAAAATATACCAATCCACTTTACAAGAGTTTTCAACAATGGTTGAAATTAACATTTTCTTTTGTGAAAAGAAACATTTTCTTTTTTAAAGCTACATTGAAGAAAAAAATGCAATCTATGTTCTGTTTCCAAAACATTCTGGTCAATCAAGGTTTTACTGTGTGTGACTTAGAGGTCATTAAACATGTTAAAGCTAACTCCACGGTTTAAAACAATTTTTGTTGTTTAATGGAGGCTGATGTCAACCCATCATGGTTTGAGTCTTCATCCTCAGAAGTTACTGTACTATGGCCACATTCTCCATGCATTATGTCAAGGAACAGACTAACAAAAAGGAATAAGGCACAGGAAGGAGAATATTAAAACCACTTAAAACAAGGAGCAAGGCCTGACTTGATGCCAATATCAATATTTTACTCTTTTTGGTATGGAAAAATATTTGTGCTTCTGAAATATCAGAAATTTCACAAAATAGGTTGCTTTTTTAAACAGAAAGTGGAACATCCTGAGTTTTAGGGTTTATGTAATTTTTTTTTTTTTGGTTTCGGGGGTGGTTGTTGATGTTTCTGTCTGCATCCTTTCTGAATTAGGACACAGACATTTTAAATTTGAAAATGTTCTATAGTAAACAGAACTTAGCCAAGCAACAAATTTTGCTTTTTCTCCTCTTGATCTTCCAAAGCAGAAGGTGTTTTAACAAAACAATATGAATTCTCTTTAACAGGTCCTCAGTTTGCACATGCTTTATTCTCAACCTTCTTTAGACTGTCACCATTTACAGAGTCAGATTCTTAACATACTATAATGCTTAGAATTTGTTCTTCATGCATCAGAGCATGGCATCATGGCACTGATCAAATCTCTGAGCAAAAAGGGATCCTACAAATTGGAATTGCCACCCACGGGAAAGTCATCTTTTCTCTGTTATCAATTGTTATTTTCCCCATGAAAGCAAAGAAAGTGTCCTTTTAAAAAGGTAACCAGCACTCAGAAGGCCTCAGTTTAAATTGTCGAGAGAGATGGGCACCTGGGTGGTTTAGTCAGTTAAGATTGTGCCATCGGCTCAGGTCATGATCTCACCATTCATGGGCCCCACATGGGGTTCTCTGCTGGCAACTCAGAGCCTGCAGCCTTCTTCAGATTCTGTGTCTCCCCCTCTCTGCCCCTCCCACACTTCTCCATCCCTCTGTCTCTCAAAATTAAATATTAAAAAATATCTTTTAATATTGACTTTTTTTATTGCTGTAAAAAATCATTTTTATTAAAAATTATGCTTCAGAATTAGGGTTGACTCAGAGAAGTAAATGCCACTTGGGTTATCTTCTGTTGTTTATAAATACTTTTAAGCTAAAACTAAACTAGGTACTTGCCAGTAGAAAAAGAACAATTTGGTACTTACGAAATAATAAAAATTAAAAATTAAATTTAAAAAATAAAAAAAATTAAAAGTTTAAGCTTATTTACAAGCCATTGATCCATATAATTCATATAATTCCTAATATAACCAATGTGAGAACCTGTTTACTGGGAAGCTGGTATAATAGAGGCCAGGAATCCACTGAAATCTCTGTGGCCGGAGGAACCTGGCTGAGAGTGAGTCATAAATGAGTGAGTGAGCTTCTTTCCTACTGGCTCATGTATCCTTGAGGCTTATTTTTAGCCCCTTTGGGCATTGTCTTCACCTTATCTATACTTTTCATATCTATCTTTTGTGTTCATTTTAACCTAATTTCAGGTGTGTAAACATTTCTCAGAGAGAGGAAACCCCATCTATAAAGCTGAGTTGTGCCCATGCTCATGACACTGTGCATGTGAGGAAAGTCACTCTGAACAGTTGTTTTCAGCTGTTGTGCCACAGAGAGTCTGAAGAAAAGTTAAACAAGCAAACCAAACAAAAATTTAAAAAATGTATAGTGAGGAGAGGCAGATGTGTGTAATCCTAACCCCTGACTAGACCATCCCTTCTTCCACTCTTCCCCTGTGTTGTCACACACCCAAGATCTGGGGCCTGTAAACAGGATGCAGAAACATCATGGCCGCACAATAGAAAGGACCTCATTTTAGCAAAAGAGACCTGGAGAAAGGGAGCTGGTAACTGGTTTGAAAGTGTTGGCCTCAGAACTATTACCTATAGTTAATGTTTGCTCAGAGTTCACAGGATATGCAGCATTCTACTAAAGGAAAAAGAGGCACAGACCTAATACACCTTTGAGTGAGTAGGCCTTTCACAAGTATTGAGTTAAATATCGAATAATCAATAAACAGAATTTGTGTATATGGTCTTCTAAAGCTCTACCTCAGCCAGATTTTGCCAGGTTCTTTCAGTATCAGATGAGTCTACTAGCCAAAGGCAAAAAATCAGTCTTGATTTTAAGCATTGGGCAATAAAGCCTTTCTTTTGTACCACAAAGCATGGGCATCATATGTGGACTTCGCATATCTATGTACCTATTAATCAACAAGCATTACTTACAACATGAAAGACTACATTGGCACAGGGAGAACAAAGAGAAAGAAAATATATTCATAGGTCCCATACTGAGGGATCTTAGAGTTTAGTTGGAGAAGTATGTTACATTATAAACATATAACAAAAGTATGCAAAAAAGACTTATAAATAATAATGTAGATCAGATAGATTTTACATTAGTAGTGGTACTATTTCCTAATCATAAAATACTCAAAAATCAGGCCCTCCAAAAATTGAGTAGAAAATCTTTATTTCTGCAAGATTTTTCTTTCCCCTGGCCCTCTTGAACTGTCATTTTGATGGAAAGAACCTAGATATGAATAGAACTGACCACACCTAGGTTGAGGTGATGATAGGTTCGACCAGTCTGGGGAAGACTGGGATTCTGTTTATCCTGCAGGCTGGAGCCAAGGACAGGGATGAGTTTCTCCAGGATACTGACCTACCTTTGAGGAGTCCTTCTAATTAAACCTAAGGATCTGTACCAATATTATAATTTTTATGTGTGTCTTGATATGAAAAAGTGGGGAATCTATGCAAGGCTGGCAGGTAGTCACATGTCCAGGAAGTCATACTTGTTTGTGGAAAGTCTAGGAGAGGGGAGAAAGGAGGTGTTTATCTGCATGTCTCCCCATCTAGACTGTAATGAGCCACTCCAAGGTGGGAACCTTATTCTTCACCTTTTCCCCAGGGCCAAGATGCCTCTTGCATAATGTCTGTTTAAAATGGAATTGGATGAATCCATGTCTGGACCATTGATTCAGTTGACAAATATCTTGGCTTCCTTACCACCCTTGCTCTTCAACTCACTCTAATCCGTCTTCCCGCCCCTACCAGGTTTCCAAATCTACCCTTACTGATTTTTCCAGAAACTTCCTTGACTTCTGTGCTGCAATATCAAATGATCACATTTTCCTTCTCATCTTACAGCATCCCTCCGTTTTCTGGAATGCTTTGCTCAGTTCAGAAATCCCTTCTTTCAGACAGTGTGACGTCAAAGCCTTTTGATTTCTCTCTGCTCTGACTGGTCCTGGCCAGTGTGCTCTACTGGCTTCTTCTTGACTCAGCCCCTAGAGACCAGTGTCCAGCCCCAGGCCTACTCACTCCCCATGACACAGTCTCACATCATGGGGCCTCATCTCCCTAGCTTCAGGCCCCAGGAAATATTACTAGCTCAGACCTCTCTTGCCTGACTTCCATGCTGCTGCAGTCAACAGTTTAAAAGTGTCTGGTTGAGGGACACCTGGCTCGGTTAAGCATCCGACTCTTGATTTCGAAATGGCTCTGGTCATGATCTCACGGTTTGAGAGTTCGAGCTCTGCATCCGGCTCTGCAACGACAGTACAAAGCCTGCTTGGGATTCTCTCTCTCCCTCTCTCTCTGCCCCTCCTGTATTT
>NW_027527775.1:6414995-6647993 GCF_008692635.1 Crocuta crocuta
CCCCCCCCCCTCCGTCTCCCTCTCCCTCTCTCTCTAAATAAATAAACTTAAAAAAAAATTTAAGTAGTCTAAGTGTAGGCAAACCTTAAGTAAAAAGCTGGACCTTCTCAGTTTCCTGACTCATTACTGAAAATATCACCTCTCAGTTTCTTAAATCCTTAGTGAAATTTTTCTCTCTTAAATCTCAAGTTCACCGAGACTATTAATTGTACTTCATAATTTTTAATATCCTCTTCAGTATCTTTCAGTACTGAGTCTTAAGTGGTTGATAGAGTCATTTTTTTAAACTTTAAATTGGAATAAATATAAACCACTGCATGTTTTAAAACATGATACAAGAAGACAGTTTCTCTTAGTGTTTACCTTTCCCAGAGAATATTCAGTTCTGACCATCATATGTGATAATGCCAAAAGTCCTTTCAGTATGAATTCTTAAATTTCTTTAGCATTTTCCAAAGAGTTCCAGCAGCTGTTTGTCTTGACATGGAAGACCAATTATTTACTGAGAATTATTCAGTGACAGCCTGCTTCATTTACGTCTCTACCTTATGATCAAGCCTCAGAAACCACTCACTTGTCAGCCTTCTTTTATGTAGAAGAGCAACATTTATGGCCTTCTGAGATTTTCTTTGTGTGTGTATAAAATTATTATCCCAGAATATGTTTTAAGTATTTGAGACATGCTATAAAGTATTGTGCAATTTAGTATGACTGTTGGAAGCAAGAAAAAAAATTCCTATGTATCACATTATCCCTCCTTGCCATATGTGAAATAACCCAACAGTCTCCTCAAGGGACGGGCTCTGGTCTGAAAGCCAAGTTCATTAACCTCACTCCTGCTTCTCTCCAGGCTTTAGGGCTCTGAACAAACTCTACCAGCAAAATCCCAAGAGTAACCAGCTTCTGAGATGTCTCTTGTTTTTCTCCCCAGTTGTTTTATAAAATAATTGTTATAAGCTACAGGATTCTAAAAAACAAAACAAAAAATTCTGTTATGATCCTCACCCTCAGTACTTTAGTTGTCTGTTTTCTACGTAGTTCATTTATATGCCTATGTAAGTTCAAGAAATTACGAACAGTTTTTAGCATCTGATGTTTAAATAGATCAGTCATTTGAATTCAAGTGATTTTATGGTAAATAGTCCTTATACAACATCACCAAACTGTTGTAAAAGACTATTTGATACTCTAACAGTTGCCTTAAACACACACACACACTACACATACAAACGTAACACCTCTGAGATTCATCAAGAAAAACACAATCGTAATTGCATTTGGTTGGTTTAAATTCCAAATTTTCAAGTTTAGTAAAATGGCTTGATATGGAATAAGACTCTAATCTGAAAAAAAAAAATCTGCCAATTTTGATTTCATAAGTAAAAGTACATGGTTTGAATTTGGTTTGGAAGCTAAGAGCTTACTCAGATTAACACAGAAAAGAAAAGGAAAGCTATATCCTATTGCCTAAATAAGTTAGAGCTTATTTTAAAATTATTTTAAGGAATTGCCCTAGAGACGTATATACTACACGTTCCTCAATAATATGAGTGACTAAAAATCTTCAGTTGGCTTTCTGTGGTATTTCTGAAGAGTCCCTTTGTTAGCACATTTGAGAAAGATCTGCAACAACATGGTGTTCTAAAAGGTAAAACTACAACAGCAAAAACAACAAAACTTTTAAAAATGGCCAGCCTCTCTCTAATATGGGATTAAAAATTAATCTGATATATCAGACTCTGTATTCATTGTTGTCAGGTAACAGACTTGGCCTTATTGTGCTCAATGGTACCTCCTGGTAGGTTCTAATGAAGCCACAGAATTAAATGCATTGAATTAAATGCATGAACTACATCACATAATTCTTAAGCCAGCTTGTTGCATGATTTACACCAACTCTGCATGAGAGTATCTGTCCGTATTATCTAAGTCTCTCAAATACATCTATAAGCAGAAAAATATTTATTTTCAAGAGAAATAATAATATCAACTAGTGAAATGCTTATTTTTTGCCTCATAATATTACTGGGAGGATTAAATAAGACACTATATATTGGAAAATTCAGTTACAATGAGGTATTCCTTCTGTTGCATTACCTTATCTCTATGTATGTCATTATTTTTTTAATGTTTTTTTTTTATTTATTTCTGAGAGAGAGAGAGAGAGACAGTGTGAGCAGCGGAAGGTCAGAGAGAGAAGGAGACACAGATTCCGAAGCAGGCTCCAGGCTCCGAGCTTTCAGCACAGAGACTGATGTGGGGCTCGAACCCACGAACTGTGAGATCATGACCTGAGCCGAAGTCGGACACTCAACCGACTGAGCCACCCAGGCATCCCTCTATGTATATCATTATTGTTATGAATACCATATGCCTAACTGTATTCCCACATCATTCTTTGTTGAAAGTCTTAAGTTCTTTAGGAAGAGAAATTAATTTTTATTATGCTATATGGCTCCTAATTTGACTTGAAATACACAGGGGAGCTCAATAAACACAAATTAAGACGTGATGACCATCAATCCAAGCAGAAAGGTTAACTGCAAAGAATAAAGGCAGAATAATAATGAAGAAGAGAGTTCACCTTTCTGCCCATTTTCATTAGATCTGCCACCAAAGGAAAGACTACTTAATTGTAGCAGGGGACACTTGTGATTTTTTATATTAATAGTATATTAATATCTTTGAACATGAAACAGTATTTTTTAAGGAGGTTTTAAAAACCTAGTTCCCTAAGAAATAAGATGAATTTTAGTTTAGCTGCAGTTTTGTTGATATTTACAAAAGCTCCTCATTTAAGTGTATTGGTAAGTGTATTATATATTGCTGCATAACAAATTACCCCCAAATATGCCAAAGTAAAATAACAGTGAACATTTATAATCTCAGACCTGTGTGTCAGAAATTCAGGAGCAGCTTAGTTGTTTCTAGCTTAGCATCTCATGAGGTTACACTTCAGATGTCTAAAGGGGTCACTAGGTAGGAGAATGTGTTTCTGATAAGAATCACTTGACTCTTGGCAGGAGGACTCCATTTCTTGCCATGTAAACATGTAGGGCAACCTGAGTGTCCTCGTGACTTGGGAGCTAGCTTACCCCAGTGCAAGCCATCCAAGAAAGAAAGCAAGGAAGAAGCTGTATCCCATCTTACGACACAACGTCAGAAGTCACACAGTGTTATTTCAGCCATCCTCAGGGAGAGAAATGAGCCTCTACCTTTTAAAGAGAGGAGTGTCAAAGAATTTGTGGGCATATATTAAAACCATCACAGTAAACTCTGTGGGTAATGCCATCTCTATGCAGTTAAGAAATAGTACGTCCTAGAGCTCATATGGTTTCAGTTTGGCTAAGTATTTTACTAACAGACATTCCCAAGAGAAACAGACACTTCAGCACAAATTAAGAATTATTTAAAACTTGGAACTTTAAAGATAAGCTAAAACTTTAAAAGTAAGAAAACTATGATCTAAAGTATTTAACCTTTTTTTAAAAGAGTTTATTTGGGGCACCTGCTTGGCTCAGTTGGTTGAGCGTCGGACTTCGGCTCAGGTCATGATCTCACTGTTCACGAGTTTGAGCCCTGCGTCAGGCTCACTGTTGCTAGCACAGAGCCCACTTCATATCTTCTGTCTGCCTCTCTTTCTTTGACCCTCTCCTGCTTGTACTTTCTCAAAAATAAAACAAAAATTCTTAAAAATTAAAGGTTATTTTGAGAGAAAGAGTGTTTGCACTAGAGTGGGGAAGGACTGTGGGGACAGAGAGAGAAGGAGGGAGAGGATCCTAAGAGGCTTGGTGCTGTCAGCGCAGATCCCAGCGGGAGGCCCAGTCCCACAAAGGTGAGATCATGACCTAAGGCAAAATCAGCATTTTGACGCTTAACTGACTGAGCCAACCAGGAGCCCGTAAAGTGTTTACCCTTCTTCTTTTTCTTTTTTTTTTTTTTATAGTTTATAGACAAGTTGGTTTCCATATAACACCCAGTGCTCATCCCAAGTGGCCTCCTCCATGCCCATCACCCCCTTTCCGCTCTCCCCGACCCCCATCAACCCTCAATTTGTTCCCAGTATTTAAGAGTCTCTTATGGTTTGCCTCCCTCCCTCTCCTTAACTATTTTTTCCCTTTCCCTCCCCCATGGACCTCCGTTAAGTTTCTCTTGTTCCACAAATGAGTGAAAACATATGGTATCTGTCCTTCTCTGCCTGATTTATTTCACTTAGCATAATACCCTCGAGTTCCATCCACGTTGCTACACATGGCCAGATTTCATTCTTTCTCATTGCCATGTAGTATTCCATTGTATATATAAACCACATCTTCTTGATCCATTCATCAGTTTCTTAAGGCTATAGGACAATGTCTGAAGTCCCTAGATACCTATTGCAAATTCTTTGGGGTTTAATTATATGTTAAAATGTCCAGGTCTATATGAAATTCAAGTTAATATCAACTCAATATTAACAGTTCATGAAAGTTAGAAAGCTTTAAAGGTGGTATAGACAGACAAGAAACATAGTAAAAAAGTTTTATAGGGGATTTAATAGATAAAAATACTATAGTGCTTGCCCTCATGATGCTTGCCTTTTAAGTAGAACAAAAAGCTTCCAAACATTAACCACAACAATTAGACTATTATCTGTTTATTTTAGCAACTAACATATTGCTGCCTTTCAAAGCAAAATGATTGAGGGTATTCAGTAGCAGTGGATACCAGTTAAAATATCCAGTAGATAATACCTGTAATGTTCTGATTAAGAAATTAAAGGATTTGGGGTGCCTGGGTGGCTCAGTTGGTTAAGCGTCCAACTTTAGCTCAGGTCATGATCTCCAGGTTCGTGGGTTCGAGCCCCGCATCGGACTCTGTGCTGACAACTAGCTCAGAGCCTGGAGCCTGCTTCAAATTCTGTGTCTCCCTCTCTTTCTGACCCTTCCCTGCTCATGCTGTCTCTCTCTCTCAAAAATAAATAAAATTTTTTAAAAAAGAAATTAAAGGACTTAATAAAAGCAATTTGTTTTATTTTATATTCAGAATTTTGTTCATTATAAAGAAATTCACTGTAGTTCTTGGAAAAAAAAACGCATGTTCAAAATCCCAGTGGAAAACATGCTTTTGAATCAAAATATTTGTCAGGCCTACTTCAATAAATCCTTAAGTCTCTAGTACTCAGGTTTCCTAAAGTGGAGGATATCTGGAAAAATACCTTTCATTAATGGAATTTTGACCCAAATACTAACGAAAAAGGCTGTGCGAATTAAAAATAGGCTTACCAGAGAATATAGCACATTTACTAAATTCTTACATAAGTCACCTCTTTCATCTGGACCATGTGGATTTGGTGTGAATCACTATTGGAGAGCCTACAAATAACAGCCACTTTTTTTTTTAATGTTTGTTTATTTTTTAGAGACAGAGAGAGACAGAGCATGAGCTGGGGAGGGGCAGAGAGAGAGGGAGACACGCATTCCAAAGCAGGCTCCAGATCAGCACAGAGCCCAACGCGGGGCTTGAAGCTGTGAGATCGTGACCTGAGCTGAAGTCGTCAGAGGCTTAACTGACTGAGCCACCCAGGCACCCCATAACAGCCACTTTTAAAAGCCAATTTATATGGGGGCGCCTGGGTGGCTCAGTTGGTTAAGTGTCAGGTCATGATCCCACAGTTTGTGGGTTCGAGCCCCACATCGGGCTCTGTGCTGACAGCTCAGAGCCTGGAGCCTGCTTCAGTTTCTGTGTCTCTCCCTCTCTCTGCTCCTCCCCCACTCATGCTTCGTCTCCTTCTGTCTCAAAAATAAATAAAACATTTTTTTTTAAAAAGCCAATTTATATGTTTCTTGTCAAAAAAAAAAAAAAGGAAGGGAATTTCCTGAAAACTAGATGAATTATCCCCCTGACTCAGGGCTTATGTAACAGTAACTGCCTATAGAAAAGACAGAGATTAATTGAAAAGAGGAAAGAACCTCATTACAGATGGAACATTCTATTTGTTGCTAAAATGCACAAAACTACCTAGGTACATATTACTTTGAAATCGCTTTACAACGTCTAGTATCTTTATTGACTATTTCCCTGTTAAACATATAGATGAATAAATGGACTAGTCAAAAAAAATGTGTGATTCTTTACTACTACAAGATTTTGCATTTTAAGTTATTGGATTGATATCAGTGAATTGGGATCCTGCTGTATTAGAATCCTTAAACGGGGAATATGTGACATTATTTTCATATATTTTATTTTAAAATGGGCTACCAAATATTTTCTTTTGATAACTACAAAAAAAAGTAGATCGTTGGACAAAGTTGCATCCAATACAAAAGGTAAGAATTACCCCAAGAGAAGACAAAGCAAAGATAGGGCACATTTTTAAGAAAAATTTTTAACATTTATTTTTTATTAAGAAACAGAGACAGAGCATGAGCATGAGAGAGGCAGAGAGAGAGGAAGACATAGAATCTGAAGCAGACTCCAGGCTCTGAGTTGTCAGCACAGAGCCTGATGTGGGACTTGAACCCACAAACTGAGCTGATGTCGGACACTTAACCGACTGAACCACAGGGCACATTTTTAACCCATTTCATGGATAGCAGAAATCACAAGGAGGCTATAAATCCCAAATGCGATCAGGACACAGTTTAAGGTAATAAAGTAGTATCTTGCTGCTATTTAGAACTAGAAGTCATTCAATATGAATGAAACACAAACCAGCTTTTTGTCAGCCCTAATTATCAAGTCTCAGAATTAAGCAACAGCCTGGAGAAGATGCTGAGAGGAATGTGCTGGGGAGGCGAACAGTGACTGGATAGTGTTTGCCACTGGGGGCATTTATCATACAGGATTACTCTTTAGGGTCAGGTGTCCATCATATGCTTCCCGCATCACTTTCACTTTGGAAGAAGGTTTTTCATTTTGTTGATGTGCCTGTAATCATAAATACTCTTTGTAAATGAAACAGCCACTAAACAAATTACTTTTGACCTTGATGAAAGGTATAACCATTATAGGTATAAATCAGCACTTTAGCCTCACTGATGATTAATGAAAAAACTCCAGGTCTACAAAAGCTAGCTGCATTGAGAGTGCTCCTTGCAGTGCACAGCTATGGAGTGAACCTCACTTCGTTGTGTTTCTTTGGACACATCCCATGAGGTTAAACTGCAGAGCATTCAGTCTGTCTTGTGAAAGTGTATAAACATTTTCTAGTGTGGTCATAAAAATCAAGTGACTTCTCCTTTTACTCCAGTAAGTGTACTCTTAACCAGTAATGTCTGCTTGGGAAAGATGGGGGAGGGGATGGGGGGTGGGCAACCACCCAGGACTGACCTGTAGAAAAGGGAAAAAGCGCCAGGGCTTTGTGTTTCACTTTGTGCTAGGATCCCCTGCTTCGCTGAAATTCATGGCACCCCCTGGTCGGCATCTCAACTATGATGAATGTTCAATCACTCCTTTATACTCCCATTCCAGTTAAGTTTTTATTTCACAGTAATTAAAAACAATACAAATACTCTGGTTTCTCATCTGTTTTTTTCTCTTGCTATCTATGGTAGAAGGTATTTACAGAAAAAAGTAATATTTCAGTCTAGAAAGGCTGTGTAGAGTAGGGGTTAAGAACATGAACTTAATCTGTGTTTTTAATCTGCATTAAATTCTTGGCTTCACCATTTGCAAAAGGTGAGACCTTGGGCAGTAAGTTACCTTGTCTCTATGTGATTGCCTCTTATATAAAACGGAGTAATGACAGTACTCCCTTCATAAGGTAGTTATTAATATTATAATAGTTAATATTTGCCAGCTGCTTAGAAAAGTGGCTGGAATAAGAGTGGGCACTGAGTGAGTGTTACCTCTTAATAGGCATTGCCTGTGTCACTGAAGCATTTTGCTATCATTTCATCTAGTTATTCACAAAATGGTGACCTTTCTGATTACTCTGACTGTTTCTTGACTGTAGCCTCCCTCTCTGACTTTTCTTTTTCTCAACCTTCTTTCTTTTCTCCTCAACTTTTCCCTGCCCATGCAATTCTTGAACACCAGCTGGGTGTCTTAGAATTTAACTCAATTATGACACTATCTACCAAAAGGTAGATCCCACATGTTAAGGATTCAGTCACTCAAGACTGCCCTTTCCCTTCCCACTTCAGATGCTAGTTGCAAGCCCGGGTTATTGCCTGTGCTTCAGACCAGCTATCTATAGATCAGAAGTTCCAGTGACCCACTGCCTTGGTTCAATCAGTTTGTTAGAGTAGCTCATAGAACTGAGCCAAACATTTTACTTACTAGACTAGTGGTTTATTATACAAGGACATACCTCACGGACAGCCAGAGAGGTGAAATGCACAAGGCAAGGCATGGGGAAAGAGTGTGGCCCTTCCTGCCCTCTCTACCCACATCTCTACCCACGTCGCCACAGGTCCACCAGCCCAGAAGCTCTCTGAACGCAATTTTTTGGGGCTTTACGGAGACTTCAGTACATAGAGTACACAGAGTAGAAGCTCTGTGCCAGACACAAGATAGAAGGTGAAATGTATATGTCTCTTTATAAATCACAATATCACACCCTTATAGCCATTACTGGGGATCCCCAGAGGCCTAACCTACCTGGACATTATGAGGAATGAGACCCTATTGATGGAATCCATATAAAATGTTTCCATATAAGTTATCATCTGAGCTAGGATGCTTTTGAGAGTAAAAGGAGTTGTTTAAATTAATGATAATTACTGCAAAAAAATGCTACCCAATAAATACATAACTCTTGCTGATGTTTATACTATACATTAAATGATGAGACCACTGTAACAAGAATGCCCCGACTACTATATACACTCTATGGCAGGACTGCTCCAACTCCATTTCCCCACATATTTCACATATGCATATTTCACATATACCTAACCCATGTTTCCCTCCTCCCCCATCAGGCTCTGTGTATACTGCAGACCGCGGCAGGCACCAGACTACAACTGACTGTAAACCAAGTGACGAGTAGGGTGGTAGTGAGAGAGTTCCATCATCACCTGAAGTCAGGATTGAGCCGTCCCTAGCCACTTGTGTCTGAGTGCACTTTGTTAAACCAGCAAGCAGACTGCGTGCTGTTCTTGAGTGGCAGGTGCTTGTTAGATTGCATCTGAAAAGGGCCAGGCAGGAAGGTTTTTTATCACTAGTCATCTTTCAGATGTAACCATATATCAAAGTGAGAACTTTGTTCTCTGCACATGCATATCACACACTACTAGACAGGATTATAGAAGCCAGAAAGTCAGACATGCCCAAACCTATATTAATTCATAATTTTTAATTAATTCATAATTTTATATCATTAAAAAACAACACTCCAGGGGTGCCTGGGTGGCTCAGTCTGTTATGCGTCCGACTTCAGCTCAGGTCATGATCTCATGGTTTGTGGGTTTGAGCCTGCGTCGGGCTCTCTTGCTAACAGCTCAGAGCCTGGAGCCTGGTTTGGATTCTGTGTCTCCCTCTCTCTCTGTTTCTTCCCCTGCTCATGCTCTGTCTCTCTCTCAAAAATAAGTAAATATACATTTTTTAAAAATAGCACTCCAAAACCAAGTATACTCTTACCATACAGTCTAGCAATTACACTCTTTAGTTGTAAAGTTATAAACCCCAAAGGAGTTCAAAACTAGTGTCCACACAAAAAACCTACACACAAATGCTTATAGGAGCATTATTCATAATTAATTGTCAAAACCTGGAAGCATCCGAGATGTCCTTCGGTAGGTAAATGGATACATAAACTGGTATATCCAGACAATGGAATATTATTCAGCACTAAGAAGAAATGAGCTATCAAGCCACGCAAAGGTCATGGAGGAAACTTAAGTGCAAATTACTAAGTGAAAAACAACAACCAGAAAGGGCTTCTTCCTCTATGGTTCCAGGTGTATGATATTCTAGAGACAGTAAAAAGATCAGTGGTCACCAGGGGTTGGGGAGAGGGCGAGATGAATAGTCAGAGCACAGAGGACTTTAAGAGCAATAAAACCATCCTGTATGATTCTATACTGGTAGATCCGTGTCATATATTTTTGTCCAAATCCATAGAATATACAACACCAAGAGTGAACTCTGATGTAAGCTATGGACTTTGAGTGATCAAGGTGTGCCAGCCAGATAACAAATACACCAGATGTGCCACCCTGTGGAGGTTCTCGATAATGGGGGGAGGCTGCGTATGTGTGCGGGCACCGGGTACAGATGCAGTCTCTGTACCTTCTGCTCAATTTTGTTGTGAAACTAAAACTGTCCTAAAGAATAAAGTCTAGTTTGTTTGTTTGTTTTTAAAAGGAACATTCTCAGACAAATGCGAAACTGACCAGGATGCCCATGTAAACCAGGACTATCCCAGGAAAAGCAGAGCATATGGTGCCCCTTCCCATCCAGGTCAGACTTCTGCACAGAGTAGAAAGGAAATCTGGAAGACCAAATGGAAACTTTCCCACAAAGGAGGGGATTCGAGTCACCGGCATGGTAAAAGAAATTGAGTTGGGCTCCAAGACCTTGTGATTTGAGAAGAAAGGTCCTAAAATATTTATCATGTTATCAAGAGCTGGCAATTGAAAGACCTGTACATAATGTGTTTACCTAAATTAAGCCCTCTTTGTTCCTCATAGGGCAGACCCCTCTTACATTTTATGACTTAATTCAGGCATATACCTAAGAAATGCTAACAGATACCTCTTCTGCCTAAGTGCGCATCCTCAAAGAGCAGAACATGTTTAAATATCTCAATGCTCATACAATTTACGGCTTCAAAACATTGAACATTTGGGTATTATTTGATTAGTATCCTCATTTCAAAATGTAATTGCTAGATTGTATGTTAAGAGGATACTTTATTTAAATTCCAGTTAGAATACAGTGTAATACTAGTTTCAGGTTGGTGATTTTTTTTTTTTTTCCAGTTTCTATTAGTCCTCTGTCACTCTAAATTTCCTCCTTAGGTCCCAGTCACATTTAGTGGATTCTTGGCCTCACTCAGGGCTCTGGTTTATAGCACATATAAAATAGATATTTCAAATCATATTTTTTAGTGAGTACCACTACAATAAATATCTTCCTATAACAAAAATGTTTCTGGCCTCCAGCCAAGAGCCCACTTACATGAAGTAATATTTGATAAGAGCAAATTCCAATTCAGTGAACAAAGTTATAATTTGTCATAAAAAGATTTATGTATATCATTTAAGTAGTTTTAATCTGTATTCTTTGTGCAGTTATGACTTAGGGATATATGTTTTGAGTTTCTATCAAAAGTTTAGTTCTGCCAAAGGCTTTTTTTAAGTTGGAAGGTATGAAATTGTGAGAATATTAGAAAATTTGGGGTGATACATGGGAACATGTAGACATTGAATTATTGAAATAAATATAAACCTATATCGGAATATAACTGATAGTAATAACCTGGTCAAGGTGGGTGTAAGAGAAATGCTTCTTTATCTGTCACCTTTCTAAGATAATAAGTTAAAATACAACAAACTCATAAATTCATAATGCAGATTATTTTGTTTATAAGCTAGATATTATACGCATAGTATATTTAACATATACTATGTTAAACCATTAACAAATACTTTGCCTCTATACCTTTTTTAATTCCAGTATAATTAACAGAGTATAATTAATACAGTGTTATATTAGTTTCAAGTGTACATTATAGTGATTTAACAATTCTATACCTTACTCAGTGCTGATCACAGTAATTATACTCCTAATCCCCTACACTGGTTCACTCATCTCCCACCTACCTCCCCTCTCATAATCATCAGTTCTCTATAGATAAGAGTCTGCATTTTTGTTTGTCTCCTTTTTTCTTTGTACATTTGTTTCTTGAATTCCACATACGAGTAAAATCATATGGTATTTGTCTTTTTCTGACTGACTTATTTCACTTAACATTCTACCCTCTGGATCCATTTATGTTGTTGCATATGGCAAGTTTTCACTCATTTTTATGGCTGAGTAATAGTCCTGTGTGTGTGTGTGTGTGTGTGTGTGTGTACACACCTCATCTTCTTTATCCATTCATTTGATGGACACTTTGACTGCTTTCATAATTGGTTATTGTAAACAATGCTGCAGTAGACATAGAGGTAAATATATCATTGTAAATTAGTGTTTTCATATTCTTTAGATAAATACCCAGTAGTGGAATTACTGGATCGTATGATAATTCTATTTTTAGTTTTTTGAGGAACCTTCATGCTGTTTTCCACAGTGGCTCCACCATCTGCATTCCGACACTGCAAGAGGGTTCCTTTTTCTCCGCATCCTCTCCAACGCTTGTTGTTTCTTGTGTTTTTGATTCTAGCCATTCTGACAGGTGTGAGGTAATATCTCATTATGGTTTTGATTTGTATTTCCCTGATGATGAGTGATGTTGAACATCTTTTCATGCATCTTTTGGACATCTGTATATCTTCTTTGCAGAAATGTGTGTTCATGTCTTCTGCCTTTTTTTAATTGGATTACTTATTTTATTAGAGTTGAGTTATGTACATTCATTATGTATTTTGTATATTAATTATTTATTAGATATTTCATTTGTAGTGGTACCTGGATGGCTTAGTCATTCAAGCGTCCATCTTCAGCTCAGGTCATGATCTCCTGGTTTGTGGGTTCAAGCCTCATGTGTACTGACACCTCAGAACCTGAATCCTGCTTTGGATTCTGTCTCCCTCTCTCTCTACCCCTCCCCTGCTTGCTCTCTGTCTTTCTCTCTCTTTCTTTCAAATATAAATAAATATTAAAAATTTTTTAAAGGATATTTCACTTGTAAATATCTTCTCCAGTTCAGTAGCTTGACTTTTAGTTTTGTTTATTTCCTTTGCTGTGCAGAAGCTTTTTATATTGCTGTAGTCCCTGCAGTCCCAATAGTTTATTTTTGCTTTTGTTTCCCTTGCCTGGGGAGACATATCTAGAAAAATATTGCTACTGCCCATGCCAGAGAGATTACTGCCTGTGCTCTCTTCTAAATTTTTATGATATCAGGTCTCAAACTTAAGTCCTTCATCCACTTAATTTTTGTGTATGGTGCAAGAAAGTAGTCTAGTTTTATTCTTTTGCATATAGTTGTCCAGTTTTCCCAGCACTGTTTATTGACGAAACTGTCTTTTCCCCATTGCATATTCTTGTCTCCTTTATCAAAGGTTAATTGACCATATAATCCTGGGTTTATTTCTGAGCTATTTTGTTTTATTGATCTGTGTGTCTATTTTTGTTCCAGTGCCATACTCTTCTGATTACTGCATCTTTGTAGTATATCTTGAAATCTAGGATTGTGATACCTCTAGTTTTGTTGTTTTTCAAGATTGCTTTGGCCCTTCAGACTCTTCTGTGTTTCTATTCAAATTTTAGGGTTATTTGTTTTAGTTTTGTGAAAAATGCTGTTGGTATTTTGATAGGGATTTCATTGAATCTGTAGATTTCCTTTGGATAGATGGGCATTTTAACATTTGTTTTCCCAGTCCATGATCATGGACTATCTTTCCATTTATTTGTGTCATCTTCAATTTTCTTCATCGTGTTTTGTAATTTTCAGAGTATGAGTCTTTTACCTCCCTTTTAAGTTTATGCCTAAGGATTTTATTATTTTTGGTGCAAAGTAAATGAGACTGTGTTCTTAATTTCTCTTTCTGCTACTTCATTATTAATGTATATTTGCCTTTATAATTTTATCCATTCTATTAACCACAATTATAATATACCTAATATATATACACTATATATGTATAATATTATATTAATATACAATATTAATATTATATGTATCCAATAATGTCTGAATCATGTATAGAATTCATTTTATTCTGAGAAATTCAATAAATGACAAATCCCATTAAGAGTTCTGGTTAAATGTGAGTGATAGCCCCAGGCATTTCCTACAGCTCAGAGGTCACCCAAAGCTCCCACAAGTGCAGAAGATAACTCTTCTACATTTTCTGATACACATGTGGTTTCCACTTATGCCCTTAGTCCCTGCTGCTCCAGGCTGCACAGAACTGGGAGCCTGTTCCTCAGTGGAAGGACCCAAAAAGAAAAGTATCACTTGTTGACATCCAAGGGGCCCAAGAATAGACCCATCTAGCAACAGTTCGTGACAGGCTCCAAATCAAAGGTGAGGGCTGAGGATGACAGCTTCCAAACTGGGCTTTATAAAACTTACAGGAAGTAGTAGAAATATTTTTTTCTCAATAACACAGAAAATAATCACAAATAGTTAAAAATAAGTAAAGGAGGAATGAACCTGAGAAAACAAGTTAGTCTGACATAGGAAGTGGAGGAAGCAGAGACAGACAGCCTATACTTCTTTGCACTATTTCAAAATAAGTAAGTAGTTACTTTTTTATATCATAATAACAAACCCAGTAAAAGGAATACTTTACACTTGGGGAGCTCTCGGGCAAGTACTATGATGATCATCTTCTTTGTGCAGCATATCGTTGAATCCTCATAAATAGCCCTGAGATGTAGATATCACTTCTACCCTTTTTTTTAGAGATGAAGAAACTGAGCTCAAAGAGTTCTAGAACTTGCCCGAAGCCACAAAGCCAGTTGGTGACATCAAGGAACCTAGTACTCGTTCATATCCACCTCTATTTTCTATATCCATCGTCATTTTCAGTCTTGAATTCATAGTTAGATTACGTATTTTTACAGCATAGCTTTTTATTTCAGTTAGTGCCACCACAGCACGTAGTAAAGGGCTGTGCATATAGTGGATACTTAAGGTTTCTCTGTTAACTGATTCGCTAGAATGAAGCATAAGAGGATAAGGCTCTCAGAGCACATTAGGAATGGCTAGGCATTCCAGAAAGGGGGTGGGGAAAAGGTATGAAAACAGTGCTATAGTAATAAATTTCAGCCTGGCTGGTTGCCTTGGAAATGCCTGTCAGATACAAAGAGAAGGAGGGTTGCACACCAGCAAAAAAACTATGACTCGGGATAGAAAAATTAGGATATGAACAAAATGAAAAAATCTATTAGGAGGAATCTAAGAGGAGCGAAAGGGCTCAAGTTTACCACTGAAGAGCAGATGAATTGCTAGTTAACATTGTTCACCAAGAAAAATAAACAGCCATTCTGAGTCAATTGTACTCTGAATAAGTCACCTATTTTAAGTATCCTGTTTACTGAAAATAAGTCTATATGTCTACAGTGATCCTTAATTGTGAACTTTCATTAGGCAGACTTTAAAAAAAAAAACAAAAAACAAGCTACCTTGAATAACCAGTATTTCTAAATGGCTACCACATGCAAATCACCAGACTTTTCAGTAAAATAATAGTTTTGAAGAATGCACAAATTGATTTTTGAAGAAGTTGCAAACATACAGAAGGAAGAAATAATGCAATTTTTCTAATGAAATTTATGAACATACTCAGCTACTTCAGCCACAATTCTCTTTCCATAATTACTAAGGTTGAGCATAAAATCAGATGTTTTAAAATATATAACTTAAAAAATTCACAAAAATAGAGCAACTTACAGCAAAAGTCACAAAGTAGGATTAATAAGTTATCATAGTTATATAAAGCCATGTAAAAGGTAAAATGATTATGCCAAAATGGTAACTTCAGTTAAACATTGTATTTAGCCCTGAACTTTCATAATTACAAAAGTTGGGAAGGGAGACGTGATTTGTTACATTTTTAAAAGAATTTATAATGTGAAAATATATTTAAAGTATATTGAGTTCTGTCGTAAATAATATCTTAATCAGTGAATTTGTTGGAAATTCAGAAGCATTAAAATTAAGAACTTCAACAAATGCTGAGAAGAGTTATGTCAGTGTGACCCAGCCATGGGTTTTTCTGTTTATCTATCTTGCAGAAGAAATGATTCCCTTTTCAATTTAGAAGAATAATTAGCTTTTCTCTTACGCCGTGTTTCCAAATAAAAAAATCACAGCCAGAGACCTTTTGTCAGGACTGGACAGACTTAAAATGAATATTTGGCTATCTAAAGTGAGCATGGAATGAGAATCAGATTCTGTACTTTGTTGAAGAGAAACCCACCAGCTTTAAATATAGGAAATGCTAGTATGTTGAAAAAGAAAAAAAATTTTAAAGGTGAAAAGCCCAAGTTAACATTTTTATCCAGACAGACAAGGTTATCCCACCTCTGATCAAGGGTGTGGTCACTAAAATATCCCTTAAGAATCAACTTCATCTTTGCTTTAAATACTTACACAACTCTTTCAAGCCAAGATCACAAATCTCTATACCACAGAATATAGATGATGCTATGGTTTCAGTCTGCAAATCTTTAGCGACAGTTGTGAAAGTCTGTGATCTTGGCCAGGAAGAAAACACTTTCTCAATATGCCTGACAACTTTTATTAAATGAGACATGTCAAATTCTTTTGGAAATAAGGATATACAACATAAATTACATTTCTTGCATAATTGCATGCATTTATTTCACTTCGGTCACATGCACGTGTACCCTGAAAAGAGTTCTCATACTAGCACTGTACCTGACTTTCCATTGAATGATTCCGAAACTAAGTTAAATTGAAATTATGAATGCTAGAGGGTAAAATCTTGGTGACCTTTGACTTCACCGGTCTTATAAATAATGATATAGCAGACAGTGCTTTAAGACTCAGATTCTGTTCTAATCCCCACTTGACCAACTGAAGATCTGTAACATCAGGCAAGTCACTAATCTCTCTGGGTCTCAGCATCCTTCTAGGAAAACTCATGGTGAATGAACTAGATCAGTGTTTCCTGACACATGGTTTCATAGACTACTGGTGTACATCAGCTGATACAGAGATAAATATTTTAAATTTTAATATTTATTTTCATGTGTGCTATGAATAATATAATCAAGAATTCAAACCCATAAATTCATGTGTTTTATTTTTATTTAGAATGAGTCAAATAAAAAAGGATATTCATTTCAATTTAATATTTAAATTTTATTAAAGAAGTAATTTATAAGTGATACATATATGTAACTAAAATTGAAAAGGTGGTATTTGAAGTAGTTAGTTTGGGAAACACAAGTAAATAATCTCTAAGTCCCCTTCACTATGAAGAGCCTGTAATTTTAATAAGAGAATAATGACTGTCAGAGCTAGAGAAATACTTTGTAAACCAAAACAGATGATATCAGATTGTCAATCAGACACAGCTTTTCAATGAACTTCTTTGTTCAAGTGGGAGCAAATAGAAATCATTGACTAGTTGACAGTATCACAGACTGGAGTGATTTCAAAAGAGTCTTTAAATAAAGAGATGGAACAAACCCATTTTTCAATGTACCTTCTTTTCTTTTATGTTGTCTTTCATGTCTTCCCAAAAATGTGACTCTCCTAACTCTTCCTGTTGCCCATCGTGCCCACAATAGGCTCTTGTGCCCTCATGTGAGACAGAGACTGTTCCTTCACTGACCGATGTTTTCCTGCAATTTCTAAGGACATAATTACCCATTTTGCAATTTGTCTGCAAAATATTTTTGTGGGAAAAAAGTGGATGTTTTTAAGGAATAGGAATAAATTATTTGCCACTGATTCTTGCCATTTTTAAGAAGGCAAATGAAGAGAATTCCTATAGAACAAAACAGAATAGCCTAGACATTTCTGTGTGAACATGTCTAAGAAAATATGCAAATCAAGTGCAACCTCTGAAGAGAAAAAATGCAAAATAAACTGTAGTGCTTTGTTGTTTACCATAGGGGAAAAAAAAAATGTTTTCATAGAACAGAAGATCTTTCAGTCTATCATAGCTGCCTGTTGATTGAAGGGTTACCTTTCAAAGAGTCTTCTTAATGATAGTGTTCTCTGGTTCTGATTCCAAAGAACTAAGAGAAAAAATAATTTATATAAATGAGGAACACGGCATATTAGTAAAAACATCACATTAAAGAGGGAAAATCGTACTCCATTTCTACCTGAAAGCATCAAGAAGAAATTAGATTAACTAAAATGTTTCAATTGTCATCGCACAAAAATGAATTCAGATATGACATCTATTACTTATAGTACTGTTTGTTAGCAGCTTCTGGGTAGGTGATGTGACTTCCTAAAAGGTGTCCAGCTGAGGTCCCTCCTGGAAGACAGCCATTCCAGCAGCAGCCCAAAAGAATCAACATATGTCTACAACATTTCCAGAAGGCATGTCAAAACCAGCAGTTTCTCCAACCATGTTTCATGTCAGAAGCATAAACAGACACACGCACAGTCTAAGCTCCCACACACAGCTTTAAAAGACCTCATTAAGAGAAAGAAAATGATTTTCTCCCCTTTTACTAAAAAGCTTTCTCTTCAATGGCTTTCTAAAATTCAATTATAAAGCACCTTAACAGATCAACTTAAATGAAAATCTTTACTTGTGGGGAACTACTAGAGGTTCAGTACAACCATTAAAAAAAAAAAAAGAAAAAGATTGTTAACCTATCATTTGAATATCACAAAGAAGAATAACAAGACCACGAATGATTTTCTTCTCTCATTTGGAAGTTATTAGTAGACTTCCCTTTGTTCCATTAAGAAAGAAGAAAATATGAAGTTACAGCGAACCCATATGGGCAGCAGGAAAATCCTATTTAATTGCTTTATTGCCAGAAATGTTAAATCACTTCCTGAAGATATAGTTCAAATGAAACATATGGCAACTATTAACAAAAACCCCTAATGAATTCAAAAATATGCTCTTTATAGGGGCTTTCTCATAAGCAGCAGTCATACATGTTATTTAAACTGTATATGTGAATATGTGTTTGCTATTTTAATTCCACAAATGTTTGATGAACACCTACTCTGTATCAGACAATACAGCCACCTTGCACGGACTGTTTTGGTTCAAGTGCAAGGAATAGGTCTAACACTATGGAACCCTAAGACATGAAGTCCACATCTAGCCACGCCTCTTCTCTGAAGTGAAAGGCAAGAAGAATCTTCTGACCAATGCTTTCTTCTCAAGAGTTCACTGCCCAATAAAACCATTCCATTTCCACCTGGGTAGTCCCAATTATCTACTATCTATACCCACTTCTTTTAATGTCAGTCTGGTGATGGTGCTAATCATTGCCGGGGAGCATCCTCTGTATGGGAACTATTCTCTGTCTTCGTGTATCTCCTTCAATTGGATTGTGAGTTCCACAAAGAAGGAAACTTTGCCAGGGTTTTCTGCACATAGGATGATGTGAAGCATGTCGTTTAGGAATCAACAAACAGTTTAAATTAATTGAAAATGAAGTGTCAGCATTTAAAAATTTACTCATAAACCTTTTCTAGAGAGACAGTTCTCCTTCAAATTCAAAGAAAAATCAGCTGAGAGATTTTCAGCTGTTATGACTATGGTTTTACTGTGAAAGGACCATTCTAAAATTCTGGAGACATTAAACTTTGACTTTCCTTTCTTTAATCACACAGTCATGTCATGGAAAGGAGCCTTGGTGGCTTGATTAATAATGAAGAACATGGTGAGATTCTAAAATAATAGGCCTTGGCTACATGAATACTAAAAAATTTTTGCTTTATAGCACAACTCATTGCTTAACATTTAATTAAATATTTATGTGTATGTACTCAGCTGCACACTTTGTAAACAAATAGAACAAAATATGAAGAATACCTGTCACTGGTAAACCTGTGATTTGGGACAACACATTCAATTTGTCTTAAATGCCTTGGCTATAAGAAGAGAGAGCTTACTTAGATAATTTTTAAATATCTCATATAGATATTCCTGCACACATATTTCATGATCTTGGCATTTTATCATGGAATCTCTCCAAATTTTTCTCCTCTGTTTCAAAAAGACTCTGATTAGTATTTTGAAACTCAGCGTTAATGACCTCAGAGGCCAACATGCCAGTGGTTGTGTCCTGGCTTCCGTCACTGACTGTGACCTTGCATAAGTTACTTTCCTTTCTAGGATGCCATGGGGTTGTTCTAAGGATTCAGTGAGTTTATGCAGGTAAAAGCTTAAAACTGTACCTTGTACATAATCAGAGCCTAGTAAGTGTTAGCTATTTTCTTTTTCCTGCGGCACTTTCTACATAACGTGTTTTAACTGCTTATCACCAACCTTTACAGTCTTGTCATTGGGAGGGTTTCTGTCTTGTTTATTGTTTGTCTGTTTGCTTGTCTCAGAAGATAAAATTTAATTTGAGGGGCGCCTGGGTGGCTTAGCCGGTTAAGTGTCCGACTTTCGCTTAGGTCATGATCTCGCGGTTCGTGGNATGGAAAGGATTCAATTCCATTTTTAAATCCTTCTCAGAAAAAGGTACATAAGAAGTAAACAAATATCAATAATTTTCCTGTAAAGGAGGAAGCAGCTTTCCTATAGTGTAGAATCACAATAATTCTTGAAGGGAAGGAGAAATAGATGGTCCTGCTATAAGTGAAAGGATAATGAGAAAGATAATACTTAAAGCCTATGCAATCCCTTCAAAGCCCTGGCCTCTGGGAATGACCTTGCATCCTGCCGTTTACTCACCAGGTAGTCCTCTCCTGGCTGGCCGCACCTGCGCCGGAAGGCAGAGTCCGCATTCATACCCAGAGAACAAGAAGTGAGCAACTATATGTAGACAGATATTAAGTCAAAATATACTTTCCCTGTAGATTAATTTTGCCACAATAAAACCCCCCTCTATTTTTTACCCATAGAGAAATTTTCTCCTTAGTTGAAAATTGCATCAATCTCTAAATTCTTCAAGTTCCAAAGGTGGGGATCTCAGCAGTTAATCAATATCTCACAAAGGTAGAGATATCTTGATATTTGATATTTTTGGAAATGAAGATTGATGCTATTTCCTTAGGTTTATCTGCAACCAGGGTGCACATGAACCGTCCCCTCCCTCTCTCTTTTCCTTCCTCTCTCCCTCTAACCTCCTCTGTCTCCCCCCTACACACACACACACACACACACACACACACACACACACACCCCTAAACTAATTACCCATTTGAGCCTACTTTTATTACCCCAACTGGGGAATTTGTCCCTGAAGAAAGGGAGAGATGTCAGATGTAGACATCTTGTTTGGTCAGTGGTTTGGGGTAAAGGGTATCAACTCCTAGTGTGTCAGATGGATCGAAGGCTTCCAATACAAGTTAATATCTTCATGTTTATGGTATTATATACATGAATAATTGAGGTGAATGGGAACCAGAAGTTCAATTTCCTTAATTTGTTTTAGGGTATCCACAGAGAGTAGAACTAGGCATTTATACTTTAAAGTCTTTTGAAAACATCTCATTCTGAACTCTGTTTTTTAAACAGTGATAGTAATAGATGATAGTTGCTGGGAATTGAACTTATAGACCTCTCATATCAGTAAATTGACCCACTGGCCTAATGCCCGTAGAAACAAATAGTAAGAGTAGCTGCCTTTTCCTGAGGGCCTTAAATGCTTTATAGGAGCTACTACAGTTGGTCCTTGCAGTGACCCTAAGAAGTAGATGTAATTGTCCCTGTCTGATAAAGGAGGAATCTGAGTGTTGAAGAGACAGGACAGAGATTTGAAATGCCCAGACACTCCCGAAATGATTTAATCTTTCTGCTTCCCAAAACAGGACAAAGAAATTAAACAGTAAAACTTCTACCTAAATTCAAAAAATGTTTTTGGTTTTAGTTATTGCTAATATCTTTTTAAGGGTAATAAGAGTTTTCAGAGAAGAAAAGAATTACATGATGATTGGCAATTATACCTGGACCTAGTAACTTTACTGATAGTTTCCCAATTCTCATTTTTATTTTTATCTTATTTTCAGATTTATTGAGGTATAACTAATAAAATTATAAGATATTTCAAGTGTAAACCATGGTGATCTAATATACATATACTTTGTGAAAGGATTTCCACCATTTATTTGATTAACACATCCATCATTCTCATGTTTACCTTTTGGGGGAGGGAGCGGTAAGAACACTTAAGTTCTACTCTCTTAGCAAATTTCAGTTATCCAAAAAAAAAAAATCAGTTATACAATATAGTTTTATCAACTATAGTCACCATCTTATACATTAGATCCTCAGAACTTATTCATCTTATAATCAAAATTTTGTACCCTTTTATCAAATTCTCCATATTTCTCCTGCCCCTGGCAACTTCTCTACTCTCTGATTCTACAAGTTCCGCTTTTTTTTTTAATTCCATGTATAAATGATACCATGCAGAATTTGTGTTTCTCTATCTGGCATATTTCACTTAGCATAATGTCCTCCAGGTCCATGTTATTGCAAATGGCAGGATTTCCTTCTTTCTTGTGCCTGAATAATATTTCATTGTGCATATACTGCATCTCCTTTATTCATTCATTCAATGATGGACATTTAGGTTGTTAACATATTTTGGCTATTGTGAATAATGCTGCAATGAACATGGAAGTACAGCTATTTCTTTGAGATCTTTTTTTCATTTCCTTTGGCTATATAACCAGAAGTGTGATTGCTGGGTCAGATAGTAGTTCTGTTTTTTCATTTTTTGAGGAAACTCCATACTGTTTTTAATACTGCCTGTGCAATTTACACTTCCACTGACAGTGCACAAGCATTCCCTTTTCTGTACGTTTTTGCCAACACTTGTTATTTCTTGTCTTTTTCTTAATAACCATTCTAACAGTTGGGAGGTGGTATCTCATGGTTTTGATCAGCATTTCCCTGATGATTAGTGATGTTGAGCACTTTTTCATCTACCTGTTGGCCGTTTGTATGCTTTCTTGGAAAAATGCCTATTCAATGCCTATTCCTCTGCTTGCTCATTTCTCTACTGCTGGGTTCTATTTAATTTTTGCTTCATTTATGGTAGTCCATTTTATTCCTAATAATGTTTTGATGTTTCTTTCTAGTAATGACATAATTTTTGTGGCTTTTTTTCAGGCAATACCAGGTATTTCAGAGAAGGAAAAGGCTGGTAAGTGGACATTTGGTTATGTTTTCCCTCCTATTTTAGAATAAAATTCCATCTTCATATAGACCTTTTATTAACTATCAGAAGTCTATATATCTCACCAATTTCTAGGCAAGTGTTATGAATAAATTTCTGAAAAATCTTATTTGTTTTGCCCAGAATGTAAGAACAAAAAGGTGGTTTTCTAACAATATTACATCATGTTAGAATAGGATGTATGCTTCTTGTAGCCTTACTTGTAACCATAACCACAACTTTTCTTCTTGAGGAAAAGAATTAGATGTTGTTTAGCGTACCAGGGAATGGCCTTTGGAAATCAGTTGTCAATAATTATTAAAATTTATTTTTTCATCTTAAGTAGCTTACATAGTAATCACAGAACGAAGTGTACTTATTATAAACTGATGCTATACCATCAAAAGTATAATTTTGAAGCAGTGTGAATAATTGTATGAGAAAATTGGAGTGTGTATCAGTGCTCTGTGCTATGATTATTACGACTTAGCAGTATCATGGGAGACGGATAAAGACTAATGAGAAACATGGAAATGTGAAAAATTAGACTTGGATTGGTAGAATCAGGAGCTTTTCAAAAAGATCTTTTAATCATCCTCAATACTGTTTTATGTATAATAATAATAGTCTTTAAAAAACAAATTGAAGATATACTACCAAACTTGAAGCACATGACTTAGAAATTTGGTGTTTGTGATTTTTAAGAACCGTATTATAATTTATACTATCATCTGAATGATGTCATGACTTAAATGACCTTCCATGAAAGCGTTAGTTTGTCTGATGATCTTTACATGGAGGATGTTTTCTTTCTAGTTCAGTGCCCTCACTTTTGCCGCTAGGTAGTTTTCACACAAATGTTTTCATAGTTCGTATCCTTCCATGAACTCAGCTTTTCTCTCGTGCTTAGGCTGCGTCTGATCTCTTGAATCTAACATGTTGAAAGGTAACCCTTCAGAACAGAAGGAAAATACTGAACTGGCATCGTGTGTCAGTTCGAGAGAAAAACTGTTCAGTTTAATAAGGCAGTGGTATTACATAGATACGTAGCCTGTATTGAATGAATTCAGATTATAGTTACAGTGTTCTAATGCCTTAAATAGATATGTTAGCTATCTAGCTGGGACAAAAAATAAATGGTTAAGTAACATTTGCATCACAAAAAGAAAGAAAGCCAAAGTCATTCTTTATCTTGAGTTGTGACAGTCTCTGTAATTTCCACGAATAGCTTCGATTTAAACAAAGTCTGTAATAGAGCAAAGTTGTCATTTTATTCCAGAATATCAGCAAATTCTTTCAGACCCCAAGGAGAAAATTAGGATGTGAATTCTTGGCTGGTGGGGAGGAGGAAAAAGGAATAGCACTGCTTGAAGGAATGGAGAGCCAAAGAGTTATCTTTTCTTTCTGCCATTTAAATAATTTCAGTTTGGTAGGGACAAGCCTTCAGTTTTTCAAGCTTCTCAAATATTCTAAAGATATTTTTATTAGAACCAAGAACTAAACAAAAAGCAAAAATTTAATGTAACCACCACTTTTTATCATGATCCAACCATGAAAAAACAAAAACCTGAAATTATCACTCTTAAATGATCTATTTGGGGCATTTCTATAATGCTAGGGGACAAATTAAAAGAGCTGATAAATTCCATTACAAATGAGGTTCCACAGGGTGATCTGTGAAAAATAGGATCTACCCATTGATACATATGACCTACCCAGGCCCCCAGATGGACCGACTAATTTGAGCAGAACCGGGCTTCTGTATATTAAAACATTAGAAAAATTGGAATTTACTCCAGCATGGATTTTGATAAAGATTTCTTGAGAGCATACTGATTAGTTTAGAAGGAAATGTAATTTCTTTTTGTAATTATAAGAGAATATTTTTTAAAAAATCAGTGCGTTTTATGTATCGAGATAAAGACTTGTGTTTGAGTATATTATCAATAATGGTAAAAGATTTGACAATTAAAAGAGAATGACTTATTTCATGTTTTAAAGGGCCATAATGGTCTAAGCAAACTGGTTCTTCTATTACTAAACTCTATCATGCCCTATTTAAAATATTTAAAGTATTTTCAGTATTATATACAAATGTATTCCTCTTTATGAATCTGTTTTTAAGCTCTGCTAGACAGAAGAAGGGCAATGAAGGCAGAGGACCTACTCAATCTTCTGGGGGTTAATTGAGCTCTTAAGTAGGATTAAGCTTCATCCCCACCCTAAGGCCTGTCATTTTTTTTTCTGTCTTGTTAAATGAATGTAGCCTATTGTTCCATATTAAGAAAGTCTATTTTTAATCTGTGTGACCTCTCATCCAAGCCAACTGGAACCAATCCCACCAGGCCTTGTGAAGCTCTAAAAAAAATCATTTTGGGTGCATTCCATTAATAATTCTTGAGATACAGTTGTGTGGTTGTTCCTGTGTGTGCTTTAAGTAGACATCTTCTATTCTGATCCGTGTTGCTATGTAAATACAGCCTGGTAGAATTAATCCTGCTGCTCATCTTCCACCTTGTGATGACAAAAATCTCTTAAGGGGAAACACTTTTGAAAGAGCCTCCTGTTGGTTAATTCATTCCATAAATACATATTGAGCAGCATCATATACTAGGCGTCTTATTAGGTTCTGTCGAGGAAGCAGTTTATGAATAAGGCATGTTCCTTGCCCTGAAGGAACTCAGTCTCTGGTCAAGGATATTTTATTGGGCCAGCATCTTCCTTTTCCTCGTCTCAATTGAGAATTTCCTAAACCACCTTATTCAGAGAGCTTACCAGGAAAAGAATCAGAGTATCAAAATGTACGTGCTCAGGATCTGAAATGGAATGCAATTAGTTTATTTTTGAAAATCATAATTAATCACATAAGTATTCGTGTGTAATCGTATCCAACACGTAATATTTTCATATAACTTCCCTTATGCCACCAACATCTGTATGCCCCTGAAGAGTGGGCCCAATGCCGTTGGTATATTCTCTCGCACATCTGCTTCCTATCTGTGTGGCCTTGAGCAAGTTACTTAACCTCCTCATTTTCCCATTTCTAGAGTATAAATAAAGAAGCTGCCATGTTGTTGTTGTAAGGCAACAATGCTTGGCACAAAATAGGCCTTGAAAAAATGGTAGCTGTTTTTTATGATAATTAGTTGTGCTTATAACTACCATGTGTACAAGCCAAGTAGAAGCTATCTGTGTTACTACTGCCCATGTCTGATCCCAGAGCTCTTAAATGCTTCCTCAGGGCACCAATTAACAGTTAAGCAGCCCTCCATGTGGAAAAAAGAGATCACTTTCTCTGTAAGCCTCTGAGTGACTTAATCCAGACAGAAGTTATCACAGTACAGACAGAGGTGGTCATATTTTAACTTCTTGTTAGAAATTCCTGTCTCTACTAGAGTGAAATGCTTGTGAACAGATAATTTTCAGCTTTCATAAACAATTAGTCCATGAGAAATATATACCCTGCATCCTATTTTCCTATGACTACATTATCCACTACATCCCTGGTCCCTGGGGTAATTGGATCATGTCTTCCCAACTCTCACCCTTCCTCCCTCCCCTCTGCACACAGTCCTGACAACATTGACTTCTTTTTTTTTTTTTTAATATTTGTATTTATTTCTAGGAGAGAGAGAGAGAGAGAGACAGCATAAGCAGGGGAGGGTCAGAGAGAGAGGGAGATACAGACTCTGAAATAGGCTCCAGGCTCTGAGCTGGCAGTCAGCACAGAGCCCGACGCGGGGCTCGAACCCATGAACCGCGAGATCGTGACCTAAGTGAAAGTCAGACGTTTAACCGACTAAGCCACCCAGGCGCCCACTGACAACATTGACTTCTAATCAACGCTCGTCCCTTCTCCCTGCCATTGTATAAATGCTGCCCTCCACTTCCCATGGACTTTTGCCACATCAATCAGAACTGGTTTCCACGACTCAACTTGTCATTACATCAGACCACTCTCTTCACTGTCACCAGAGTGGTGTTTGAAAAGCACCATCTGATCATATCAGTTCTTGCTTTAACATTCTCCTTCTCTCCTTGCTCCGTACAGGATAAGGTCGAATTGACTGCATCATACCTGGCCATTTGTAATCTTGAAACAGTCTAATGTATTGTACTAGAAATGTGCACTCTGTCACTCAGATTTACTACTTCTTCCCAGCTCTGTGCCCTAGAGGCTGACCAGTGTGGACAGAACCAGGGGGCTGCCCACCTTCTTGTTCTTGTCTTCCCAGTTCCACCGCCTGAGGAGACTGGGAGGAGAGGAAGGCAGGGCGTGACAGTGGGGCTGTGAAGTTGGATAGTTATCCCCCATCTGTCTCCCGAGGAGTCCCTGCTGGCTTCCCTTAGGTGGTTCTTTCCACGTAAGTCCCAGGTACTGGAAACCATGCTCTCCTCTTGCCCTGTGGCTTCCCTAATCTTTATAAATAGTTCTGTTACTATATTCTCTCAGTTTATCCAATGTGGCATCTGTTTCCTGCTAGAGGTCTCACCACTGTACCTACCAATCAATATCTTCTCTTCTTTCTCTTCCCTTGTATTGATTTGCTGGTTTGTTCATCCAAATTTAGCCATCTCATACAGCCACCAAGCCGCGTTAGCTCTGTATCCTTCTACTTTCGCCTGCATCACGCAACTACCTTTCAAAACTATAGATGAAAGGCAGAGATAGAAAAAAGAGGTAGATGGCTGATTCAGAGGGAAAAAAGATATGGGCCATTCATCCTAAATGAATGTAGTTTCATTTAATTGCATGGGAGAGAAAAATGTCTACACTTATGATTTAGAATGTGTCCTCTATTGCATAGATGCATATGAATTAGAAAATCAGCATTGCATTTTGGTCAGCCAGATGTGACTGACTCTCTGAGCATATTTGAAAAGTGGCAGTATGAAGTAATATGAAATTTCTCATTCTAAAATTAAATCACAGAATGCCTCACAAATTTTGTCAGAATGCATGGCATCTCTGGAAAATAAACCATTATTATATTAACCAAAAATGGCAAAGTTTTTGCTCTGTGTGTCTTGAAAATTCTGCTTGTTTTATTAGATCCAACAGTATTGTCTCCTTAGTGAATCACTTCCCAAGCAGAGTCAGTCATTGATTTTTCTGTGCCCCTAGAAAAGTCTGTGTTTGTTATTGCAATCTTACTATCTTGCTTTGTGATATGCCCTCATGTCTAGACCATGAGCTTTACTAGATAAGGAATATTGTCTGTGTGCCCTATAATTAAAACAGCTAATAAGCACATAGTGAGTGTTCTATAAATACATGTTAACCAATAAATTAAACTACAAAGATGATTTGGCTTCAATCTTAATGAGTTAATGTTAATATAGTTCTAAAAATTTATGTAACTCACTCTCCCCCCGCGCCTGGTACTCCTACTACCCCCGTAACTGCCAAATATTTCAGCTGGGCAGTTGATGGTGTTATTTGGGGACCTATCTCATACAAATATGTAAAGGGCACCATTGAGAAAGAAGACTTAGAATCTGACTTCGGTTGCATTCCTTGGTCATTTTTCTTAGCATGTTTGTACTCCTGCCTCTAGGTTAGTTAGTTGGCCAGAAAATGTTAAAATCAAGATAATGAGTAATTGTAGCCTGAAACACTTGTGAAAGATAGCTTTCAGAAGCATATAACAGATTCACAGTCTCTCCAAACTTTGTGTTGTGGCTAATAAGGCAGAACATAGAAATCAAATACTTCTTTGTGACAAATGTGTGAGGGGAAAATTCAGGGTTTTCATAATTTCATTCCAAGTTCCTTATAAACACACTAATAACAAAGCCCAGATTTGGTGCCTTTTGGTATTAATTTTCTTGGCTGCCTTTGATCACTGAGAAGGGAAATACAGATGACCAAAAACAAAAACAAAAACAAATAACAAAAACAAAACAAAAAACAAACAAACGAAAACACCCAAAACTGAAATGCAAAGATAGTCCCCCTTTTCCAATCTGATTATCACTGCTGATTCAGGGAATTATCCATGTGATGTATTTTGCTCTGAGTCAGGTTTCAATATCTACAGATACTGGGATTTAATGAAAGAACAAAAATAGGACTGCTCTGTTGCAAAGTTTTCCTTTGAAAGATTCCGCTCTGTCTTATGTCTCCATTTTAGCACGGATCAGATAGGTTTTAGTGCTATCCCACTAGACTGTAAGCACTTTGAAAGATGGAATTTTGTTTTATTCAACTTGCACTCTCAGTATGTGACATTACAGCAATTGCTTGATATTTGGTAAGTAAATGAATAAATAAGACCTTTTTAAAAAGAAATCAACAAATGCTTTACTCCATATAATATTCCCAGAGCCAAATGCAGAATCCTATCATTCTCTTCTAAGCGAAGTACTTTCTGTGACTGCGAAGACCCCCAGCTGTTTTACAGGGTTCAGCAGGATCTGAAAATTGTCTTTATCTGGCCAGGCTGGGCTTTGGCCAACATTCCAAATTCTCTATTCCCTTTTACTCTCCGAAAATGAATTTCATTATTTTTATACTAGTAGCTTATAAATACTCACTTGCTCCACTTTTCTCAGTATTATGGTCTCTGTTTGCCTGCTTTTTTATGAGGAAAGAATTTAGGGTATGCCCACACATAACCTCTCAGTTTCTCTGAAACCTAATGTAAACTAATCCATGAAAAGTTGGCTGTGGTCGACTGGGCTGTTGAGAGGAAACACATTAGCTTTCAGGTATCAAGGAATTCATGAAAAATATAAGTAAGCTGTTCTTAAATGCCAAAAATCTTGAATTCATAGGATATTTTTCAATACAGGTAATTTTCTAAATCTGTTTCTAAATGTTCTGTTGGTATCTCATTTATTACCAAGTAGGAGAAATAAATCTACTGTATCACCAGAACCAGTCAAACATATTTCCTTTCCTTCCCAGTGATATTTCAAGCAACAAAGGTATGTGATAATTTCTCTTTAATGAATTCCAATTTGAATGATTCCCCATGTACTTGGAATACTCTTCTGAGGTCTCCATAGCCAAATGTGGCTGTGTCTATCTTTGACATATAGTGATACCTGTGGTGTATTCCTGTTCATGAATTATCTTCCATATCAGGATGTGAGCGCTCGAAGGCATAAACCCCCTCCATTTTATCTTTGTCACCCCACACCGAGTGTAGTATCCTTGCAGAAGCAGATGAAATAGTTTCGAATCATGCAGGCACTACATTAATCTTCAGCCTATCAACCACCATAACTCTTCACATTTGACGAGCTTAAAATTTCTTCCTCCAAAAAGTCTTGTGCATATTCTGTTCCCTGTTTTATCCCTGGAAAGAGTGGCTATCAGGACTGGGAAGAGGTAGCTAGGAAATACCAGTCCATGCTAATGAGGCAGTTTTGCATTTCAGTATTTTAATTGACATTGACCTTTTTTTTTTTTTAATGTTTTATTTATTTCTAGGAGAGAGAGAGACAGCATGAGCAGGGGAGGGTCAGAGAGAGAGGGAGTGACAGACTCTGAAACAGGCTCCAGGCTCTGAGCTGGCAGTCAGCACAGAGCCCAACGCGGGGCTCAAACCCACGAACCGCGAGATCATGACCTGAGCGAAAGTCAGACGCTTAACCGACTAAGCCACCTGGGCGCCCCGACATTGACCTTTTATGACTAGAAAAAAATAATGTGTCTTTTTCCAATCTTTCCTGAAGAACAATTTATTAAAAGGCCCCTTTCCATCAGTTTTATTTTACAGAGCAATCCAAGAACTTTCATGTAGTTTGAAAATCTTATCTGATCATTTTTAGATGCCCTCAGTTATTTACCTTTATTGAATTCACAATGCACAGTTTGCAGTTCAGTTACTTTTTTCGATAATATGAATATATACACAAATGTATACCCACAAGATACTTGTACATTGACTCTACTTTCTTTACAGAGGTGCTTGTACTTCAGAAAGGTACACATAACAAGGTATTACTTTGACCTGAGTGTCAAATGACCTACCACTCTACTGATATGACTATGCTTTTCTTTTCTTACATACCCTTTTTTGATTTGAAGGACTTCTGTTTGTTTTTCTAGAGGCAAAGCTTTGAGATCAATATCTCTCCCAGATGGATTCATAAATATTTCTGTTGTAGACTGAAAATCACGTTTTGAGATGTGGTTTATCTAAGTGGGAAATCAAAGATGGTTATTAACAACCATAACAAATTTATTGAAGCTCAAGACAAGGTTGGTACCCATTTTGTTGTGGGAAGGCTGTGCAGAACACCAGTCTGATCAGGAGAATAGGTCATGAATTTAAGAGGTATTTTGTCCTGATTACTGTAATCAGGTAGAAAAGATTTTATAGGGCACCTGGGTGGCTCAATCAGTTGAGCATCCAACTTCATCTCAGGTCAAGATCTTGTGATGCATGAATTTGAGCCCCACGTTGTGCTCTGTGCTGACAGCTCAGAACCTGGAGCCTGCTTTGGATTCTGTGTCTCCCTTTCTCTCTGCCCCTTTCCAACTCATGCCCTCTCTCTCTGCCTCTCAAAAATAAAGAAACAATAAAAAAATAAATAACCAAGATTTTATAGAATTCTACAAGTGATGTTTAACAAAAGGATCCCCTAAAGCCCCCACTTGCCCACCACAATATGGTTTTGATTTTTGTTTTAAAATTTTTTCTAACAAGAAAACACATTCCAGTGACTCCTAACTGCTAATATTATAAACTTCTTTTTAATATAAATGTTCAGTCAGTCTTTCTATGGATTTAAGGAAACTACTCAATGGAGGATAATAGTACAGTTCTTCACTTCTTTAATTTACCTGACTTTCTAAGTCTCTGGTCTTCTTGCATATATTTATCCAAATGTTTTCCCTGTTGTGCTATATTCTCCTGAAAAGCAGATATTTTCTCTATATCTACATAATGCCAGCCTCTTAGAAGGTTTCTGACTTGATGTTTGTTGAATGAATGGTTGAATGAATAATAATAGCAAGAATTTGCTCTGTGCCTGCACTTTTCTAAGCACTTTATAGATATGAGCTCAGTAAATCCTCTAGTAACCCCATAAAGTAAGTGTTACTGTTTTCTACATTATAGAAATGAGGAACCTGAGATTCAGAGTTTCCTAAAATACCCAAAATCACACTTTGTCCCAGACAGGATTCAAAGCAAGCAACACAGACTAGAATGCATGCTCTTAACTACTATGCTGTATGTAGTGGTGAAATGCCAGGACTCCTCAGGCTGATGAACAAATTTTTCCATAATCTGACCTTGGCCTTCCTTTCCAACCTTATCTCCCATCCTCTTCTAACATGCACCTTCCGCTGTAGCCATGGTAGCAACAACACTTTTCGCCTGAATTTGCTTCTACATAACTTGACCTTTGATCTTCCTGTTTCCCTTCCAGAAATTAACTCCCTCAGCTCGTAAGATCTCATTTGGGTCTCACCTTCACCATGAAGTCTTCTATGACAATTCCTGCTCATATTAATTCTATGCTTTCTGAAATATGCCCATTTCCATACTTAATGATATATATGGATTGTTGTTTTCTGTTGAGTGATTCGTCTCAGCATTGCCTCCAATAGTCAGTCTTAAACATGTTTTTAAGTCACCTACCTAAGTGCCTGGGTGGCTTAGTTGGCTAAACATCTGACTTCAGCTCACCATTCATGGGTTCAAGCTTCGCATGTGCTGACAGCTCAGAGTCTGGGCAGCCTGCTTTGGGTTCTGTGTTTCCCTCTCTCTCTGCTCTTCCCCCACTCATACTCTGTCTCTCTGTGTCTCTCAAAAATAAATAAAAGTAAAAAAAATTTAAGCATGACACTGTACACCTAAAAGGGGTACTTTTAAATTAATAAACTTTAGTTTTCAGAGCACTTTTAGATTCATAGAAAAATTTAGTGGCAAGTACAATTCAAATATATGACATTCTTTTAAAGTCAAAACTATGGATATAGTAAAAAGATCAGGGGTTGGGGGTAGGGAGGTATGGATTGATGAGGCACAGATGATTTGGGGGATAGGGAGAATATTCCCTATGATACTATAAGGTACATGTAGTACAGCATGTAGGAGCACCTGGGTGGCTCAGTTGGTTGAGCGTCTGACTCCCGATTTGGGCTCAGGTCCATAATCCCACAGTCCTTGGATTGAGCCCCACATAGGTCTCCACACTGAGCATGGAACCTGCTTAAAATTCTCTCTCTCTCTCTCTCTCTCTCTCTCTCTCTCTCCCCCCCTTTCCCTCTCCCTTTGCTCCTCTCCCCCACTCTCTTACTTTCTAAAAATAAAATAAAATAAAATAAAATAATGGTACAGCATGTAGGCTTTTAAGATTGGCTTCTTTCACTTAGTAATATGCATTTAAGATTCCTCCATGACTTTTCATAACTTGATAGCTCATTTCTTTTCAGCACTAATATTTCATTATATTGATATGCTTTAGTTTAAAGAACTTATTTAATACATTCTTTTGTTAGTTTTGTTTTTAAAGTTTATTCATTTATTTTGAAAGAGAGCGAGCGAGAGAGCGCATGTGCATTCAAGTGGAGGAGGGGCAGAAAGAGAGGGGAAAAGAGAATCCCAAGCAGAGCAGACTCCATGCTGTCAGTACAGAGCCCAGTGCGGGGCTTAAACCCACAAAACGGGAGATCATGACCTGAGCTGAAATCAAGAGTCAGATGCTTAACTGAATGAGCCTCCCAGCTGCCCCTTATTTAATACACTCGTAATGTAAATACTTTAAAAAACCCTTCATTGATCATAAAATATATTATACACTCCACTTATGTTAATCTTTATCCCTTCTTTAGGCAAAATATAACTCTATTCTCTTAATCATTGATTTTGGTTATTTCCTTTCCTTTGGAATTTCTTCAAGTTTTCAAAAGGAAAATATTACTACTAAATATATGTATGACAGCAGCTATTATTTATTGTGTACTAGCGTATAGTCTCTGAGAAGAGAACTAGATGAGTCCCTACACTAGGCTACATGGGACATCAGTCCCTCTGGCTCCAAAGCTGATGATTTTTCTACCTCTTCATGCTTAACATCGCCATTTCTTCCACTTTCAAGTGTTCTAATAAAAGTGTGATCAAAATTAGTAACACTGTAATAATTCATATAATTTATATGATCTACATATTTCTGTCCTTATGCTTTTGCTCCTGAAGTTTACTGTTCCCAAAATACTCTTCTATTATCTTTTTTCTCCAAACCACACTCTTCCTTAAAGGACTCACTTGAGTGCCACTTTTTCTACTAATCCACCTCCAATTGTCTTACCCTTTGATGAACTCTTTCATTGAATCAGACAGGTTTCACTGCTCCTCTTATCTTCTGCCCCTGAAAGGAGCAGCCTAGTATCTTGTGATGCCGTATTCTAACCCATGGCTGGAGTCTGTTTGGACCAGAGGCAGGTAAGCAGGGGTGGAGGTCACACTTGACTCAAGCTCAGAGAATAACTGGCTGACCAATGGACAAATTCTTTCTCTCTTTCTGCCTGTCTCTCTCCTCTCTCTGTCTCTCTGTCTACTCTCTCTCTCTCTCTCTCTCTCTCTCTCTCTCTCTCTCTCTCTCTCTCTGTCTTTCTCTCAGTATAATTATCAGCTGAAGAAACAGTCAACCTACAACAGATGCTTTGGCTAAAAATTCATATGCACTGTGAGGTGAAGTAACAGGAAACCATCCTGCGAAGAAGAGCAGAAAAGTGGCACCATTGGGCCAAGACAGATAAGTGAGAGACAATGCAGACTACAGAAAGAGATGAAAGAGTTGCTACTTGCATCCCACATGACTCCCTGCGGGTCAGCCCCACCTCTCAGGAGGTCCCTGCCCCTGAGGGATATTGCATCTGTGCAATATCTCTGTATCCTCAGGCCTCAGGCTTCTAGTTGGACCTAACATGAACTAGTTCCTCACACGCAAGTAATTAGGCATCCTTCTCCAAACTCTTACTGAATATACAATTAGTATCAAAAATAGTCTATTATTTAATTTTACCTGATATCTTACATCATTCTCTACTTCTTTTTAAAAAAATTTTTTTGTGTTTATTTATTTTTGAGAGAGAGACAGAGACAGAGCATGAGTGAGGGAAGGGGAGAGGCAGAGGGAGACACAGAATCTGAAGTAAGCTCCAGGCTCCGAGCTCTGCTCCCGACATGTGGCTTGAACCCACAAACCTTGTGATCATGATCTGAGCCAAAGTCAGATGCTTAACTAACTGAGCCAGGTGCCCCTCTCTGCTTCTTACATATGTATCCTGTCCCCCAAAATATGTTATAAACCAGCCTCAGTGAAGTGCCATGACGCTCTTATTTTTTGCTATTTAGTTTGCTTTACTCCACAAGACCTACCAAAACCTAATTATATAATGAATGTTCAATAATTTTTTTCACAGTTATACTGCTTTTTTATGCTAAAGAACTCTATTAGTACTTCATAATTCCTGCAACCATAGAACATCTGTCCTGACTCTCTGAGCTATACTCATCTACATCTTATCTTGTATTTATGAGATCCATGGATTATCTCTTTCCCCTTGACCAAATAAATTACCTCCTTTTAAAAACCACTCAACTTCCTCCTGAACATGCCATTTAGTATCTAATTGACATTGTAATTTGTTTGAGCCAAGTGCTGCTGCCCTAGATGATTTAATATTTTCAATAGACTATTCCCATTTCCTCATTCCACTAAACACAATTAGTAAGATACTAAGTAATATCCAAAATCCAAAAGGAGGAAGAATAAACAAACAAATAATCAGGGGTGAGACACTTGATACATTTTTTAAATAAAGTATCTTTAAGAAAAAAAAATCAAAATTCTGTTAGATATGCCTCTAATTCTATAAATTAGTATTTTTAATTAAAAAAAAACCCACCTATGTGGAGGCCATTTCAGTGATTTTTTTTTCCCCACCCTAAGACCTCTAATGGCTGTATTCCAACTGCAGTGATGAAGACAGTAACTTTCATCTTGGCAAAACAAAAATCAGCTAGGTAACCCAAAGGGGGACAAAAGGCTTTTTCTTCTTTCATAAGTTTAGTAAAGTGGGAAGCTGACTTGTTTATTATACACGGGAACTTTTATTTTGTAATAGTTTGGAGGCCTTTAAAAAAAGACACCTCGGTCTAATTTGTGACCCTGACACTGAGATGGCACTCATCCTTCTGCAGCTAATCAAGAGCCATCCTCCTAGATGGTCCATGACAACAGAACATAAACAGAGCAGTGACCCCCTCAGCCTCACATGCAGGGAGCGCCCTGGCCTTTTTGTGATCCAGACAAGAGGACTTTGACACTGAGACTTTTTAGAAATGTCTTTCCAAATGGAGACATTCTGACTCACGTACAGATGTCTGCAGGCATTCCAAAAGCATTCCCATCTAGCATGGAAGGCAGTTTTGAAAAATGACTGCAGATCACAGATACTGAGACATTCTCCTAAAGGAAATAAAATATAAAATTTCAGCAAAGTAAGTTTAGTTAGATTACAGATAGAAGTTAAAGGAAGCCACAGTTCCTTTCTTTCTTTCTTTTTTTAATTTTTTTTCTGGTAGGACTTAAGTGAGCCAAGCTAATAGCACTGATCCACAGAAAGAATTCCACATCTGGAAAGTCTTTGCTCCATCTGTGGTAGGTTTCCAGCCTTTTGCTCTTTCTCTTCCATTTCCCGTGACTTTAGCTTACCTCTCTTTTGCTTTTTTTAGTGAAATTATTCAACCCTTAGGGGTTTCAGGGTTTTCTTTTGTTTTGTTTTGTTTTTAGGAGGAAGGAGAGCAAAGGAATACTTCATAATGTTTTTCAATTCTCTACAATTTACCCTCGTTTATATTTCTTGAAGTGTCTTTGTAAGTGATAGAGATAGTAAAAAATACAAATATCTGATCAACTCTATGGAATTATATTTTAGAAATACCTTACATAGATGGTGCTTTGATTTTTATTTTAATGGTTTTAATATTGTTCTTCAACTTCTAATTTAAGAGTCTTGTTTATCTCAAATGATAGAATATCATAGAAATATCATAGAAATAAAGTTACGTGTTTGTATCATAGCGCTCACTGATACCACATTTAATATAATTAAGAAGTAATGTTTAGTATGGAATCGCTATCTCACCAAATCCCCTCCTCAGCCTTAAATACATTAAATGGCATTGATGTTTGGAGTTTCTTTTCTTGTCTGTCCTTTTATATTCTCATGGGAATCTCACCCAACTAAAGGCACAATTCCAGCCCCAGGCTGTCAGCCAAGCCACCCTCTTCATGTTCAGCTGCCCCTGAGACTCTGTCACAGAATAACCCACACTGCACATCCTGCACTTTCTACTGCAGTGTTTTTGCTAATACCATTACCTTTTCCTGAAAGTTCCTTTCATACTGTTTCCAAATTTCTATATTTACCTCCTCTTTGAAGCCTTCCATGACCTCCTATACTGTGAAACCAGCCCTTTTCCTCAGAACTATCGATATTAGACTTGAGGTTTTCATAAGGTTTTTATTCCATTATATTCTTTATCATGATTATTAAGCCTTATTCTATTATATAATAAAATCCATGTCTAGTTTGTTTTTAAATTCCTGCACCTAAAGGACATTCAGTTATTTTTTGTTTGAAAGAAAATGGCATTTTTAATTTGAAAACAAAAGCATAGCTTTTTAATGCAATGTCTGTTAAAATGTGCATCATAATTTTCTAGAATGTTTGTTTCAGAATTCAGATTCCTAGGTGCCTCCAGGCCTACTGACTCAGAATCTCATAGGCTCAAAAACCTTAAAGGTAATATATTCTCCAGAGAGTTCTAGTCCGCAGTGAAGTTTGAGGCATCACTGGTTCATGTCAGTGAAAGTTTCCTGCTTATTCTTCCTCCACATGCATAAAATCTTACTACATACTTCAAAGTTTTGTACCACATAAAAAATCGTAAGGCTTAAGACAAATGATTGTGACACTGAATGGCTAGTAAAAGGGCCTATTTTATTATAAATATAACCAGAAATATCTCTGAATGTCTTTTCTACCAGATAGTATACTGGTCTTATAAAAATATTTAAGACACTATCCTCAAGGAGCATACAGTTAAGGTGAGACAAAAGATACATATGAAAAGTCTACTAAACAAGCAAAGTAATCAAAGATGCCATATTATGTCATATAGTTTCACATATTTGCCACTAGCCAACTTAATCATTATCCAATCAACCGAACCTAACAGCATTTTAAAGCAGTAAATATATTTGGACATCCTAGCCAGAGCAGTTAGGCAGAAGAAGAAGGAAGAACAGAAGGATTTTTCAGGGGGAGAAATAAAAGGCATCCAGTTTGGGAAGGAAGGAAAAAATGTCACTATTTGCAGATGCCGTGATATTATATGTACAAAACCCTAAAGACTGCATTAGATTATTGTTAGAGCTAATAAATGAATTCAGTAAAGTTTCAGAATACAAGATTAATACCAGAAAAAGTCTCTTGTGTTTCTGTACACTAATAATGAACTATCAGAAAGAGAAATTAAGAAAATAATCCTACTGAAATTGCATCAAAAAGAATAAAAGACCTGGGAATAAATTTAATCAAGGAGGTGCACTGCATTGAGAGTGAAGGGGTAAACCACCATGCAGTGGTAACTCGGGACAGTCAGATGAATGCCTTAGGGAAAAGGAAGAGATGTCAGACATGAAGATGTTCAGGGAGGGATATGGGATAATGACACAAACATTAGCTAATTTGCAGTTTGGTAACCCTAGAAACAGCCCAAGTGACCCTGAAAAATCGTTAACCATGTATTGCTGAAAACTGATATAAATGTTCTAATTCTTCAGTAAGGCTACAGTCCTCAGCTTGCCCTTAGTGGAATGTATTTTCCCTGCTCCAGGTTAGTCCAAGTCCAGCCAGATGTCAGCCTACCCAGTTCTCTTCACTACCCTCTTCCTCTCTCACTTCTTCCTTCCTCCACTGGAAAGCTGAGGACCAGTGGCAAAGGGAGAAAGGACTAGGAACCGGTGATGTTGATGAGTGCTGCTCTTCCAGCCTCTCCTGTTGAGTTGTCCAGGGACTTCCTTGGTCTAGACCTTGAGAACACACCCCTTGAGAATGCTTTCAGCCTGCTGAGCAACTTACACGCTAACAGCTAAGAGGCAAGATACTCAAGACACTTTAAACAGTGAGCTAAGAGAGGTCACCTGCGCTGGAATGGTCCAGAAAAGATAATGGGGAAATAAAGGCCTTGAAAAACTGAAAAGAGAGATCAAAGACAATTCTAGGCATGGAAAACAGTGTTGGCAAAGTTAGAGCAGTGGGAATGCACACGGCAGGATGATGCAATAGTGCAGCCCAGCCAGCTGGAGCGTGGACTGTGTGTTTTGAAGAAGAGAAAGCTGGAAACATGGGATGGGTCCAGACTCATGAGGCCTTGGAGAGTGATTGTAATTTTTACTAAGAACAGTAAATCTTACTCAATTAATCAGTGATATTACCGTAGTTGCAAAGATCTAGACATCCTTATTCTTAACTCTGTAGTCAATAGTAAAGGAAGAAGAAGCAGAAATAGTTTTTTTAGATGTACTACAATACCAGAAACCCATTAGATAATAACTATAATCACTATTTGTAAGGAATTTTAACAGGAAGATATTAGAAGGGATTTAGTAAATGAAGTGAGGAAAAAAGTCAAAAACTTTTGAGCTATGCTTTAGCTTTTGGCGATATGCTTTTAAAAATTGAATTCTGCTTTATTACAGTTCAACCAAGTGACACCACTGAGATAAAGAAAAGATATATGAATTTAGAGAACGAACAAAAATAGCTGCTTCTAAAGATCTCCAGTTTTCTGATTTTAGGGCAAATCATCCTCCTAAGAAATGCCAATAACCATTTCCTAAAAACTAGTTAGATAAAAAGGTTTACTTTAGAATAATCATATTTTACACTTAAATGACAAAATTGCCTGCTCTATTTCCTGCAGGCATCCTTTGCAAACCATCCATCCTTTGTTTTTCTTTGGATATTTCAGTTTTCAGTGTTCTTGCATCACTGATGATCTATAGGCTTGGTACCAGATGTGAACCACTCACTGTGCATGAAGCTCCAAAAGCAAAAATGCTTCCATTTCCTTTAAATGTTTTTCCCCCCCAGTTTCTAACTTGAGATATTAAAAGTGCTTACTATGTTGTTCTTCCAGATACGTAACAAATAGTAAGAAATGTGCAAATACTAACAATTGTTTAATTCGGAGGCTGATTAAATACTTCACAAAACTGTTTTTACCTTTTCTTTCCATCTAGACACACGAGAGTTAACACCCATTGAAATATGTAATTATTATCTCTATATATTTTATGCGCATATTTAGAGCAAACTTTCCTAACCTGTTTATGGTGACCTTTTTTTTATTCACCCTCCTGGTGACACATACCATTTTAAAATATAATAAAAATAGAGTACTAGAAAATAAAACTGAGGGAAAAAAACACAAAACATAAAAAATAGAAGCCAAAGTGTTTTATCTTAGATTCAACAGACATAAAATTACTCAATCCACCGACTATAAGAAGTTTCTAAATGCTTCCTCTAGATTACTGTGCTCATCCCTGACCATTCATCTAGACTCTGGCCAGCCATTAACCACATATTGAAAAGTCTCAAAGACCAAGAAGCCCAAGCCAGTAGTGAGTGTGAGGGAGAATTAGGGTCAGAACCTCCTAAGTCTCCAACTCAAGTTTAGGGAAGCAGTGCAGGCACCATATTTCTTCAATCTATTAATGAGGGTGCCTCACTCCCCCCCCCGCCCCCCCCACACACACCCTGGAAAAAAAGGAAAGAAGGGAAAGGGGGAAGGGAAAGGAAGGGAAAAGGAAAGAAAAGGAAAATAAGGAAAGGAAAGGGGAAAGGGAAGGAAAGGGGAAAGGGAATTGGGGGGGGGGAAGGGGAGAGGGAAGGGAAGGGAAATGAAGAGAAGGGAAGGAAAAGGAATTTGTCCAAAAGAAGCACTTTCTAACAGTCTCCACTGCCCATCATCATCTGGGTTTTTTCTTCATTGGGAGTATGCTTGTCTTTCTCTGCAGATTCCTTTTTCAGGTGAAGTTTGTAGATTGCCACTCCCTATACAGCATAAAATGCAAATAAGTAGTGATGTTCCATCTCCCTCAAGTATACTATTTTTCCTTTTCTCAAGGCTCTTCTGTTTTACTTTCTTCCCCTGACTTGTCTTCCTTTAGCTTTTTGTATGCCAGCCAGAAGAGTAAGAGTTTCATTTTTTTTCCTATTTTTTTCCTTGCTTAAAATATTTGCAAAGAGATTTTTGGCTTACTCTTTATCAGGAAGAGACTTCGAAAGTTATATGTTCTTTTTTGCTAATGTTAGCAGAATACCTGTTTACTTAAGTAATCACTTTTTAAGATTCTATTAGGTGACTTGGAAAGGAACATATATCCACACAAATAACATATCCTAATAAAATAGTGCAATCCAACAGTGATCTATCATTATTGAGTTGAAATATTTTTATTGCTTTGGCCAATAATATGCCAATAGTAATAACATTGTGCGAAATTAGACCAAGAATTATTCAATATAGAATGAGTCTTTTTGCGATACCATTCAAATAAACTTTATTATTGGGGCATCTGGGTACCTCAGTTGGTTGAGTGACCAACTTCGGCTCAGGTCATGATCTCATAGTTCATGGGTTCAAGCCCCACATGGGGCTATCACATGGAGCCTGCTTGGGATTCTCTGTCTCCCTCTCTGTCTGCCTCTCCCCTGCTTGCACTCTCTCTCTCTCTCTCTCTCTCTCACAAAATGAATAAACATTAATTAATTAATTAATTAATTTTCTTATTGGTAATATCTGAAGTGCCTTATTATAAAACTCTCATACAATTTGACCCAGTAACATAGTACTGGGATATCATTTCCATATATACTCTGAGCCAGGGATCATTCTCTAAGCAGCAGATTCCTCCCTGCCTCTCTGTGAAGACTTACATCTGATTCTCAAAGATCCAGAGCTCTGATGATTTGCTTTTATCCCGGAATTTTCAGTAATGTCAAAATTTCAACCCTGAGCTTCTATTATTTCCCAGTTCTCTGTCAACTCTATATACTCTGTAAAATAAAATCCGTTGATATTTTTCAGTTGGGTTGTTTCTGTTTTGCTTTTTTTGATTTATAGAAGTGATTAATTATACACCTTAACACTCTGTTGGTTATTTATGTTGAAAATATTTCCTATTTATCATTTTGCTTTTTTTCATCACCTTCAAAATAGCTCTCCCTATACCTTATAGTGAAGCTTACCTTTCCGTTCCCCAGTCCCCCATCCTCCGCCTCTGGCAATCACTGAGCTAGTATCTGTCACCTCACCGTAGTTGTTCCTTTGTTACGGAGTTATCTGTAAATAGACAAAGGTGCCGTCACTGTTACCTTACAAGTGTTTGTACAAATGTATGTTACCATTTCTTTTGAGTAATACCTTAGTGGATTCAGTTGGTAAGGATATGTTTAACTTTGTAAGAAACTTTCAAACTTTTAAATTGGTTAAACCATTTTACATTCCCACCTGCAATATCTAGGAATTCCAGTTGTCCTACATCCTATCCAATAGTTGATAGGGTTAGTCTTTTGCATTTCAGTGTGTAGTGGTACCTCAATGTGACTTTAATTTGCATTTCCCTAATGACTAATGAGATTGGGTATCCTCATGTACTTATTTGTCATCTTATACCTTCTTTTGTAAAGGGTTATTTCAAAATTTTTGCCCATTTGTTAAAATCTAATTATTTGTCTTTTTGTTAAATTCCTGTAGAATTCTTTATATATTCTGGATATATGGTTTGTAAACATTTTCTCCTAGCCAGTGGCTTGACTTTTTCTCTCCTTTGCAGTCTTTTTAAAAGAACAAAGTCGTTTTTGTTCAATTTATCCTTTTTTTTAAATATGATTGATGCATATTGGGTCCTAAGAAAGCTTTGTCTAACTTAAGGCCACAAAAGTTCTTGTACAAGTCTCAAATCCATGAACATGGTATATCTCTCTACTTAGATAATTTCTCTTAGCAGTGTTTTATATGCCATTTGGCATATACGTTTTGGCACCCATATTTGTTAAATTTATCTCTAAGTCTATCATATTTTTTTATCATGTTGTAAATGAGACTTAGCAATGTTCATTGCTAATATGTGGAAACACAATTGATTTCTGTATGTTAACCTTGAATCTCTTATATTCACTTTTTCTTTCTTGTTAATCTGACTAGAGATTAAGCAATTTTGTTTATCTATCCAGAGAACCATCTTTTAATCTCTGTTGTTTGTTTTCAATTTCAATTATTTCTGCTCCTTATTATTTCCTTTCTTCTGCTAGCAGGTCCAGAGCAGAACTAACTTAGTGCCACTACTGAGCAGAACTAATTTAGTGCCACTAATGAGGCATGACTCTTCTAGGGATTCTATCTAATTCTCCATATTACATGAGTTCTTTCTCATGCTGGCTGGTGAAAACAGGAACTAATCACAGCCCCATGTGAGCTGCAGGGTGTTACCTGCCTAAACTTTCTCAAGTTTGGGAAAGTTCCTTCTCCACCTGTGCAGATCAATATTCAGTCACAGGCTTAGGGAGACTCCTCTGCAGATCTGCAGAGCTCACTCTGTTACTCTCAAAATTTCCTTTGGTACTCTGACCTGCAAATTTTGACTACCTCAGTCGCCATAAACTCTGATCTCTGTCCCATCAAGATTGTGTTTGATTTTCCTCTCTACACTCTGTAGCCAGAAAATACCCCTAGGCAGTAAGCTGTAGCAATGATAGAGCTCATCTGTTTCCTTTTACCCTCTTTCAGAACTCACAGTTCTGCATTACCTATGTGCAATTTATGAAAAACATTATTTTGTATTTTTTGTATGTGTGTGCTGGGGGTAGGGGTGTATCATCAGAATCCCTTCATGGACAAAAGCTAAGGCAACCTGTAAAATAACTTCTTAGGAAAACATTCAAACCAGTTATTACTGGAATTGTTTCAGGTCCTCTAAATAAATAACACTTATTAATAATATGGTTGAAAGGTATATTCAATAGGTTATATTAACATAGAAAAGTATTTGTGTTCCTAGTTGGTCTGACTTTGAAACTATTGCTGAATGTATATGCTTGAGGACACCATTCAGCCATTATCCCAAATTGCTTTTGATTTTATTATTAGCATAGCATGTTATTAGAGGTTATTGATAATTGTTATAATCCAAAGGATAACCACATCTGACATTTTTTATGGAGACTTGTGGCAGGGAGTTTACATGAAGGTAAAATAAAGCATTTGAGTAGTTTTGTTTCTCAGAAGGAGGTTTTATAATTCAGAATCAGCAAAAGATTCATTTTGTTGTTCCAATATCAATATAAAGATACATACAAAACTAGTATGAATTGAAATAGTCACAGTTTACAAGCAATTCAGATAGTCATACTGTAAATCTTAGAGAGCAGAGAAATTACATCACTGTCATTCTGTGTCATAATTTTGGACTCCTATAATTCATACTGCACTAGAATTGTATATTGTGAAAAATAAATAATAGAAGAATAAAATGACAAAAGGAAGAATAAAAGAAAATGAAGAATAAGAGCAAGGAATTTATTTCCTCCTAAACTTAAACTTAACTATATCTAAAATGTATTTTACCAGTAGATATCCTCCTCTTTGCTAAGGCAATATAAATTACAGTGAATTATTTCTTCACCATTAGTATTGGTGATGCATCCTTGTTGATTTTTCAATAGAATTAAAAGTATTTTAATGTTCTGAAATCGTAACACAAGAGAAAATCTGAAATCATTACATAAAAAAAAATCCTAGAAGCATCACTACTTCCTCTTTCCACCCTCTAGTACCTTTTCTTTCCTGTCTTTCTGCCAAAATTTCCATTATAGAAAACTGGAGTCAACTAGTCAACATAAAATGGAAAGGAAATAATTGAGAGACAAGTAAACCAAAATAAACAAATGAACAAGTCCAAAGAAACATATTCAAAGCAGCTTGAAAATAGCTTGAGGAAAGTATTAAAATGCCCAATTAATTTGCAAATAGATTAGATTCTGTAGAGATATTTTTGAGAAGTGGAATGAGACCACCTACCCCAGGAGAGTTGTTTAACTTTCTTGTTCCACTTCAGTAGGACAGGCCCCATCCTGTGTGATTCTGTACCCTTTACTTCTGTCTCCCCCTCTGTACCAGAATCAGTGATCTAGTCAATCCCCTTTTCAGCAGTGAAAATGCTGTTCCAAGATCACAAATCTGTCACGGGGCAAGACTGCAATAAGGTCTGTCTTTGCCTTAGTCTGTTTGGGCTGCTTCCACCGAATGCCATAGACCAGGTGGCTTGTAAACAACAGAAAGTTGTTTTCTCACAGTCTAGAGGCAATGAAGTTGAAGATCAAGGTGCCAGTAGATTTGGTGTCTGGTGAGCACCTACTTCCTGGTTGCTTGACACCATCTTCTTGCAGAGCCCTCACATGGAGAAGGGGCAAGTGATATGCCAAGTGCTCTTTTATTGGGCACTTATCCCATTCATGATGGCTCAACTCTCAGGACTTAATCACTTCCTGAAGGTCCCACCTTCTAATACTATCACACTAGGGATTCGTTTTCATCATATGAAATTGGAGGTGAACACAAACATTCAGTATATAGCAGTTTCCTTTCTCAGAGGCAACGTGACTTTTCTCAGCCCAGATGAAGAACTTTGTTTCAGAAAGTCTAGTTAGTAATGAAATTCAGTAGTTAAAAAGGAAAAAAGGCTTCATTGTGTCAGTCAGGAAGAAAAGAATGTTTTTCTTTCCTTATATTCGCTTCTTATTTTAGTGCACCCTTTCTCCTTATGCATTTATTTGACAGTACTCCCCCCACAAGTTGATTCTACTCTGACAGATAGTGTGATTTGCGTATCTATCAGTAGCTGTCTGATAGATATCTGAATATCTTTGATTGTTAACTCGCATCAGTAACGCTTTCTGAGCACAGAACCCCAATATATACATTGATTTATAAATTTTGTCCGTAGATCACTATACTTGTATGCTCTGTATATTAGAAAAATAGAAATATATAAACACCTATATAAATAGACATAGATCCTAAGATTTTTCTTCTTGCCTTCAAAGGAGACTCTTGTCTGCCCTCAGGCCAGAGATCAGCAATTTGAAGAAAGTTGTCATTGTGTTCTGTTGGTCTACCAAGCATCAGTAGGTTCCTAAATGATAGTGTAAACAACCTTGCCTTGAACACTTGGGATGAAAATATTTAACAATTTATCAAGAGGAGGTCCTCAGCCAAACTGAGTGTAATCTTTAGGGTTCCAGTTACAGAAGCACGCTAACAAATAAAACTGCCATTTGCACCAGAGCTAGTATACTCAAGACAGTCATATTAAATAAACAAAATTCAGAATGAAAGAAGGTATCAGCAGCATGTGCCCTACATGCTAGGTATTATTCATTGGAAAAAACAGAAACCACTTCTATATTCCTCAGAGTTACAGAAGCTTCATACTACAAATTCTTGTCATGAGCTTTTGGATACTTAACACAATGGAGAACTCCTTTAGTGGTGTGACAGCCCTTTGGGGAGATCTGTTATGCCAGGGTTGACACTGTCATTCACTAAATCTGTTGTCCTTTTGCAGGGGCTGGGTCTCTCCCGGGGCTTAACCAAATGGGGTTTTAATAATTTCCTTCCTGTTCCAAAGACCCAGATCTAAGCATGGCATTGACTCTTAATAAACATTTCATTTCCCATCATTATTCATACTATTCTGAAAGGACCTACCAGCACTTTGGGTAGCCCTAATGCTCTAATTCCTCCAAAAGAGACTTAAATGAGTTGCATCAGCAGGTAAGAGTGGCCCTGAGACCAACGTGGATTTATGCTACACAAGGCTTGAAAAATAAGTTCTCTTTAACATTAGATCAAAGCATGTGGGACCCAGAAAGACTATAAAGTTAAAATGTTTGTTTTCAATAAGAGGGCAAAATTTATAAATTAGAGAAAATTAGAGAAAATCTATACTCCATTACGAAAGTGGAATAGTTTTCTTAGATGGAAAATATTAGGGTCATATTTGAGCCAGAGTCTATATCTTAACATACAAACAGGAGTCACCCACGTCAGAGAGCAGCTCCGTCAATGGCTGATACTAGCCCTTTATCACAATAAGGAACTGAGAAGCAGTCGAAGCATAATGTCACTGTTCTCATTTCTCTTATAATTCCCAGGAGACTCCTGAAAGAAATCAACAGACTTCTCATATTCCCACTTTCCCCATCTGCCAATCTGAGATAACATTAAGTATGGCATAATGTCTCTACCTCTCAGTCAGAAGAGACTTGAATTATTTGAAATTTGTGGAAATAAAACTTGAGGAATTATTCTATACACAGTAGATTTTGAAAGGCACTTTTTCTGCATGTAACATGTCTTCTAATGGCCAATAAATACAGACAGAAAACAAAACATAAAAATAATTGAAAATTTACAGTGTATCAATGTTTTTACATCAATCCCATGATACGTGGCTGGGACTCATTTGCAAGGAGTTGAAATATATTCACAGTGAAATTTGAATTTAATGAGTTTTCAGAAAAGAGGTGTCAGGTTGCCAGCCCTACTTTGGAATACGGTAAAATCAATAATAAAGCCCACTTTGCTTGAAAACATCTAGCTATGCTTCCCTTCTCCAAACATCTGTCAATAAAAGTTACATTTATGTTGGTAAGGTTTCCTTTTTTTTTTTTCTAACATAAAAACCTCTTAGGTTAAGTCCATGGACTGTCCTACCTATTGGAACCTGTGCTTAGAGTAAGGCTTTTGCAGTACCTGCTGAGATGAGCTACAATAGTATTGTCTTTGAAAGAGAGTGCCACAAAGAAGGACTGTGTTTTGGAACACCTTGGAGATCAGACCTGAGCGCCGTAGCAGTAAGCAGTGTGTGTTGACTAGACCATGGTTCTCTGGATTCACTGCTCTTCAGTTTTCATAGGTGGGATCTTCTAAAACCCATCTGAGACTCAGGCATCACTATCATTAATTTATGAGCAATCAAATTGATTGGGAAGCTAATGAGCTTTCAATGCAGGCAGCTCTGGGGATGAATCCTGGATCTGCCAGGTACTACCTTCCCTTTCTCAAATTTCTTTCTCTGCCCTCCAATTTCCTCATCTCTGAGGAGGAGATAGTAACACCTATAAGGGTTTGTATACATGGCAGTCTATCTATCTACAGTGCTGGAAGAAGTTTTGGTACATCATAGGCACTCAATAAACGCTGTTTCCCTTTGTTGCTCCTTTTCCCTTACTGTCTTTAAGTATAGAATGCCATTACAGTCAGCCACTCTGCGTAACTCATACAATCAGCTGTTGATATTCATTCTAGGAATGGTTGTATGTTGTAAATCCAGCCTGGAAATTTAGGTGAGGTCAGTGCTTAAGAAGAATTAGGAATCTAAGCTGCCTTTACCTTCTCTTTTGCTCCTATATGCTTTGTACATGCTTCTATCATAGAACTTATGACACTATTTGAAATTATTTGTGGTCAATGTGATATCTCCTCGAAGACTAAGTTGATGTCTTACTCATCCTCAACTTTCCCATGCCTAGCGTAGAGTGTGGCTCACTACTTGTGCTATGGTAACTTCATAATGTTCATTTACAAACAGACCTGCCCTGTTCAACCTGACCAGAAAATGAGTTAACCTGTTTCACAGTGCCCAGACCTCTTTGAAGGAGAAACAAATACGTGCATGCGTGTACACACACGCACGCGCGCAAACACACACACACACACACACACAGACTTGAGTACTTTGTTTTAAAATCGAGCCATGTACTAGGCAATCAAATTTTTTGAGGTTTTTTTTAATGGAGCATTTTCCCTTGGAATTGACTCCCACAGGGACAACGGACTACATAACTCAGTAGTTAGTACTTGCTGCCTCCTGATCCATGTCCAGCCCAATGATAAGGCAAAGAAGACAATATCGACCAACATGCGCATTCTCAGTTGGAGAGACTCATAAGCTTTAGCAATTTGGGAACAATGTGATTGAAGACTCGTGGGCTGCTAATAAGTAGTGGTACATGTGTTAGTTACAACTAGCGAGCACAATCACACTATTGTAATTATCATCCTTTGTATAATTAAGTTGTCAAAGTTGATGGGAAAGAGGATGCGTGTTGTAGAAATTTGGAGACTCAGGAGATCAGTGTGGGTTGAAAATGATTTCATATAAAAATAATTATAATAATTAGCATTCACATGGTACCTTGCAATTTACAAAGTGCTTTTACAGCATTATCTAATTTCGCAAAGGTTATGAACTGGCCCTTAGATACTATGTGATGCCAATAGTAAGCCTCCATGCCAAACCTTGAAAGTTCAAAGATGGCATTTAGGGGATAGTGAGAAAAGAGAGGATTAACACTGCATTAAAAAGCAGAAAATCAGCCAAATTCCTTGGCAAAGAAATAGATTTATTTGGCGTTTCAGAAACTCAAAAACATATCTTGTAAAAGAAACATTTGGCTCATAATTTGATATCATGGTGGTTGGCACTTTTTTTATTCTTGGGGGGGTAGTTTTTGATGTGCAATTATAATGATGAAGTTTGCTCATTTGGAACTAAAAGATTCTCAAAACCAGGGGACAGTGGAGCCCTATTTAGAGGCAAAACCTAGAATGATTTGATTCAACCACCTAATGTAAGTAGAAGCATAGTTAGAGGGGAGATGTGAGGAGGTGATTAATGTTTCCTTTAAAAACTCAGGTATCCATTTCCTAGAGAATCCAGACGATCTGTGGATGCTTACTAATTCAGCCATATTTTCCTTCCCACACCCACAACGAAAGGTCGAACTTTCTATGTCATAAACGCCCTAATCGAAAGCCATGACTTAGTAAAACATACGAGTTCATCAAATGCAGATGTGAATGAGAATTTACCTTCCAAGTCGAAGAGAACCCCACCTGCCCCCCTCCCTCCCCTCCCCTCACTTTGTCGCCCCCTGCTCTGCCTTTTCCTTCAAAAGCGCAGGGTTCCCTGGATTGTCAGAGAAGGAGACAGGTTATTGAATAGACGAACGGCCGAGCATGTAACCAAGTCCAGTTATTGGATTACACAGGAAGCGAGAACCATCTAGATAGCCACGGAGGCGGCCCGGGCGCCGCGCGAGCGTGTCGCTGGCTCATTTGTANGTGGATGGGGGACCCCGCGGCCCACGGGATGGCTCGGCCCCTGAGAGCCCCTCTCCGGAGGTCCTTCAGCGATCACATCCGAGACTCCACGGCTAGAGCCCTAGATGTCATTTGGAAAAACACCAGAGACCGAAGGCTGGCAGGTGAGGCGCGAATGGGGGAGGGAGGGATGGGCGGTTATTCAAAGGAAAACAATTCAATACACGGACGCAGATATTAACTCGGGTAATTAATGATCTCATCGGCTGGATAAAGTTCGTCACTGCCGTGCGATGATTTCTATCTCCCTTCCTCTGGGATTTAGCGTTTCTGGGATTTTTTTTTTTTTCTCTAATGTCTCTAAGGTTTCTGGTCTGATTATTTCTAGATAAGGTTTTATGAGAGGTGTGTGTGGTGTTGTTTTTTTTTAACCTTGGAACGAAAAGCAAGGTCGTTTGTGAGTGCCAGGAAACCAGTGGTGATGAGCGGCTTCAGGCAGAAGCACCTCGCTCTGCTGTGCTGGCCGGGGTCCCGTGGGGCTGGTCTGGCCCGAGGTGGCCTGGTCTCTGCAGGAGAGGGGCCTGGAAGGGCTGTGTGTGGGAGTAATCTGCCCTGCCCAGCGAAAGCCTGCTCGTATTTCCTCCCGCAGCCTGGAGCTGCTCTGAGTTCCAAGCGGGTGTCAGGTATGCTGGAGGCAGGCGTTTGAAATATAATAAAACATAAATAAAGTGGTGCACTTCCAATGTACTTGGGCTCACGTGACAGCAGCCGAACGGCAGACTGTGTTTGAAGGGGTGCACTAAAGAATCAGGAACTTCTGCCTGATCCTGGCAGTAAGAATACAAATTGGTATGATATAGCATTTTGCAATAAAATCGTCTCTCTGAATTCAGGAAAGGTATCCTACTCCTGTTTCATGGCTCCGCCTTGTTTGCTCTGTAAGTCTCTGTGTTTCTATATGTGAACAGGTCAGAAAGTATATCTTCTTAGCCTTTTTGGTTAATCCGGTTGTTTTTCATATTCCATATGAAGTTCTGAGTTGTTAAAAATATTACAAGTGGTCTCCAGGTGTCCACAGATTTCTGTGCTCTGTGTTCTTGATAAAAGGTCATTTGACTTTCACGTAATAGACCTGACATGATTGAAGAGGGGAAATCTAAGGTTTGTGATTGTGATAAGGCAGATTATGAAGATACTATGCTAGTTACATCCCCTCGTAGGCAGTAAGCTTGCCCTAAATGCTCATGAAAACCTCTCTCCTTGTTAAACTAGATAATATTGCCCAGTAAAGGACAGAGGAAACAATGTCAAGTGTAATCAGAATGTAGAGGAGAGAGAGTAAAAGATTTTAAATTTAACCATTTTATTATGGCTTTAGAATACATATGATACCTTTAAGAAACCCAACTTTCCAATAAGTTTTTTTTTAAGCTATGTTACCTGGTGATAACAGTTTGCAATTAGCCAGAGGAAGTGTAAGAACTAAGATATAGGAGCATAAAATCTACAACTATAACTAAGTGGCTCCTTTAAAAAAAAATGGTTCCTTCACTGTTGTCTTATTTGACTAACCCATTGTCACCAATGGAAAGGTTCCACAATAATGTCTTATTAAAGATAATGCAAAAATATCTTGTGGTTTGGTGTTTTGAGAGTAAGACTAAATCAAACATTCCTGCTTCCCCTTATATTTTCATAAATGATGAGATTTCGACAGCTGTTGGCCTCCTGGAATAAGGATATTATCCCTGGAAAGTTGCTGCCTCTTTCTTGTCATTTGTCTGCCTCTGTGTGTGTGTGTGTGTGTGTGTGTGTGTGTGTGTACACACATACAAGCAAATACACACACACACACACACACAGAGTCTATATGTGGCCAAAACTGGAGCACTAAATGGAAGCCACTTAAAAAAAATAGTTACTTTTTATATGTGATGAAAACTAAGCATTTCCACATCCACCAAAGAAAGAAATTCTTTATGTTGCCCAGTTTTTCTTTCTTTCTTTTTTTTTTTTTTTTTTAATATATTGCCCTCTTAGGCAATTAACACAGTAGTGAATCCAGGTGCTATACTTGAAAAGAAAGAATTTTGGCTACCACAATGGACTGATTACTGGGGAGTTGGCCCTTTACATGTCTCTCCTGTGCTTGGCTCATGCTCACAGCACAATCAGTGTTTGTCAGATGGAGACTGATTTGGGGCACATCCAAACCTCAAGAGCACTTACTTCTCTCATTCCCCTCAAACTTCTCCTCTGCCCCCAATCTTCTAAATAATAGTTGTTAATTATCCACAAAAAGTCACTTCTCTAAACATCAGGTACAATCTCCGCTATATATCATACCACTTTGCCCTGTGTTGCAGAATGGAGGGAAGTAGAAAGTCCAAATCGCCTGCTTCACTTTTTGTTGTGAAATTAATGAAGTGCCATGTAAACAAGGTTTTGAAGCCTCTGAAGAAAATACTTGTTTTAATACCCCCTGAAATGTTATTTTCATGATGGTCATTACCTTGATGATGTTCATCAAGTTTCTCAAAAACTAACCGGAGGTTTCAGTTTCTTCCGGAGATTTAAAGTGTTCGGCCATGACACAAAGTTTTCAGTTCCTTATTGGGTATTTTTTCTCTCAGTGAGTCAGTCAATCAATCTGCCTCTGTGTGTGTGTATGTGTGTGTGTATCTCCCTCTGTGTGTGTGTATCTCCCTCCATGTGTGTGTGCATGTACCTCCCTCTGTTTCTCTGTCTCTTGCACACACAAATAAGCACACTCGATATAACTTAAAAGTCCTAGTTTTACTACCCCAAATGGTGCCATGTATGAAAACCATCATTTACTTTTCCTTACCTTAAAATCCTTATATATAAAACAGGGATTCTGCCTCTTATTTTTAAGGATCCCTGTCCTTGTGTAAACAAAATACAGAATTGTTGCTGGGAAAAGACCTTCGAGCTATAAGGAGTGATGAAACAGACTGTCTTAATTGCATCCTCCTTGACATGGAATTGCCTTTTTCTGCCCAACCACAACCCACAGGGTTTCTTTTACTGCTATTCTCTCCACCACCATTAACCCCAAGCTCACAGGTACACAGTCACTTTCCTAAAAGCAGAGGATGGCGTCTAGTTTTCAGGGAATTACAACTCGGGCTAACAGTGGTCATGGTTCGGGTAGACAGCCCTCCTCCGGCAAATTGTGCATCCGTCATACACTTCTCACGTGTCCTCATGGCACCTCTGCTGCCTCCTCCCTCCCATTGGGTACCCAGACTTCATGGCTTTGGGGTATATTTCATTCCTGAAAATCTGTTACCCCTTAATCCTTTCAAATACGGCTTCTTCATCTTTTTTGTGCCAGCGGATCTTTTTTGCATTTGGGTGAAGCCTGAAGATCACGTCTCAGAATAATATTTTTTGATGTATAAATAAAACATCGAATTATGAAGGAAATCAGTTATAGTAAAATATAGTTATCAAGGTATTCCAAACACAGAATTGTGGTGTAGTAATAGAAAATGAATGAATTGTATAATAGATGAAGATGTTTAAAATTTAGGGATTAAATATAAATTAAATGTTTATTTTAAAGATACCATGTGCAGATTGTTATTGTTAGCTAGACTAAGAGCACTAAACTGTGTAGTAGTCTTTGATGCATCCCCTGTCACCAAATATTATAGATAGAATACTGGGGGCACAATATCCATATCTAGGTCAGCAATGTGCAAACTTTGAACTTTACTGTTTGGTGGCTGAATGGGGCCAGCAACGATGTCATGCGGACATCTGTGGAAGTCGATTGCACAAAACCACAATCATGTGTGATCTGGAGTGAGTTTGATAACTCCTAAAACTGTAGAGTAGGAATGAGTGTAAGTGATATTTCGTGATAGCTGCACCAACTGTAATATGATATGGAAACGTCTGGTTTCTTTTGGTGACAAAGTCACAGGGACAGCTAATGACACTGTGTGTGAGGCAGGGGGAGGTGACAGTTTGTCAACATTCGTAAGTGGAAGAAATACCAAATTCCAGTTACAGTTTTGTGAAAATAAAAATGAACTTTTTCCTCACCCAAGTTCATAGACATCCTGAATTCTACTCATAGACCCTGAATTAAGAATCCCTACTATATCCTTCCTTTAGCTTCCAAGTACTCCCAGTCAAAACTTCTCATAGACTTCTCAAAACTTCTGTCTCTCAAAAAACTTCTCCCAGCCCATAGATGCTGGGCTCTCATACATGAGATAGCTGGAATTCCTTGATGTGTATTCGACAAAACTCCGTGAACAAGTTTGGACTGACGTACCAATAAGACTGCCTCTAAGGAAAAATAAAAGACGCTAATATTCAGACTAGAAAGAGAGAGGGAGGCTCAAAGAAAGAAAAACCCAGATGACACACATTTACAGTAGCTTCATCAGTTTGCAAAGTGGAATGGGTAAATAAACCAGAAAGAAATTAAATAAATTAGCCTTTATTTCATGGCATCTAATGAGGTGAGAACAAGTCATATAGTGTAAATCACAGTGATTGTTTAGAAAGCATTCAATCTAGGGGCACCTGGGTGGCTCAGTCGGTTGAGCGTCCGACTTTGGCTCAGGTCATGATCTCATGGTTTGTGGGTTCGAGCCTCACGTTGGGCTCTCTGCTGTCAGTACAGAGCCTGCTTCAGATCCTCTGCCCCCCTTTCACTCTGCCCCTTCCCCACTTAGCCATGTGCGTGCCCCCCCCCAAAAATAAATATTTTTTAAAAAGTATTCAGTGTAAAAGCCTCAGCCTGTTGTGAGACATGTGTCACTACTTCCATAGCTAAACAGTTTAAAGAAGGAAGAACTAACTTAATTACCTTGAAGAAGGCATGAAAATTTAGGCAAATCTCAATCCAAGTGATATTCAACAGACATAGAATAAATTCAAGTATCTACATTAGGTCGGATCCCCTGGGGTATTCTGTCAAGTGTTCAGTATCCTCTGTCTTTTGTGAAATAGAGTTTTACATTTCAGCTGACCAGGTCTCCAGGTCACTAGCGAAATGAATGTCTGACATGCTCTGTAATACATTGGCTCTCAATTCAATGGGGCATCAGGAATTCTGGCCCATTTCCCATGATGGGAAACCACAAACACTAACTCCTGTGAACTGTCTTCTGCTCATTGGTCCACAGTGGAAAGCAAGTAAGGGCATATATAATGCCTTTTAACCAAGAGTGATGTATGCTTCAAAATATGCAGGCTCCTTCAGTAAACAAAGACTTCCCTGGATGTATGCAACACTGTATTAACATTTCAGAGCCATTAATGGTGCTTGATGAGACCCTGTCACATGTCTGGAGGGTAGATGCAGCATGTACCTATTAAATTAGATATTACTATTCCAATTAAAGAGGAGCATGTTGATGTCAAGGTCAGCTTTGATGAGAGAAAACCTAACATATTAGCTAAGAGAGCTGGCTGTGACATCAGACTTCTGGGTTTGAATCCTGGCTCTTGCACTGGATTGCTTTGGGCAAGTCAGTCTGCTTCTCACCAATATAAAGAGGATGATCATAGTACTTGTGTCTAAAACTGTTTCAAAGATTAAATGAGCTACTATGTAGAGTGCCTAGAAGAGTCATTGGCATATAGTAAAGGACTCCATCAGTTTGCTTGTTATAACCCGACTTCCCTTTCCCCCATGACCTATGTCCATTGAAGTTTCACCCTGCTAGCGTGACGTCACTGTAATTTGTGTAAGCCTTTTGGGCAAAAATAGTTCAACCAGTCCAGAAATAGAAAGTAAAAGGTAAAATGTCAATTGCAAATGGAATTTTTTTCCGTACCTCTGGAAGGAAAAAACAAAGAAAGATCTAACGAAGGTGATTTCTGCACTGACCTTGTTGAATTGCAAAGTGGGATGACTTGAGAATAACTGTCTTTGCACGCTGATTAAGAAATCAGTCATTGCATGACTTTGTCAGGCTACATATACAATATCTGAAAGTCTTTCCAAGCGAGTTGGAACCTGCTTTGAAAATTGCTGTGTAGATGGAGCCAAACATGGAAAAGAACAGCACCAGCAGGCGGGGGTTTCAAGCACATGGCCCAGCTCTGGTATGGGAAGAAGTATGCTGAATGTCAAGGCTGCTGCTTGAAAGGGATATTTGGGCCACCTCCCTTTCTGGAGCAAAACTTCTGCAACTTTCTTCATTTAAAATAGTAGGTATAAGCTGTCTGGGTATTTTGCCAAAGGTCCTTATAACCACAATAACAAAATGTGTCCAAAGTCAAAGTCATGGTAGAAGGGATATATTAAATAGTCACAGGTATGCTTAAGGATCTGAAGCTATATCCTAAAGCCAAAACTTGAGTTAAAAGAACATTCTACTGGAAGCTCTCTCTGTTCCAGAGGAATTATTAAGGTATAATTTGAAGTTAAATTTGTCATTGTATATGTTTTTCAATCTCTGATTATAGCCACTTGCTTTTAATAGTTCTCATTCTTTCTTTATTGAAGTATCGTTAACATTAGTCATGTTAGTAACATATAGTTAACATAGTCACATTAGTTTCAGGTGTACAACATAGTGATTCCACAATTCTATGTGTTAGGCTGTGCCCCCCACAGTGTAGCTACCACCTGTCACCATACACTATTACAATACCACTGACTGTATTCCCTATGTAGTACCTTTTCTCCCCATGACTTATTCATTCCATAACTGGAAGGCTGTATCTCCCACTCCCCTTCACACATTTTGCTCATCGCCCTGCCTCCAGCCATCTGGCAACCATCAAATTGGTCTCTGTATTTATGGGTCTGTTTCTATTTTTTTTATTTGTTTATTCATTTATTTTGGTTTGTTTTTTGATTTCACATATAAAAGAAATCATATGGTATTTGTCTTTCTCTGACTTATTTCACTTAGCATTATATGCCAGATCCATCCATATTGTTGCAAATGGCAAGATTTTATCCTTTTTTATGACTAATATTTCATTATATATATATATATACACACACACACACACACACACCACATTTTCTTTATTCATTTATGTATGGATGACACTTGGGTTGCTTCTGTATCTTGGCTTTTGTAAATAATGTTGCAGTAAACCTAAGAGTGCATGTCTTTTAAAATTAATGTTTTCATTTTCTTTGGGTAAATCCCCTGTTGTGGAATTACTGGATCATTTAATATTTCTATTTTTAATTTTTTGAGGAACCTCCACTTTGTATTCTATAGTGACCGCACCAATTTACATCCCCACCAACAATGAAGGCTCCCTTTTCTCCACATCCCTACTAATCCTTGTTACTTCTTGTCTTTTTGATACCAGCCATTCTAACAGGTGTGAGGTGATACTTCACTGTGGTTTTGATTTGCATTTCCCTGACCATTAGTGATGTTGAGCAGCTTTTCATGTACCTGTTGGCCATCTGTGTGTCTTCTGTAATCTGTCATTCTTGAGGAAAGATGATATACCATCCAGAAAGCACAGGCTGGAATTGTTTGAGTGTGGTAATGATGAGGAGTTTGCATTTACCCTCCTGTGCTCTTTCCTTCTTACCTGTGAACAGCCACCCAGACTGAGAGCTCTAAAGGCGTTTTCTCATTTAATCTTTAAAATAATCCTGAGAGGTATATACTACTATTTTTATTCCCATTTAACTATTTTTTGGCATTACCTTAAAAATCTATTAGTGTGTATCCATGCACAAAACTCAGAAACACCCAAGTCTGTCAGTCATTACCGATTAATCTCACAAGTACTTATTGAGAGCCTATTATGTGAAAAACACCGTGCTAGGTAATTTTTGACAAACAGGACAGATGTATTGTTGCCTGCCAGCCATAAATATGACACCTGAATTCTACCTTTGAACTCGAGAGGGGATCTACATGGGAAAGTGAACTCCATTGCAGTAAGGAAAAACTAAACAATGTTTCTTAAACACTCAGGGATGTCTAAAACTCATCACTGATTTGTTCTTTAAACCAGTGATTCTGAGGGAGATGGTGGAAGACACGCTGGTAAGGGACAGTATCAGAAAGAGCATATGTAAATACACTTGACTGATTTATTGTTTTTACAGTACAAACTGCATCTTACAAAATGCTAAAGAGAGAGAAGGAAAGCATGGGTGGGAGGGATGGAACATGAGTCCAAAATGTCAGGGAACCATAGCCTTAATCATTTTTCGAAGGTGATATGCTGATTTTTCCAAGGTTTAAGTATTCTAAAGGGTAAAATGTGTCAGATTTTTTTTTTTATGTTTTTTATTTACTTCTGAGAGAGAGAGAGAGAGACAGCATGAGCAGGGGAGGGTCAGAGAAAGAGGGAGATACAGAATCTGAAGGAGGCTCCAGGCTCCAAGCTAGCTGTCAGCACAGAGCCTGACGCGGGGCTCGAACCCACGAACTGTGAGATAATGACCTGAGCCAAAGCCAGATGCTTAACCGACTGAGCCACCCAGGCGCCCCTACTCTCAGATTTCAAAATACATGGGCTGTAGAACTGAAATAGATTATTGTCAGTCTTGTGATTCCACAGAATTTCTTATGGAATTGAACTGGAAGTCAGGACATCTTTTTTTTCCCCTCATAATTTGAAAAGATATATTTATATTGCATTTTTAAAGGAAAAGAAAATTAATGATGGGTGAGTTATATGAAAAATACAACATAATAAAATATGTACATAACATAATTATTATATTATTAAATGTTACCAGTAACCAAAATTATGTTAGCTGAACAGTAAAAATAATTGAGATGATAGAATTCAATGATTAAGTATATAATCATAGTAAAACTTCATATAGAAAATGATCTTTAAAAATCCTAGTCCATTTTGGATCAATGACATTCTAGATTGCTTTGAGTAGTTTGAATATTAATGATCACCTATTCAATGAAATATTAATGAAATCAATGAGAAAATTACCAAAGAAGATAAGAATTTACATTAATACTGCTTTTGTTAGCTTTCACATTTTTAATTAAAGCACATTTTGAATATTGACAATATGTCCATGTATCATGGCCTTATTTTTTTTTAAGGGTGATTTTATCAGTAATTCCAAAGAATCTAGTTAATTTTGGCTTCTTAATGTGACCAGATAAAGAGGCTGAAGAGTGAAAGAAAGCAGGAACGTTTTTAAGAATGAATGCTTCACTTTCAAATAAGAGGCTTAGAAAAAGAGAGAGTATGGGACATGGCTCAGACACTGACTAGTCAAGAAGACAGACAAAACATTCATCCACTGATGCAAAGAGTAACAAAGGGGTTTTGTGCTGGATGGGCATAATCTTTTATTAACTACAAATTAGCTAATATTGATTGTGCCCTGACTTTGTGATAGAATGCCAGGTGGTAGAAAAGACAGAAAGATAAAATCTGTGTCTGGATTTCAGTAGTCTAGAGTCTCTTTGGCAGGAAAAAGTGACCTGCAGAGAAAATGAGATTCTGAGGCCTGATTTGACAGGTGCCATAAGGTATTTGCTAAGCCAATCAATAATGCCCTTCCCTCCCTCTCTCCCTGTCTCCTCTCTGCAGCATAAATTTACCTCTGGCCCAAGTGCATTATAACAATAGGATATCCACACTGTTTTATCACCACTTGCTTTTCTGTAATTTGTTAGACTCCTGCTCATTTGCACTCCAATGAACATTATTTTTAAGTTAAAATTTCCTTGACACAACTAACTTTTTAAAGTCGTAATTATCAGGGCACCTGGGTGGCTCAGTCGGGTGAGCATCTGACTTCGACTTAGGTCATGATCTCTTGGTTCATGAGTTTGAGCCCCATATAATAGGGCTCGTTGCTTTCAGTGCAGAGCCCCCTTGGGATCCTCTGTCCTCCTCTCTGTGTTACCCCTTCACTGCTTGTGCATGCACACACGTGCGTGTGTGCACTCTCTCTCTCAAAAATAAACATTAAAAAATAATAAAGTCCTAATTGTCACTTTTTTGCAATTCCTCATGGAAATGGGAGCATTTGAATCATTGCAGGAAAGAGTCTCTATGCCACCGTGAGGGTGTGATAGTTGGCATGTGCCGGGAGGGTGCTGTGAGGGTAAATACGGGCATTTCAGATTGACATTGTTTTGCACAGTAGCATTGGTACTTTCTGCCAGGTAAGTTTTTTGGATGTTCCTCAGTGTTTGAAGAAATTCATACACTAGTAACTGGACCAACTCACCAGGTTGCTCCCTCCACTGAATAAAACTTAAAACAAACAAACAAACAAAAACAAAGAAAACATAAAGTACTCCACTATGATTTTACTCTACTTTACTTTAGGAAGCAGTAAGGTTTACCCTCTTAGAAACAGTCATTGACCTACATCTTGCATTCAGTGTAACTCAAATATGTTCCAGATCAAAAGTTCCATAAAGACTTGTGAGTGGCAGCCAGGAAATGGAGAGCGCAAAGAAGGCATTTTTATGATTTTTCCAGGATTCTGCCCCTGACTCCTGATTATTTGACAGTAAAAATATATTCATGTTGAATTTGGTCCTCCATAGCAGGAATATCTAATCAGTAAATTATTTCAGTCAAAAACTGAAACATTCTCAATAAAAACAAATTAATGACTTCTACACAAAACCACCAAGACATAGTAAAAAAACATGGCATATTAGTGCTTGGTAAAATCTTGCTTGGTGATCTCTGAACATTCTGACACCATATATCACTTTTCTCTTTCTGTCTTTTTTTAGGGCATTTATTTACAGGAGCACATGTAGGCAATTTCAAACACACCCACGCACGTATGCGCGTGCGCACACACACATGTGCACATGCACATGCCTCGAAAGCCATGACTGCAAGGAACTCCTCCGTAAAAGATTGAGGATTCCTGATTTATGGGTTGCTGATGTGAAAGTCACAAGGTAGCAAGTGATTGATTGTTGACGACTTGGGGTGGAGGTAGGAGCTCAGCACATTTAATGATGTCTAGACTTTGTATTATCTTGCAGATTTTTGTGACATAGTTAGCTTTTTGCCGACAACTCTCAAATCACTGACTCAGCATTCAGTGTGGTTCTGTTTATCATGATCCATCATCTCTAATCTGGTTTTGAATAGCAGGATGTTGTAGGTCCAGATTGAAGTGTGACCCCTGAATGTTTTCCATTCATGCTTGATTACTATATGCTAGAGGTCTAGACAGTGTTATTGGTTTCTCACCAACATAAACATCTGGCAGAAAAAAAAAAGCTAAACTAGATGAGTAAGAGCATTCCTAAACTACCTTACAATATGCTGTATTTAAAATAAAACGTTTTTTAAAAATGAAGGCCATCTCAGATTGAAAAGGATGTCATCAAACATACTGTTTTTCAGCTCTGATAAGACAGTCTTTGGACTATAATTTTTCACTGATGAAAACAAGTTTGAACATGTAATTGCCGAGTGCAGTAGAAACATCTTTCCTTTGTGCTATTACAAGAAGCTAGAATTTCATTTAGGGAATTCCAGCCAAATGAAATTAGCACATGCATGTTGACTCATGCGTAGCTTTTGGATGGACAGATGAGATGACAAACCAGTGGGGATGGGAAAGAGAGATGATGGGGCCAAACCCACAGCAATGTAGGGATGGGTGTAATATCAGATCTTCTCGAGTTTTATTTTACATGGGTTGACTATCACATTCTAAGAGTTAGTAATTGTATTGAACCTGTGCAGAGAGCTTTTTTAAGAGCCAGAATCCACCAGAGTAAGTAGTATTAAGAGTAAAGTGCTATGACACTGAGTCACAGGGGGAAGCTGAGGCCCTTCCTTTATGCTGGGGCTGCAGACCACATCCAACCAAATACCAGCAAAACATGCCCGCAGCGAAGAGCCCCAGATTGGAGAATATAGACAGATGATGAAACAACCCGGAATGTCCGCCTCACCCCTGCCTTTGGTACACAGGTGGAACATATAGCAATATTGAGAAAATAAGACTGGGAAGTTTTATACCTAGGATATTATAAAATCATGAAATGTACATTCAATAACCAATTGCAATTTATACGCAAAAGTTTGTGCATAATTTTAAGCTTCTTTATGTATTTCCTTTTTTTATTTTTTTGGTAGGGTACAAAAGGAAGATAGAGAAACATTTCCTCTATTCCTTCAGTTTTTTGTCTTTTTGAATATACATTGATGATTTAGAACCCAAGACTGTGTTTCCAACCAAAGCTCTTTGGCACAGCATAATCATTACACAACCAAAGATAAACACAGAGGGTAAACTTCAGAAAAAATATTTCAAAATAGTGCCTGAAAATCTATTGTAAATGCCCTTTGCACCATTTAAGATAATAACAACAGTCCACGACCGAGCCCTCTGTACATACCCTAAGGATTAGCCAGCACATCAGAGCCAAGCTTAAGAGTCTCGGAAAAGGGGGAAATAAACATTTAATACTTAAAAAAAAAAAAATGAAATAAAGAATGAAAGGGAAAAAGAAAATCTAGTCTGGGAAGGGCATTTAAAGGGAGGCGAGGGCAAACCACCGCTTGCTGATGCTGCCCTCTTGGAGACAGGACAATTGAATCCAAGCCACACACCCACCTTCTCAGCCACCACCACACACATTCCAAGCTCCCATTCTTGTGAGGCCAGTTCACTGAAAATGTTTTTATTTCTGTGACCCTGAGCATGACTCCTACTTTGCTGTGTAAAGTTTCCCCGAGTGAACCCTCGTGGCCTTACGTGATTAATCCCTACCACCGTCTCTCACATACCCCAACTCTCAAACTTCTTTGTGATTATCTGCTCTTTTTCTTTACCTATTTTGTACTTAAGTGAGATACAGAGTTTAATCAGCTCACAATGCATAATTTGTCTTTGTATGTATGCTTTCTTTTCCTTGTTCCATATTTTTCTCCCTATTCTGACTTAAAATATTTTAACTGATTAATAAAAGACCATTACTTGAGCTCTCTACATAAAAGTGCTTGTTTTCAAATCACAGTAACTTATGTAATGTTTCTTTTAATATGGAGTCTAAGAAAATGATGTTTGACAACTTTTATTAGGATAGCAAAAAACTGTCCCCAGTACGGTGTACCAATTGAGTTCTAAGGTCAAAAGCCAAGTGCTTTTAATAACTTTTTAAGAGTAGGTAATCCTTGCTCACTTTGAAAACTGAAGCATGTACTAATTGCTTTTGTAAAACGAAGGTGGTGTTGCCATAGCTAATGGTCCATGCAGCCATACCCTGGGAAATCCCGCTCCAGCTTCTCATGTGGCGTGAGTGGCTGTTTCCATAATATACTCATTGTTTTTTGATTCGATACAGCTTGGGTAACGTTTGAAATTGGTATCTTTGCTTCCTGAAAACCTTTTCTCTGAAACTATCTCTAGATATGTTATCAAGTAACTAGTAGCCAGTATTACCTTTATTAAGTATTTTAGACATACAAGAAACCCATGTGTCAACCACTAATTTAAGGAAAAAAAAAAAGACATTAAAATCTCTATTTTAAAATATAAAATGTAAAATTCCTGTGTGCCCCTCCTGGATCGTATTTCCCTCCTTTGTCTTCCCAACTCCCCCCTGCAATTCTCCATTCCTGAACCTAGTGTTGAATCATTCTCATACTGGCTTTATGCACTTATTACATATTTAAGTAACCTAAGACAATGTTAATTATTGTTTTGCACATTTTAAGTCTGACGTGGGAGCATACTGCAGTATCCTTCTGCAGCTCACTTTGCTCAGAATTATATTTCTTGGGTGTATTCATGCTAAAACATAAGGATCCTTTATTCTTACTCCCTGGTATGTAAATATGTCATCATCTACATATTCATTCTCCTCTTGAGAGGCATTTAGGTTGTACCCAATAATATGCTCTTGCAGACATCTGTTATTAGCAGTACTGTTGCTCTATTCCTCCATGTATATATGTGTACAAGTTTCTGTGTGGAAGAGTAATTCATCTAAGGAGAGAACTTCATAATCTAACATGTGCATATTTAACGTAGCCATATTGTTCAACATGTTTTACACACCCACCAATGATACATAATACCCAATATAGAAGAGAATTTATCAAACACTGTAAAAGTTATAGAATATTTACTTTGAAAACATAAAAATGTAAATGGTATAGGTAAGATATTAACAGCCAAATTTATATATGTGTGAAAAAAATATGTGTATATAGATACATATATATGTGCATATATACATATATATTTGTATACAGATATAAATTTATATCTGTATATCATATATACAAACGTGTCATGAAGAATTTTTAAATTTTAATAGAATTAAGCAAAGACTAGATGAGTAAGGTTTGGAATGAAGGTTATAAATAATAAATGATGTTTCATTTTAATGTGCTTTTTTTGTGTAAGTCAGCTAAAATGTAAGTAAGTACCTGTCTAAAAGTGATAATAAGAAACATGTGGTATGTATACACACACAATGGAATATTATTCATCCATAAAGATGAATGAAATCTTGCCTTTTGCGGCAATATGGATGGTGCTAGAGCATAATGCTAAGTGAAATAAATCAGAGAAAGACAAACTTTCGCTCATTATTTATTTATTTACAATTTCACTCAGATGTGGAATTTAAGAAACATAACAAACAAGCAAGGGAAAAAAGAGACAGAAAGAGAAAGAGACAAACCAAAGAACAGACTCTTAACGACAGAGAACAAACTGATGGTGACCAGTGGGGCGGTGGGGGTAGGAGGGTGGAGGAAATAGGCGAATGGGGATAAAGGAGTGTTCTTGTCATGGTGAGCACAGAGTGATGTATGGAAGTGCTGACTCACTATACTGTACACCTGAAACTAATAACACTGTATGTTAACGATTCTGGAGTTAAATGTTTTTTAAAGATGATAATAAACATTAAGTTCATTTATTCCAGAATCAGCCTGTATTTGGGTATAAATGCAGCTGAGGTAAGTGGTTAGAATAGAAAATGTAAGGAAAGTCTATCTAAGAATTAGAGGAAGTGAAAATAATGTGATTCAGAGATAAACATCCTCCCAATAACCTATTTTAAGAAATACTTACAAGAACATCGAACAGAATACCTCCCTTCCCCGCACCCCCACCCCCACATACTAGCAAATCCCTTGAAGGCTTCCAGAAAGACCAGGGGGTTCCTGGAACTGAGTATGAAAACCTGGCATAGGGGACCAACAATTTAAATGTCGTTTAAAAATGACTCTGTCCTCAAATAATTATCTTCAAGTGGAGGAAGCATTAATTTGCAAAAATAAGCATAGATTGTCTTTGTAAATTCTATCCTATCAGAGGAGTAAATAATGACATGTTTTTAAATGTCTTTTGTAAGAAAAGCATCACGTTTTAAAATGATGTGCATGTTAAAAACCCATGTCTCTATGTCAACACTTTCCCAGAGAGATATTTAATTAATGATAATTGTTCAGTTTTGAATAAACTACAGAGCATGGACGTGGAGACCTCTGCACTTGTGCTCATCCATCTGCCTGGCAGTCTTTCCTGTTGCCGTATGGGTAAGCTGGGAGCAACACACTAGATTGTGTTGGGAAGATACGAGGTGTCATCTTAAAAATGGTGATGTGATCTGCCCCTTACAGTTGCATGGCAATTTTGGTGACTTTAGTTCCCTCTGTTAAATAATCTCTTTTCATTTTATGAAGGTGACCACGGGTCTTTTTATGTCTAAAAGGTCATAAGCCATACTTTGTAAAACGTGTGTGGATTTTCTTCATCATCATATGATTATCAATTTTCCTCCTAATTTTAATGACTTTTATCATTTCTCGTGGAATATATCCCCTCATGTAATTCTTTAATTTTTTATTACATTATTTTTGAGAGGAGAGAGAGATAGAGCATGAGCTGGTGCGGAGGGGGAGCAGTGAGGATGGGGAGACACAGAATCCGAAGCAGGCTCCAGGATCCAAGCTGTCAGCACAGAGCCCAACGCGGGGCTCAAACTCACGAACCATGAGATCATGACCTGAGCCAAAGTTGGACACTCAACCAACTGAGCCACCCAGGTGCCCCCCCTCAAGTAATTCTTTAAATTCTTTCTCTTCTTTTCTTCAAAATATAAACCACTTTCTCTTCTCTGTAGTCTCCTGATTTCAGTTTGAACTTCTCTCTAATGACCATCACTTCTATACCTCGTTTAAGTCACAGTCACCATCGGCATTATTATTATTTTCAACACACATGACATGATTGACATTTAGAATGAATGCTCTCTCGCACAGCAGTAGCACTCATACCCCAAAAGAGGAGACAGAGAAGAAATTGTAGCAAGAGATTTTAAGCTTCCTTTTTTTTAAGACTCAGAAAAAATGTGAAATTGAAGGGTTTTTTAAATTTAATTAATTAATCAGTTGTGTATATAATATAATTCCAGTGTGATTAAGATACAGTGATATATTAGTTTCAGGTGCACAGTATAGTGATTTGACAATTCTGTACATTACTCAGTGATCATCATGGTAAGTGTACGCTTAATGCCCATCACCTATTTCATCCATCCCCCCCCACCTCCCTTCTCATAACCACCAATTTGTTCTCTGTAGTTATGAGTCTGGTGTTTTGTTTGTTCCTCTTTTTCTTTGTTCATTTGTTTTTTAAATTCCACATATGAGTGAAATCATATGGTATTTGTCCTTCTCTGACTAACTTATTTCACTCAGCATAATGCCCTGTAGTTCCATCCATGTTGTTGCAAATGGCAAAGTTTCATTCTTTTTTATGGCTGAGTAATATTGCAGTATATCCCATATCTTCTTATCCGTCCATCTATGGATGGACACTTAGGTTGCTTCCATATTTTGGCTATTGTAAACAATGCTGCCATATACATGGGGATACATATGTCTTTTCAAATTAGTATTTTCATATTCTTTGGGTGGAATTACTGTGTCATATTGTCATTCTGTTTTTATTGAGGAATCCCCATGCTGTTTTCTACGATGGCTGCCCCAGTTTGCATTCCTGGGCAGTGCATGAGGGGCTCCTTTCCTCTATATCATCCCCACCATTTGTAGTTTCTTGTGTTTTTTTTTTAGCCATTCTGACAGGTGTGAGGTGGTCTCATTGTGGTTCTGATTTGTATTTGCCTGATGATGAGTGATGTTGAGCATCATTTCATGTGTCTGTTAGCCATCTGCATGTCTTCTTTGGAAAAATGTCTGTTCATATCTTCTGCCCATTTTTTAATTGGATTGTTTTGGGGTTTGTTTGGGGGTTTTTTTGGTGTTGGGTTGCGTAAGTTCTTTATATATTTTGGATACTAACCCCTTATCAAATATATAATTTGCAGGTATCTTCTATTCTTTTTGTTTCTTTTTTGTTGATTACTGTGCAAAAACTCTATTTTGATGTATCCTAATAGTTTATTTTTGCTATTATTTACCTAGCCTCAGGAGACATATCTAGAAAAAGAATACTATAGCCAGTGTCAGAGAAACTACTGCCTCTTCTCTTCTAGAATTTTTATGGGTGCAGGTCTCACATTTAAGGTCCTTAATTCATTTGAGTTTATTTTTGGGTACAGTGTAAGATAGTGGTCCCGTTTCATTCTTTTGCATGGAGCTGTCCAATTTTCCCAACACCATTTGTTGAACAGACTGTGTTTTTCCCATGGGATAATCTTGCCTCCTTTGTCATAGATTAAAAGACTGAAATTTTTCCTCAGCTTCTCGCTATCTAATTTTAACTGGACACCTGACATGCAGTGCCAGCCTCTGATTACTTTTCCTTGTATCATTATTTAATGCTTGTGTAACCCTATGAAGTAGATTCTGTTATGAGCCTTGTTTTACAAATGAGGAAACATGTCCAGGGATGTTCAGTAACTTGCCAAAAATCACATGATAAGTCCAAAATTGAGCTTCTTCGCTTTCCCATAAAACTTGACTTTCTGCTATCAGTTCAAGGCAGTCATCTCTGATTCTTCTTTCATACCCCACCCTCCTTCCTTCAGCCACTCACGTCAGCTCTCTCTTAGTCACGTCAGCCACTTGGCCCCACTGTCACTGCTGCCACCCGGGGCCACCCACCGTCACCTCAAGCCTGTGTCCTTAACTGCCTCATAACTGCCCTCCCTACCTCTACCCTTGCCCCCCCCCCGATAATTTATTTCAAATGTGGCAACCAGAGTGGTGTTTTTAGACATAAATCATGCCATGTCACTCCTCACCTGAAAACCCTCCAGTATCTTCCCCTCATATTTAGAATAAAGTCCCTTCTATGATCAAGACAGCCTTACCTCACCTGGACCTGCCTACCTCTCCTTCTTTACCGTCTTATATTCTTTCCCCAGTTTACTCCATTCCACATTCTTTGGCCTCTTTGCTGTTCCATGGCAATTGCTGTTTCCTCATTCTGAAAAACTCTTTTCTTAGATAGTCACTTGGCTTTCTCCTTCACTCCATGCAGCTATTCACTAAAATATTACCTCTACTGAGAGGACTCTGGATCACTCTATTAAAACCACATTCTCCTATCGACCAATTACGATCCATTTATTGCAGAGTGTTATATATGCTTGTTTATTGCCTGTCTCCCTCTGGAATCTAAGCTTCTCTTTGAGGCCAGGAACTTAATATTGTACACCTAAATGTTCCTAGTGCTTCAAACAGTGCCTGACACACAAACATTTGTATTTTGTAGAATGATTTAAACCAAATAAACACAGACATACTGCCAATGCAGAAATCCATAAGTGAATATTATATATGAAAATACGCAAGTACGTTTTGTGTAGGACCAACTACAAGGAGAAATAGATATCAGGGAGTAGGTGCAGCATGTCTCCCTCACACTCTTTCTAAATCAATCAGAATACTCAGAGCTCAAATCAGTAAGCTCTGCCTTATACTCACTTGTATTGCTCTTTCATAAAATATTTCTAGATTAATATTGTTGCTTCAGTAATAAGCCCTGGGGCATCTGGGTGGCTCAGTTGGTTGAGCGTCCCACTTCAGCTCAGGTCATGATCTTGCAGTCCATGAGTTCGAGCCCTGCATCAGGCCCTGTGCTGACAGCTCAGAGCCTGAAGCCTGCTTCAGATTCTGTGTCTCCCTCTCTCTTAGTCCCTCCCCTGCTGAAACTCTGTCTGTCTGTCTGTCTCTCTCTCTCTCTCTCGCTCTCAAAATAAACATTAAAAATTTTAAAAAATAATAATTCCTAAAGTTCAAATGATATTAGAGCTATACTTGTGTTCATCTATTATCAGTCTCCTTTCTCTCTCTGTCCCTGTCTCTCTGTCTCTGTCTCTCTCTCTCTGCCTCTCCCCCCTCCCCCGACCCAGCTATCTACCTATCTTTATCTGTCCTATACACACCTTTAAATTCTGAGCCTGTATCTTTAACTGTTTACAGGACATGTTCAGTAAATGTTAAATATTGGAGGTCTTGTAACATCAGATTCAAATCAGTCCTAAGGTTAACCTCATTCTCTGTTGTTCAGAGTCTTTTCCTCTTCTACTGGTTGCCTTACTTCCCCCTTCATCCCTTACATGGAGTCAGTCACCTAATCCTGTGAATTCTACTTTCTATGTATCTCTCTATTTTCCCCTTCCTTTCTAGTCCCACACGCACCCCGATGGCATAGACTGCCTTTATCCTCACCTCGATAGAAGTCTTCTAAACTTCTGCCTGTGACTCCAGCGTCACACAGGCCACCCCTGTCTTCACATTTGTCACTTTTTTTGCTCAAAAACCTTCGATGTCATGCAATTCCAGGCACATAAAACCAAAACACTTCTACCTGCTTGTGAAGATGCTGGGTCATACTTCTTTGGTCATACTTACTTCCTTACTGTTGTATCAAAGCACTGGCTTCCTTTCTCTAAAGTTTGCTACTGCTCTCCAACAAATAGAGCAGGATCCCCTTCAATCCCCTTCTCTTTATAACCTCTAGAAAAATGGCAGCCTTTACTGATGTCCCTTTTATCTGAAGTCTTGTAGCACTTACTGATTTTTAAAATGTTTGTAATTAGTTACATGCTTTCTTCTTTTTATTTATTTCAGCTTGTTGCTGCTGTTTCATATGTTAGTCCTCTGTACCCAGTTAGATAGGAATCTACTTGAACAGAAAAAAAAAAAATCTCTTGTCCTTGTATACAGTGCTGGTATGCACCTGCATACCATACCAGTACTTTTTTTTTCAAGCAGCATACACACACACACACCAGTTCAAATAAGTCAACATTCCCATTGCTTACCCAGAGAAAACAAGTTTACATGACAGTTCAAGTAGAGAAGGTGGGAAAATGAGGGAAATGTGATAGGTTTAGAGGAGTTATGAATTTTTTAAAATATTTTAGTGTCTGTATAAAACCATAATAGTAATAATAATATAGTGATATTAATAAAAATAATAAGGCACTGATTCCCCACACCCCATAGTCAGAGGCAGATTTATAATGAAGCTGATGAAACTTCAGTCTCCCTCACTTGCCCATTTCCCTATAAGGTCCTAAGGGAACCTGAGCGCTGTGTTCACATGTTTTTGTAAAACTTGTAAAATTAAGATATTCTAACCACTCAATTCAGATCTTCATGATTCACAGCCCTGGATTGTCTGTGGGCATTCTGCATTTGTCATTTCTCGTGTTGGGTGGTACCCAGGTGATCAGGGCCTTTTGTATCCATAATTTTTCATGCCAAGCCCCACTGCAGTGACTAGGTGAGTGTTTTTTAATTAGGATTTTTATCCTTTTTATTGTATCATTGTTTCCTTAGGCACAGAATGAAATTGGGTGTTCTCAGACTAGCTTTGGACTGTCTCCTGCCCATATAAGAAATGGCAAAACCCTGGACAAACAGGAAACAAAGTGTCAGAGAGATAGAAACTAATTTTCATTGAGGACCTACTATGTTCCAACGGTGTACATAAATCACTGATCTCCATGAGTGCTACAATAACTATCTAAGGCAGATAATCATTTTCCCCACTGACAAGTGAGGAAACTCAAAATGTTAAGTAACTTACTGCAAGTCACATAACTAGAAAGAGTTTGAATTTGGATGTGAGTTCAATTCTCCTGAACCCAAAGTCCATGATGTTCCCAAACTTTACAGGACTAAAGCAAAAATCAGAAAGTAGATGTTACAAGTAAGTGGGGACATATGTGAGTGGCCATATGTGAGTGGCCATTTGAAGAAACTAAGAAAAATCTAAATACTCTTCCGTCTACATATTGTTTCCATAGTGTATTTATTACACGAAATGTAAAAATATTACTACTTTCCTGTACTTCTCTGTATTCTCTTGATCTGTTACATCAAGAGATTCAGAGTAAAGCAGAGTAAAAACAAAGTTTCCTTTATGAAGCCGAGGATTTATAATTTGTCAGTCCCTAAAGAAAAATGTGAGGGAGGGGGAGTTGAAAGATCTGAAGCATTTGGAGTATGACGCCGAGGCTGTTTATCTTCAGGTGCCAGAACGTTGGCTTCTGTCACCCTTGCACTTGTAATTTGCTGCATGATCCCAGTTTGAGATAGTAGCCACTCGACAGCAGTGGCTTGTGTTTAAGTAATTACTTAATTGTGGCTCCCTGCCATGGAAAAGCCTTGGAGAAATCTGTAGTGAGTACTTCCACATATTTCATTTCAAGGTGACTTTTGATTATTTCCCTCTTGTATTAGACAGTTTTGTAGCTGGAAAATAGCTGTGTCATTGCTTTGGTACGATGCCTACAGCTTGCTAGTCAGTAAACACAGTATGAGAGAGAGAGAGATGGAGAGACGGAAAGATTGCTGTTAAATTCCCATGCATTCAAGCAAGGACAGCTGGTTAGGATTAGGAGAATGTTCTACCTTCAGCATGGAGCTTTCCCACAGCTTCTATTCCTCTTTTTATTTTTTTTCCCTGTAGCTGACATAAACAGTCGGCATCACATCCTGTATTCAGTTAACATTTGTGATACAATCAAGATACTTCACTAAATTATTTTTAATGCTGAATACAGCAGACATTTCATTATTCAGGAATCTGCAAACATTTACACGATGACTGAAATATATAAAGTAGATTATATCACACAAGATCGTCACTAACAATAGCTATAGTGCTGTTCGTTTGCTCAATAGGCCTGTGAGACATTTTACCTTTTTTTTTTTTTTTTTTTTTTAAGGTAAGCATATGAGGTCCTGGGAACTTCCTGACAACATTAGATAGTTAATTCTCATGAGAGAACTTGATTTTGTGACACAAGTGATGACCACCATGGACAACCATTTTAGGACATGCAGACTGCAGTGCTACAAAAGTTTGGGGTAGAAATTGGTCCCTGATCATATCTTCCAATATAAACAGGACAGTGCACAGACCTCAAATAATACAGGGTCTGAGACTCCAAAATGTGTTTAAGGAATATCCTTCATTCTATACACTAATCAGTATGTCACTGGTAGACATTATTATTCCAGGTCACCTATAGCCATCTCCAGAGAGCCTGCCCTTGCCTCTAGCCAAGTGAAACTATTTTACAAATCTGTGACAAGTAAAGTCGTTGTTAATACAATAATGTAGGCTAGGTAAGACCTTGTTTCAATTCTTAGGAATTTTGAAAGCTTGAGTTATGTAGTAATAAATACATATGATCACTTATAAACCTCCTTTAAGAGTTTTTTTTTTTTTTTTTTTTTTTTTTTTTTAATCATCCATTCAACCAGAAGTCATGAGTCAAGAGTTTTGATTTGTATTCCCCACTCTAGGACTAAACCAGTTCTGTGAGGTGAGCAAGTCCGTACCTCATGTAATCCTCATGTTCTTTATCTGGAGAGATGCTGTATCCCTACACATCCGTTCATTGCTATGCTGTATGGTAGGGAAAAGGTATAAGACACAGGCTCTGCTCTCGAGACCATTACATTAACCATTAAACAGCAAAGAGGGTAGTATTCTTTCATTTCACAAATGTAAATTGAGTACTTCACTCTGCCGCATGCCACCATGATGGCTGTGGACATGAATGTCCCCTGGTGCTATGAGCATTACGAGGAAGCTGTCCCTGGAATTGTCCGGAAAGTGCTTATGACGGAAGTAGGAATGGGACTTGGTTAATAAGTTCAGACAGGTGAGACCAGGTGCAAGGAGATAAATAACTACTAATGTCATTTATTAAGCCTTTGTATAGCAGATACTGCTATAGGCTTTTCATACATTTATCCCACAGCAATACAGTGAGGTAGGTATTACATTCCCCCATTATGATCGTAGAAAATTTACTCGGAAATGTTTTAAACTTTCCCCAGTAGGCTGTAACTCTTCAAAGATCATACAGTAAGTGAGGGAGTCAGGACTTGAATCCAGGGTCTGTGCCCTTAACCAGCACTCTTCTGCCTTTTAAATATTTGTTAAATGAACTCCAAATATTTTGTTAATATGAAGTGATTCTAGCCATGACACAACCTCAGCATATGAAATCACAAAGAATATATGTTATATTTAGAACTTCTGTGAGTCAGAAATCTACATCCTTTTCCCTTACTCCTAGAGATCTTTTTTTTTTCTTTTTTTTTAACTATGATTTGGTTTTTCTCCAGTCAGCAGGTTTTCCACTGATATCTGGTAATTGAGGGGGTGGTGATGTTAGGAAGCAGCTAATGAAATTTTATTCCATTTTCTTTTGATCATAACCCTACAGATGAACACATGTAGGAGAACCTCATTAGTTGTTCCCCTGCGAAAACCAGACCAGCCATCATTTACATGCTCATTCAGTAGAATGACCAAAGGTGGAAAAAAATTAAGCTAGGGCATATAGTCTTCTTTTCCATCAGCATTCAAATGTCTTCTCTCATTCTTCAACTGCCTAGAGAACTTAGATGGGTGTACATAAGACAGAGAAATCAGATGCTCATCCACGGCAGCAGCTAACTTGGAAGGTAGTCTGCCCCTTGAGTGGGTAAGAAGAGTGTCTTGACTTATGTCCACAAGTGTCTTAAGGTCCAGCACTAGTTACTTCTCATCGTTGCATTCACAGTTTCCCTTCTGGCCATTTTTTCCAAGTGTGTTTTTTTTTCTTTATCTTTTCTTTGCAGGGGGGGGGGGGTGGTGCGTAGGATTTCCAAGTGAGAGACCACAACATTCCAAGGAGAGGAACACACCTAGAAAGCTGGTGTATTTGTGTAATGCCAAGCCTGGTCTTCCACATATTTAGTAGACTACTTAGATCCCTAAGCTGTTATGTTTTCAAGGATTTTTGCAAAAAGGATTTTGCAAATTAAAGGAAAGACCACATTCACCCAAACTTTAGATGGTTACTATAGTTAACATCTGGGCCGTGTCCTGACATCAGCGCAGCACTGATGAAGACCAGATGTTAAAACTTAGCAATGTTTTTGTTACTTCTCAGCATTTGCTGCCTTTGTTGTTTTTTTTTCCTACAGACTCTAACTTCTTAATACATGAAGGTATTAGAGAAGAAGGGGAAATGAAATTAGCATATGGCATGAACCCAGAGTAACTGAATTCCTCCTCTTTCGAAGCACACTTTCAGGCCATCCCAGCATATACAGCCTATGGGAAGGTGGGCTCCAGGGCCTGCTCAAATAAGGATATTTCCATTCTGTTGCTATTTTTGATTAAAATAGGCTATGTGATTGACTAAGTCCTTTCAGGTTTAATGCTGTGCGATAAAGAAACAGGAAAAGGAGTTAAATCAATAATAAATATTCCAAAATGTTTACGGTTGTTGTCTTTTCAACTGATTTTAGTTGTATGTATGTACATACATCTATATCAATACACACACACACACACACACACACACACACACACACACACACACCATGTATTTATTGTCCTCGAGGAGAGGACACTACCACTCTCCCAGGAGCGAACACACTGCACAGGGCCACGTGACAGTGAGCATCCGAGCACAGCTTGACAAAGGCATTGTTACTCCCTGACATCCATGTGAAGTTAAGAAAATCCCCAATCACAATTTCATCCTTCAAAACCCATTATAATTCTATATCCCTTAATTTATGTAAAATATTTGTATGGCCATTAAAAAAAACTTTAAAAAAAGGTGGGAGGTGCCTCAGTGGCTTAGTCAGTTAAGCACGGACTTCAGCTCGGGTCATGATCTTTTGGCCTGTGGGTTCAAGCCCTGCATCGGGCTCTGTGCTGACAGCCTGCTTCAGATTCTGTGTCTCCCCCTCTCTCTCTGCCTCCCCTGCTGTCACTCTTCCTCTCTCTTTCTAAATATAAATAAAAATTTCAAGAAAAATTTTTTTTAATATTTGTATGGCTATTCATATTTTTAACTGATTGTGCTTCTTATGCTAATAAATTGCATATGCATTCCAAACACTTTATTACTTGGTGTTAATAGCTCAGCTTTGGTGTAGCCTGGAACTATTGCAGCTTTCTAGGAGGTACCCCAAGTTCTGTCCTGTTATTGCAGGGTTTAGGGAAGAGGTCATATGATAGCTTCCCATTTTTCTCAGTCCTATAGATGACTTTGTGTGAACACTTTATAGCTTCATTATAACTTAAGATGTACAATGTGGTTACGCATGAGTGAGATTACCTTTCTGGTTTCAGTCCTTTTTCTTTTTTTTAGTGTTTATTTCTTTATTTTGAGAGAGAGAGTAAGAATGTGAGTGGGGGAGGGGCAGAGAGAGAGAGAGAAAGAGAGAGAGAGAATCCCATGCAGGCTTCATGCTCTGTCAGTGCAGAACCTGACACAGGATTCAAACCCAGGAACCATGAGATCATGACCTGAGCTGAAACCAAGAGTCAGGCTTTCTCTGGTTTCGATTCTTAAACAGACTTCCATTTTCTTTTTTTCCTTTAATTAATTAACTTATTTTTGAGAGAGACAGAGTGAGAGCGAGGGGAGGGCAGAGAGAGAGGAAGATACAGAATCCAAAGCAGGCTCCAGGCTCTGAGCTGTCAGCACAGAACCCAATGCGGGGCTCAGGAACTATGAGATCATGACCTGAGCCAAAGTCGGAGGCTTAACTGACTGAGGCACCCAGATACCCGCAGACTTCCATTTTCTGTAAATAAGTCCTGATCCTCAGTAATGATGTGACCATGGGCCAGGAAACTGTTCTGACCTCCGTCTCATGAGCCATTACTGTTTGGCCAGAGTTCTTAATAGGACAGTTGTAATGGGACCTTTCTTTGGAGCACCATGTAAAATCTTTGCTTACTTTTCTACATGATGAAACTTCAGATATCTGAAAGCAAGCAAAAAAGATATCCTCTTATCTCTAGGATACAGTGCCTTAATTATTTTGTCATTTTCTTAACTAAGAAAGGTTTCAAGATCCTTAAACAGTCTCTTTTAGATGCTTTCTAGTTTGTTAACACCCCTCTTTAGTTAACAAGATACTCTGTGTGTGCTCTGAGCAAGGTATGGTATGGGAAGAATTCCTCCTAGGCCATGTGACAGTACTAGTATAATCTATAATTGTGATACATTTACTCCTCATATTTTTATCACCTGCACCATGTTGATGGTTCATTTTAAGCTTATGATCACCTGTAAGCAAGAGATCTTTTTAACATGAAACAGAATCCTCAAGCCTTTTCTGCAGCAGAATTTTTTTTAACCTAAATGTAGGGTTGGCATACATCCCAGTTAAATCTAATCTTGTTCATTTTACATACACCTTCCCTTACCCATCATTACAACCTATTGAGATGATTCTGAGTCTTTATCTCTTCATATATATCTCTTTATTTCAGCTTTGTGATACCCATAGACTCTGTAAGCATCCCGCATGGAACTTTTAATCAAGGACTTGGGGTTTAATTTAATCAAAACACTACTTAGGACATGATCAGTGACAAAAATAGTCCATATTCATTTTTAATTGTCAGTACTGTTGGGGCACCTGGGAGACCTGGTTGGTTGAGCACCCAGCTCTTGATTTCCACTCAGGCCATGATCTCTGTCGTGGGATTGAGCTCTGGTCCGGGCTCCACACTGAGCATGGCATCTGCTTAATCTCTCCCTCTGCTCCTCTCCCCCAGTTGTGTTCTCTCGCTCTCTAAAATAAGACATAATTATAATAATGATGATTGTCACTACTCTTAAAAGCCAGCTGTTCAGCCAACTGTATGTAGATACAGCCACCAACTGTATCTGGTTGTTCGTGCACCCAGCAAGTCTACAGTAACTTCACTAAAATTTTGCAAAATGCTTTCCTGATATCAAGAGGCATGCCATTTCTCTGATCTACTAGTTAATTCTCTGAATAACTTTATAAAATGGAGTCAGTATTTAGAATTGCTTTTTCATCTAGTTCTTGCGTGTTTCAATATTTTTATTCCAACTATGCTATCTCTAATAATTAGCATGTACCTTTATTTGTATAGTATTTTACACTTAAAAAAAAACTTCAGCATAAATCACCCTCATGAAATTCTTGTAAACAGATTAAGGAAACCTATTATGATTATCTCCATTTTAAAGATGAAGAAACTGAAGCTCAGAGAGGCCTCTAGAATCCAGATCTTGTACAGTCTGGTGGTGGTGTTGCTTTTTCCCATGACACCACAGCTAACCAGATCCTATTGTATTCTGTTTATATGGTTAGGTACTCAATGAATATTTTTGAATGAATAGGTTCAATAAAATAAATTTGTTCAAAAAGTCTTCATATCCAAGGGCTTTGCCTGAAAGCATTTTGCATTTGAAAGAAATGGCAATGCCTCAGATTCCCTGTCTCCTTCTCTGTCTGCCCCTCCCCTGCTCTCTCTCTCCCTCCCTCTCTCTCTCTCTCTCTCTCTAAAAAATAAATAAACATTGGGGCACCTCGGTGGCTCAGTCAGTTAAGTATCCAACATCGGCTCAGGTCATGATCTCACGGTTTGTGAGTTCGAGCCCCGCATCAGGCTCTGTGCTGACAGCTCAGAGCCTAGAGCCTGTTTCGAATTCTGTGTCTCCCTCTCTCTCTGAACTTCCCCTGCTCATGCTGTATCACTCTCTCTCTCACACACACAAATAAATAAAAACATTTAAAAAAATTTTTTTAAATAAATAAACATTAAAAACTTTAAAGAAAAAAAACTGGCAAATCTCTGCAAGAACAAAAATTAAATTCCATACTACTAACAAGTACAGCAATAATACCTAAATGTGTAAATAAATACAATAGATGGTTTTTTAAGAGTATATATGTGGTTTTTATAGTTTCTACAAAACTGTGTTTTCCAAATTCTTGCCTATAGACTGGTCCCACTCCAAGTTGAAGTTTCCAGTAATCTGCAGCAAAATGAGAAAATAAGGGGCAGTTGTTATGGACTGAATTGTGTCCCCATTCCCCACACTTGTACATTGAAGCCCTAGCTGGTCATGTGACTGTATTTGGACAGAGGATCTATGAGGAGGTCTTTAAGGTTAAATGAGGTCGTAAGGTTGGAAGCCCTAATCCAGTAGGACTGGTGTCCTTATAAGAACAAGAGAGGGACGCCTGGGTGGTTCAGTCGGTTAAGTGCCCAACTTCGGCTCAGGTCATGATCTCACGGTCACAAGTTGGAGCCTCACGTTGGGCTCTGTGCTAACAGCTCAGAGCCTGGAGCCTGCTTTGGATTCTGTGTCTCCCTTTCTCTGACCCTTCCCTGCTCACCCCTGCTCATTCTCTCTCTCTCTTTCTCTCTCTCTCTCTCAAAAATAAATTAAAAAACATAATTTAAAAAAAACAAAAACGAGAGATCCTAGGCGTTTGCTCACACAGAGGAAAGGCCATGTGAGTACACAGCCAGAGGCAACTGTCTGCAAGCCAGGAAGAGAGCCCTCACCAGAAACCAACTTTGACAGCACCTTGATCTTAGACTCCCAGGCTTCAGAACTGTGAGAAAATAACTTTCTGTTGTTTAAACCAGTCGGTCTGTGGTGTCCCGTTACGGCCACCCCAAGCCTACCAGCGGTAATATACCGAATTGTTAATAGTATCAAATGTATTCAGTTTAAAGCCCTGTCCTTTATCTGCCCTTCTTACTTTTTTGTTGTTATTAACATATCCTCACTTATAGAAGCTGGTTTTAGGTGATGTGGATTAATATATTCACTTTATTTTTTTTATTTTTTAAATGTGTTTATTTCTAAGAGAGAGAAGCAGCGTGAGCAGGGGAGGGTCAGAGAGAGAGGGAGACACAGAATCTGAAACAGTCTCCAGGCTCTGAGCTAGCTGTCAGCACAGAGCCCGACTCAGGGCTCGAAACCATGAACTGTGAGATCATGACCTGAGCCGAAGTTGGACGCTTAACCAACTGAGCCACCCAGGCACCCCTTACTTTAGATAGTAAAGGTTAGTGATCCAATCCTGAGCCCATAGAGTTTGGAAATTGTGCTAGTCTATGACACCCAGATGTGGTAGAGGAGACCATGTGAGTGAAGAAATGATGTTCTGTTGGCCAGCTGACTTCAGCTAGGAGACCTCTGTGATCTACAGAGAACTAAGATCATTGTGAAGCTTAGTGAAGCAGATGGAAACAATATTGTTCTGGCAGGGAGCAGCAATAATTGGGGTCAAAACCGATCAAATTGGGGGTGCCTGGGTGGTTCAGTCAGTTGAGCGTCTGACTTCGGCTCAGGTCATGATCTCACAGTTCGTGGGTTCAAGCCCCGTGTTGGGCTCTGTGCTGACAGCTAGCTCAGAGCCTGGAGCCTGCTTCGGATTCTGTGTCTCCCTCTCTCTCTGCCCCTCCTCCCCCCCCCCCGCTCATGCTCTCTCTCAGAAATAAATAAAACATTAAAAAATTTTTTAAAAACTGATCAAATTGTATTAAAGCAATGGAGAGGCAGTGTGAGTGGAGCAGAATCATTGGGTAGAGCTTATCTGGAAACATTTATTCCAGACACACTTACTGATCCTCACTCATGTGCCGGGTATGGTCTGGCAGTGAGGATACAGCAGTGAACATGGTACTTCCCATGCACAGAAGGACCTCACTGGCTAATACTCAGAACAGTGGAGAGGGGGTGGGGTGCAGTGGTAGAGGTGGGGCCAGTGTCCCAAAGCAATTCCAAAAGAGGCCCCCAGCCAGCCCCCAGGGTCCTGGCAGGCAGAGCATTTCAGGGAGGGGGCATGCCATACAGAAAGGCAGGAAGCGGCCACGTGTGTGAGGGGCCTGGTGGCATCAGTGGAAGCTTGTCATTTGGAGACATTTGCTTGAAAAGGGAAAAGAATGATAAATGAGGATCGTTTTGGGTGGGAGAGCATGGGTTCAGGGTGTGCTTTCATTTTCTGTTTACTGATATTTTTGTTATTTTGGCTTGGGATGTTTGTTTTTTAGTCAGGCTGAGAGAGACTTAGGCTGAGAAGAAGTGGGGTGAAGAAACTGAAGTTGAAACTCTGAGGAAGGGCTAAGAATTGTTGAGGTTATAATTCAGAAGACGGGGTGAAAGGCACAGTGAGGGCGTCTTTATGAGGAGGGTGGCCTCCCTGAGGCTGGTGGAAAGGGGATAAAGATTGCTGTGGCAACAGATACCTTGACAGGGAGCATCTGGGGACCTGAGGTAGATCATAGCCCATGGCCTCAACTTTCCTAATGCCGTCCAGACAGCACAGTCTGCTGAAAATGGATTAAGGGCTTGAGATGAGAGGGTGGGAGGGGGGTTTAGAGGAATCCTATAGGAATGAAAAGGGTCAAGTCCAAAAATGAGTCCTAGAGCCCCACAGAGGTTAGGGCGCTTGAATTGGTAATGACTGCTATCTACAAAGCACTGGCATTTTCTCCAACAGTAATCTGCTACCTTTTCAAGGGGAGGCTGGAAAGAAACGATGCAATGCAGCTTGAATTCTGTGTGGAGGTATTCCTGGTTGAAGGCAATGGAGAAGCAAGCATCTGGGGAACTGAAGGTGCAAGCCAGGAATGAAGGATGGATGCAAGCAGAAACCGGCTGTGGAGAGGAGATAGGATGGGAGGTGGAGTCCAGGAGGTGGTGTCACAGTTGAAGACTTCTGAATGATTCGCTCTAGGGAATAAAATGATACAGATGCCCAGTGATAGTTATGGAGTTGCAAGGTTACAGAGTGTGTGCGTGTGTGTGTGTGTGTGTGTGTATGTGTGTGTGTGTGTGTAGCTGTCTGCAGGGACACTGGCATCCTCCGGCGAGGCTGTTGCCCTTGGAGTGAAAGCAACTTTGTGAACCAAGGTCTGGTCTTCAGTGAAGAAGGAGGAGAAGCAGGAGAGTAGACTGGCGTGCACTTGATGGGCTCAACCTCAAAAGAAACTGGAGAGTAAGGACTGGGAGGCAGCAGCTCAGAGAACTTCTAGGAATTCCGCCAGAGAAGGCTGTGCTGGGAGAAGAGGGGGAGCAAGGGCGGTCCAGGCTTCTGTTAGCACCAGGAGGCGGAGAAGCTGGGGCTGTAAGAGAGCACAGGGGCAATGAGGTGAGGAGGCCAGGGCCTCAGAAAGGGGGGGCGGGGGAGAAGCAAGGAGAAGGAGTGAGAGAGTACCGGGCAGCAGACAGAAGAGGTGCTTCAGGGACCTCCTGAGCGCCAGCTCTGGGCAAAAACTAACCAGGTCCCCACTTCCCTGGAGTTCATGCATCCAGTGGTTGGCCTTTCACTTCATACCTGAGATTACAGAGAGGAGAGGCATGGTCTCGAGTGACAGCCAAACTACAGCTTAGCATTGACATGTTACTTACCTGATTTGCCCTAAACAATATCCCACTAAAATAAATGCAAACCAGAAAGTGCTTTCAGCTTGGAGCAGTTCCAGGTAGTACTATGAAGCTAGTTACGATAGTCTTAAAATATTGCGTAGTTTGGTTAGAAAATGATTCCAAAGCCATGGTTAGCCTTAAGTGTATGATAATGAATGTTAAATACCCAGCAGGTCTATTTTTTGTACTTGTTTGAGCGTACTTGTAACATATCTTGGAAGTCAGGCATTTGTGTTGTTTTGGGGCAGTCAGGCATAGTGACTATGAAAGCAATTAAGAGTATGGATCTTAGGGGCATCTGGGTGGTTCAGTTCGTTAAGCGTCTGACTCTCAATTTTGGCCCGGTGGTGATCTCAAGGTTGGTGAGTTTGAGCCCTGCATTGGGCTCCGCGTTGATGGTGCAGACCTGCTTGTGATTCTCCCTGTCTCTCTGCACCTTCAGTGTGCTCGCTCGCTCTATCTCTGTCTCTCTCTCTCTCAAAATAAATAAATAAACTTAAAAAAAAAAAAGTATGGGTCTTAAAAACAGATTGGAGGGGTCTCAGTTCCCATTTGGCCACTTGCAGTGTGGGTAACTACGGACAGATTCCTTAACCTCTCTGTGCCTTAGTGTCCACATCTGTAAAATGGGCATGATATTAACACATCTACCACACAAAGGTTGTCGTGAAGATTAAGTCAGTCACAAAAGCATAGCACTTAGAAAGCTGTCTGGCACATTGGAAGTGCTAAATAAGCATTAACGGTTACTATAATTGCGTATACTGTGACATTCTTTGAAAGGTACTCTATCTTCTATAGTCAATCCTGCTGGCAAAGTACTGGCTGTACTATCTTTTCAATTGTAATCCTGACCTAGTAACAACTGTGCCAAATTGCACAAGCAGCTAGTAATGTTTGGCAATGCCTGAAGTTTGACTGTTAATGGAACAACTGGAACTGACTTTTGCTTGGCGCCCAACCAAATAATGAATCCTTGCCATCATTTCAGCCATATTTTTGCCTCTTGTTTCTCTGTTTGCAGTGGTCATGCACCAAATACCTGTAAAAAGCAACTTCTCTCTGGGCAATAGGTGAAACTCCGTGCAACACGATTAAAGACATGGGATATCTGGATGGTATGCTTGTTAACGCAGGAGTCTGTTTCTGCCTGTATTTGAGAGAGACACTCAGTCTGGGTTTTGTTCATTAAAGTTTTGCAATCAAGGGTCACTTCTAGGCGGGGCACTGTACTGACAACAAAGCAGGAATGAACAGTATTTATGATCTAAATGATGAGATGCGTTGGCCTTATCCACCGCTTTACTCATTCAACAAATATTATAAATACGTCTCAGGCACTGTGCTAGACCCCGGGACATAGCCCTGCTCACTAGACCATCTGCAGATATTTGAATACGGACTCAGACAAATGTGATAAAGAGATGAGTGAGACAGTGGTATGCAGGTGAGTGCTGGATGATGGAATGTGGTCATGTGAAGGAAACGTCATTCAACTTACTCTAATTTAATAGGTATCTTTTTACCAACACAGTGGGAATCTAGACTGGTGTGGACTGCTCTCTATGCACTCTTTGCTCAACAAGATTTTTGAGTGGTCTTCATTTTGAAATGCTTTTTGAGCACCAAATTCTTCTATTTCAGAGGAGATACATACACACAAACACCATTCAGAATGCTGCTGTATGACTGAGTCCACCCAATACCAGCATGACTGATATATGTTTAAACATGGAGAACTTCATCTGGAAATCCTATAGAAAAAAAAAAGTCTAAGATATTTAAAAGGCATGCTTTCAGACTTTTGGAAGCAAAGATTTTTTTCTCCAACTGAAAACTATTACATACACCAAAATGTATCTTTAACTTCGGCTTCTTCCTTTAATTTGTCATTGCTGCAAACAACCTTTAAAAATCTCCCCAGTTTCAGGCAAAATTACTACTGGATTCCTTCAGCCTGCCCATCTGCCTTCTTTAATAATTATGCTTCCTCCGGACCACCATCCCTGGTCCAAGTTTTAGGTCCTTCTGCACCATGGTTAAAGCGTTATTTAAATCATTTAAAAATGTTTTACCTCCACCTGAATAACGTCTCATGGTGGGATCTAGACAGTATCTTAATTTGGATTTCCCCGTTAAGAAGTCCCTGAAACAAGGACTTGGGTGCAAGGAGCATATTTAGGCTGTGGCCCTGGAAGCCACTCAAAGAACGGGGAGGAGCACTCCCTCAGTGAGGAGAGCCCGTGGAGGACTCATGAGGGGCCTGCTGGTGTGGGAGCTGAGCTCCACCCTGGAACGCAGCAGTGTAAAACCGCTACTCAGGATGCTCACAGAGACTACGTGTGTCAGGAGTGAGGATGGGCACGGGGGCCTCCTAGCACTGCAACCTCAGGACAGTCAGACTCCTTACAGGGTAGAACAGAGCCCCAAAATGAATGTCCCAGAGAACAAGGCCAAGCAAGCCTCAAGTCTTCTAACATCACCTTTTTTTTTTTTAATCTTTTTTTTTTTTTTTTNGCCACCCAGGCGCCCCTAACCTCACCTTTGAAATCACACAGCCACATTGTGTTGTTTACAAGCAAGTGATGATCCTGCGTTCATTCAAGGGGGAGGAAAAATAGTCATATTCTCAACTGTAGTACGTCAGAGAGTCTCCAGCATTTTTTTTTTTCTAAAAACAACAACAACAAAAATCGTCCCAGTATAGGCCACCATCTTCCTTCTTGACTGTAAGTATCAGGGGAGGGCAAAATATGAGTAACAGATAATTACAGTATCATATACAGGTGATAAGAAATAGGCACATACAGGGTAGAATAGGATCACAGAGGAGCGACGCTTAGCTTGATCATGGGTGCAGACAGGATAGGTTACTGCCAGTCAGATGAAGGCAGGGAGGAGATTTCAAGGAGAAGGAATAAAAGCAGCCTCTTGGTGTGTGCAGTTTGGTAAAGTGGAATGTGGAGAGGGCAGGTGAAAGCGGAAACGGAACGTCGGGAGAAGTCTTGAATGCTGTATACTAACAGGGAGGGTCCTTAATTTTAGGCAATGAAGAGTCAGTAAGAGTCATTGTAAACATCTAGAGTAAAGATTATGAAAGCCTGAATGAAGTAGAGCTGAGCTAAATAGTAGGAGATGGATTTCAGAAGTATTTAGAAAGTAGAAGAATGAATACTGGGGAACTAATTGGGCATGTGGAGTGTAGGAAAGTGAGAAGTCTAGGTTTACCACCAGGCTCCTACCCTGGATGCTTGGAGGCAGGCTGGTTCCCCTGAGACGAGGAACTGAGCAGGAGAAATAAGTTAGGGAGGAAATGGTGAGGACCAGGCCCCTGTGGCTGTCCAGGTACTCATGGCCAGTGGTCAGGTGTATTGTCTGAGTCTCAACTTGGGAGAGAAGGCAGGGCAGGAGATAGCAATTTGGGAGTCATCAGCAAATACGAAAAGAAGGTAAAGTCTAAGAAAAATACATGGAAGCACAAGAGCAGCATTTCGGCTACAAGAATACAGATGTTGCTAATAACCTGAAGTAGTTCATACCTGATTACTTCCATTTTCCTGATGATGAAGACAACATTATCTGTTGAGAGGAGGTGGAGCTGGAATGCTGAGAACAATTTTTAAAACAAAGACATACAACTCGTATATGTTGTAACACAGGAGAAAAGTTTGCTCTGTTGGGACTGTACAAGTTTTTGTAGTCGTTCCTGATGTTAGCCTGCCCTCTGCTTATATATTCAGGATTTCTAACACCGAGTCCCATTCACTAAATAGGCAAAAACCATGCTAAAAATGTGTTTACGGTTATACTCTCTTTAATCTTCAGCACCCCTCATAGCTGATTTCAGTTCCTTTTGATTCACATACATATTGAATAATCACTAAACAAGAAAATCATTAACCATCTTCAAATTAAGTCTTCACAAATGGAAGCATCTATAATAAAACAAAGTTTGGGGGGTTTTTTCTTTTCCCTTGGTGTTTACTAGTCATTATTCCAAAACAAAAACATCTCAACAATCTATTTGTGTGTTAGTAAGAGTTTCCAGCAGATGATAGATACCAGGCTTCCTCTGTAAACCTTCCTTTCTTTACCTGAGTCTGAATCACAAAGAATTCAGAGTATTGATGGCCTAGGAAAGATTTTTTTCCAAGAGGAATCAGAAGGGGAACAGAACGTGTTTGATGAACAAGAAGACAAGATGAACAAACCTTTCCTTCATATGAGCAAGTGCTCGCCTTACTCAATAGATAGTAACAGTGTAATTACTGTCATGTAGGCATACACAAGTTTGTTTTTTTGTTTTGTTTTGTTTTGTTTTACCTGTAAAAGAGTTGTTTCCTATTTAAAAGGGTTGGAAATCACTGCTTTAGATAATCCTAATCCATGGATAATCCCCACATGTTCCCTTCAGTGTCTTCAATTGCCTTCCCCAGGAAAGCTCCCATCAGAGCTCCTAAGGGTGAGCCAAATGGACAGATCTGAGCTTTGCCCCTCTTAATGAAGCATGGCAAATGACCAAAAGGCAAGCTGCTGAAAGAGAAATGAAAGAAACCCAGGGTCTGGATATTTAAAACTGGCTAATTGGCCCCTGAAAGATAGTGAGTCTTGTGCAAATGCCTCTTACTTCCTAACAGCTCAGCAGGGCCTCTGTGGAAGAATACCACACCAGCTGGGGTGTTGGTCACTGCAGAAGGGGGATTCTCAACCAGTGTCCTTTGTCCCTGTTAAAAGAACTGCAAGCCCCTCTTCGAAGTGTTACTTTGCCATTGAGAGGGCTGGGGGTGAATGGGGAAAAGAAGGAAAGGGGAAAACTTTCCTTATATGTTCTCTGCTAAGTTATAGAGACTCCTGCCAAAATACTAATTTTTGAGATCTCTTCCTTGTATGGTCTTACACCTGAACCTGATCTAGAATTTAAAAAACAAAACAAAACAAAAAAACAAAAACATACAATGAGTTTGGAAACCAGAAATCAAGGAAAAAGAAAAAATGTGCCCCAAGTTAGGTTGGGAATTTTAGCACAGGAGAGCTTGTATACTTGTGTGATTTTGAAAGGTAGTTACAGTGGGTATTTGCATAATAATACTCTCCTAAGTGGCCTTTTCTTAACTCTTAATTAAAAGCACTTCTCACCTCTTTGGATGATTTATAAGCATCTGGTTTTGTGTCAGGTAAAGAGTTCAGTGTGCCTATAAGGATAATATAAATCCACAGTTTGACCTGCCAAACCTCCTTTTTGTGGAGGCGTTTTATGTAGTATCTGTCAACTAAACGTTGGGTCTGTGTAAGAATGACTGACATAAAGAAGAGCCCCACTGCTTTTCTGCTGCCTGGTCAGATGCCTCCCTATCTCCTCCTGTATGTACATCTCTTTTCGCTTTGGCCTTCCTTGCCCTCTGTTTCTCAGCCTCTGGAGCCTGATTAGAAGCAAGAGCTTAATACTATCCAAAATAACCTATAATTTAATACTTCACGTGCCGAACCACCGTCCCCTGCTGACCGTGTGACAGTGTGAAACAAACAGCCCAATCTGTGCTGGCACCATGTTTCCAGGAAAGATTCAAATTTTACACATTTAGGAGTTTTCCCCATTCAGGGCCAAGATATTTTCAAATGAAAGAGAATATATTTCTATTTGAGTAAAAATTGGTCATTAATAACTTAACTATCCAAGGTTGTTTCAAAGATAAACAACACACTTTGGTTGCATCCTTTTCCTCTAGAAAAATTAAAAACATCTTAAGGAAAAGTAGGAGCATGTGGGTGACTCAGTCAATTAAGAATCCGGCTTTGGCTCAGGTCATGATTCACGGTTCGTGATGTAGAGCCCGACGTCAGGCTCTGTGCTGACAGATCAGAGCCTGGATCCTGCTTCGGCTTCTGTGTCTCCTCTCTCTGCCCCTCCCCAGCTCATGCTCTGTCTCTCTCAAAAATAGGAGATAAAAACATTTTTCAAAAATTTTAATTTAAAAAAAAACCATCTTAAGGAAAAGTAAATGAACTAGTCCATGTAACCATCACATGACTCAGATGGGTCATTTTCATGTTCCTTTGAACCTCACCTTTGAATCTGGTTAAGCTTCTTTCTTGGTCTAAAGCTTCGGAGATCTAGAGAACACTCTTACAGGAAAAGAGCAAGTTCCCACTGGTTAACGGCACCGAGGTACACACTCGCCTCCAGACACATCTGCTTGAAGTGAAACTTCCATAGTAGGCTGAAGTTTGTTCCTTTGTAAGTTTCCATAAAGGGCTCAGAAAAAGGCCTCCCTAATCTCATTCCCATGCATCTACTATTCATTTGAAGATGAAGATTATTTATGTTTAGAGCGCGCTGCAGCCCCGTAGATGGCCCTCCAACGGCGGAGGGCTGAAGGGATGCACGAATGTTTATCACTGGCAGGATAACAAGCATCACAGAAATGCAAGGTCCTTGGCTCGCCTCCCAAACTCTGCGTTCTCTGACTGACTTTGAGCCACTTTGTAAGTGGTGCTGTTGTTTGAGGAGAACATTTCTGTCTGGGTTACGGTTTTACAGGAGCTGGTATTTTAGCACTCTTCTTCTGGAAAACTTCCCATTTCTCATACTTGCCTTCGTTGGATTCCCCTTTGAAGTAGGAGAACAAGGCACAGGCCTCAGATCACACGTCAGGATTGTTTCCCTCTTGAGGTTTGTGCCCGCGTGTGAGTGTGAATGTGTGTCTGAGCTGGTCCGTTGTTTCTTTGAGGGCTTAGAGTGTGGCATAACGTTGGCCAGGATCCTGGATTGAGTCCCCGGACATGTCACACTGAAGCAGGCTCTGCAGCTACAGACCCAACTCAGGCCCCCGAATGGTATCAAGTCATTTGGCAATTACATGCCTGTGGTCACTCGGACAGCACGGAGTGGCAGACCCCAGTCCGGTCTTGCCCTACCTGTCCTGGCCGTATAACCCAGTGTCAATACCTGGCTTTTGTCACCTTGGGTTTTTCCCTATTCCACACGCATCTATGGCAATCCCTATCTTTGTGCCTTTGTCTGTACAGCATCCCAATATCGGTATGTTCACCCCAGTCTTTACCCCTGATTGTGTACTATGTGATGTGACATTCGGAAGCCTCCTGGCTATTTGCACTGAACTCTTCTGGTTGTTTCTTCACAGTGAGCATTAGATAAAACATTTGCTAAGTGTTCTTATAGACTAGAGATACAAAACCTATTACCTTAGGTAGATAACATCCAAAATCCTCCTGCCCAATCTCCTTTTATATATAAAGCAAGAAAGAAAAAAACCAAGTGGTCGTATATTCAGAAACTGCGTCCCAGATCACACCACATTGCCTGGTTTGTTTTGACTTTCTGAGTAGATTGTTGTGAAGGCAGAGACCTGTTTTCACTTGATTATATACTCCCAGCAAAGGGCAGTGCACCCACTAGGCTCAGCAAATGCCTTGCTTAGCTTCTGGGTGTCCCAAGGTAAGTACATGCCCCTCCTGGAAGTCGCCTCAAAGAGCACGTACATCACGGGGCAGGAATGACTTTTATGAGCTTCCTGGAAATCAGGCTGATCCCGTTTGCTGACTGTGTAACCCAGGACCACAGTTGGGCCGGATCTGCTCAGGAGTTTCCAACCGAGAAGACACTTGGGAGTTGAAGCCCAGCCTGTCCTTGGGTCCCCAAGCCCTGGAGTGACCCAGCTCTAGAAGAAGAAGGGAAGACTTTTTCCAAGTTGTTAAAAAGTAGCTGTATCTCACTAAGCCACACACTTAAGGAGACAGTGTCTTTCCCCGGTTTGTGGTTTTGTGTGGGTTAGCAACATTTCAGGTATAACTTAGGAAGAGGAAAGAAGATCAAAATTAGTGAGCTGATATATTTTAGTTTTCTATAATCACACAGACACACACACACAGAAGTTGATGTGGGGTAAAAATGAAGATAAATGCAAACCGAAATGTTTAAGGACACAGAACTGCCCAATACTTATTAGCTTACTCTGAAGGATGTCAGAATGATCCTTTTTTACCTGTTCATTATTCCTTCACTTATTCAGTTTTATTTTCTCAATAGATGTATAGGGTTCATACAATTTAAAAATAATCAATTATAACCCAGAGAGAGAGATGCAGCTCTGTGTGCTCCGCTGTGGAGACACCGCAAGCGTTTCTCTGGGTGGTCAGAATGGCCACCAAAATGCGAGGGAGCCGGAGCAGTGGGAAGCTTCATTCTCCCCTTGGGTAACAAATGCGAGTCCAGCTCTGGATCGTTGCATATGGTTTTGCCCACTGCACTACGGAGCCCTGGAAGAGCAAGCGAAGGGATAGAAGGACTTGTATATGAGAATAATTTTTGTATAATCATAAAGGACTAGGGTTGGAGGGGCCTCATAGCCGTCTGAGCAATCAGATGATTGACTTGACAGAGAGAAAATTGAAGTCCGAAGAGGAACAATGATTTAAATGTATTTTACTTTGTATTTTAGAAACATCAAATTATTTTCAGAAGCAACCCTGTCTCCTCTTTCCCCCGACTCTTAGAAGCCAGAAATCCCTTACATAGCTTTGTTTTTCTAGTATTTAACATTTCACCTGGGCAAGCAGTAAATCCTTTTAGAGATAATCTCATAATATTGATCTCAAGTTGCATTTATTTCAATAAGCTCATAATAAAAAGTGATAATCAGGTGCCTGGTTGGCTCAGTCAGTTAAACATCTGACTTCAGCTTAGTTCATGATCTCACAGTTCATGAGTTCCAGCCCCGCATCAGGCTCTGTGATGACCGCTCGGAGCCTGGAGCCTGCTTCGGATTCTGTGTGTATGTGTGTGTATTTCTCTCTGTCTCCCTCCCTGCACCTCTCCTGCGCATTCACTCGCTCACTCACTCTCACTCTCTCTCTCTCTCCTCTATCTCCTCAAAAAACTAAACATTAAAAGAATGTTTAAGTGATAATCATTGCACTGTCCAGACTTCATCATAAATATTTCTAATTTATTCTTTTGTTTCCATCCATCCCCAAAGCAAGTACAATAAGATTTACTTGTCTCAGACTTGTAACAGGGATGTTATTAGAGTTTAATAATTTTTTAAAGGAACCCAAGAATCTATGATTCAATACACCCCGATGAATTACTCTTTTTCTTTTGTTCACTGTTGACATTATTGTAGGCGATTTCCTATGGATATGAGTAAAACAACTGTATGACAAGGTTGACAGGCTAATTAGTGGGTTCAAGATTTTAAGTTTTAATTCTATCTTTAACATCACTTTACAAAGAGGAGCAGACAGAAACTTGTTATCATATCTCCCATTAGTTAAGATAGCTCTACAATAACGCCATTCACTGATGTCAGACAACAACTTGAGCTAAGAATGTTAAAAAGAATTGAACTAGTAAGTGTAATCCTTAAAATTTACAGAAAATCAAGAATCTGTAACAGTAAGTGTTGAAACAGTAGATGAGTTTAAAGAGAGTATACCAAAGAAAGGCTGATACGCTTTGATCTTGCAACATTTTACACAGCCCAAAAACTACTGCAGGAGGCTTTCTTTTAGTTATTTCTTATATTCTACATGGTTTTAAATGTTTTGTTGTCCCCCAATATATTTTAGATTTACCACAAATAAATTATTCAGAATTTCAAAAAAGGGCTCCATATTAACTTCAGAAAATGGGTAATAACCTTAATTGCAGGGTTGGTTTGTTTTTTTTTTAATTTCGCTGTACCATTGACTGCTTATTCCTGCTTCCTACTATTAAGGTTTTGTAGAGTAAGTACCAAACGTTCTAGTCTTCAAACAATCCTTCTGAAGACTGCCAGCTATTTATAGTTCTTTCTTCTCCATTTTACTTTCCTGGGTGCTTTTAAAGCTGTTAGAAATTAAAGGTCACTAAGGCTGAATGTGTATGTGGCAATTTGTCCAAATTAACTTATTACTTTGGCCTGGTCGGTGATGATGGGCCATCTGGCTCCATTTCTTAGGAAACATCCTCCACGAGAGTGACTTCTGGAAGTAGGTTTAATTGCCTTTCATCTCAACAAAACCTCTAGTTACCCCGGGGATTCAACCTGTGGCTTAATTATTTTTAAATTTTAGTTTTGGGGGATCTGTCCTTCAGTGTCTCATCTATTTCTACTGCATAAGAAAATTGACACAAATTAGCCCCAGAACAGCTATTTTTTTATGGAGAGTTAGAATATCACACTAAAGAAATCTGTCATTCTAGAGCACCTGGGTGACTCAGTCAGTTAAGCAGCCAACTTCAGCTCAGGCCATGATCTCACGGTTTGTGAGTTTGAGCCCCACATCAGACTCTGTGCTGTCAGCTCAGAGGCTAGAGCCTACTTCAGATTCCATGTCTGTCTGTCTGTCTCTCTGTCTCAAAAATTAATAAACATTAAAATTTTGTTTTTAATTTGTCATTTTCTGTGATGATGAAAAATGGTAAAAATTAGAGATACTGAATATGAAGATTTTTTTAAGCCTTACTTAAACCTTGAGGGAAGTGAAGTATATTTTCTCTCCATTTTTCCTCATAAATTCCAAATGAAAAAAAGTTAGTGCGTTAGACCCAGCTATTCCCTATCTCGGTTTGCAAATGTGAATAAGGCCACCACTGTCCTTGGCCCATTGAATGACACCCCACAGTCAAAAAGACGATACTTCATTTTCATCTGTAAAATTGGAGGAAAAGATAAATATACCTGCTGCTTTTACTGCTTATTATATGGACATACTTATAAAAATGCAAGCAAACTCTTCATGCTTCCATTATTAAATTATTGGCTAAAATGGTCAGAAGATAAAAGCCATAGTAAGTTAATTAGCTGTTAATAAAATGTATTATGTGCTTCTATACAATTTATTTACGTGGTCTAAACAACTGGGTTTTTTTGGGGAAACATCTGGCAGATAGGATGCAGCAAAAGTTAAAAGTACACACAGTATTCCATTTTTTTAAATGGCTCTTTGATTGCCATAAATTTTCTCAGTCTTACCTTTTAAAATGAAACTATCATGGTAATTGCTGCTTTAGTAGAGCAAGCACAATAATTACACATTGTCCTACCCATGTAGTATGAATGACTCCCAAAAGGCATCTTGCTGTAGGCCATAGAGTATGGACTTTGGAGTATAGAAGAGTCGAGTTCAAATTCTGCCTCTGCAGTTTAATAGCTGGGTGACCTGGCAAAGTACTTAACTTTCCAGAATGTCAGTTTTGTTGTTCATCTCAAAGAATCAGGATAATATCTCATTTATAGAATGGTAGTGATGTTTGAAGGAGACACCTCAAGTCAACCACTCCCTGCAATGGCTGGAACTCAGCTGACACTCTGGAAATGAACTTTCCCTTCTCTCTCGTTTTCTGAAGAAAGCAGATTAAGAACAAGACCCCATAGACAGGCTTGTCAAGGCCCCAGAATTCAGTCTTGCCTATCCACACCTCTCCTAGGGGGCTCAAGATAGCTTCCAGTTTGCCTGCTTTTCAAATGCATTGTTTACAACTCCGTTGTTTCAGTTTTGGTTTTTTAGGACAAATCTCTCTTCCTTGCCAAGATTTCCTGCCAAAGCAACTCCTCAAAATTCAACTTTTCAGGGGCGCCTGGGTGGCTTAGTCGGTTAAGCGTTCGACTTTCACTTAGGTCATGATCTCGCGGTTCGTGGGTTCGAGCCCCACGTCGGGCTCTGTGTTGACTGCCAGCTCAGAGCCTGGAGCCTGTTTCAGTCTGTGACTCCCTCTCTCTCTGACCCTCCCCTGCTCACAGTGTCTCTCTCTCCTAGAAATAAATAAAACATTAAAAAAAAATTTCAACTTTTCAGCATTTGTGTGCTTTATCTTGTTCAGCATGTCTTCAAAATGTGATCCATACAACTCTCCAGTGTTCATTTGGCAAACTAGCATGCACCATTGTTTTATTTTAAGTGGAACCTAGGGGTGCCTGGGTGGCTCAGTCCATTAAGTGTCCAACTCTTGATGTGGGCTCAGGTCATGATCTCATGGTTCCTTTGTGATATCAGGCCCCACCTTGGGCTCTGAGCTGATAACCTGCTTGGGATTTTCTCTCTCTCTCCCTCTCCCTCTCTCTGCCCCTCCCCTGCTCTTGTTCTCTCTCTCTCTCTCTCTCTCTCTCTCTCTCTCTCTCTCAAAATAAATAAACATTTAAGTAAAACCTAAGGCAGATGTTTAGAAAAGAAACCAAGGTGTTCTACCACTTAACAGATACTATCCTGGCTAGACTCCTTTCCTCTAAGATGGTAGCACTAAGCTCTTCATTTTTAATGTTGTCTTTGGATTTCCAAAGTACAGAACTTTTCTTCATAGGCTAAATGTGTTGTCTTAAATTAACTACATAGCTAAAATGTAAGTACTAATGAAGGCTGATTTCAGGTTGCTAATTAGAATTAGACTTGGATACTTATGTAAATCAGAAATAGGCTTGCATCAGACTTGTTCTGCATTACTTATTATTTTATTACCCATACTAAATGTTTCATTAGAACCTGCATTTGTCTTCAAGTAATGGATGAGGGATCAGTATCTAATTTAGAGTTAACTCTGCTGTTGTCAGTTTTTTTGAAGAGAAATAAGTTACTTGAAAAACATACCATGATCCAAGGTTTTACATGGAATGACTTGAAAATATCCCCATTATTTTAAAAATAATAAAGAAAGGAAACATTACTTATTATAGCTTGTAAGTGGTTGAAACTTTTGAGGCATTCAGTGTTATAAACCAATAGAGAGACAATAAGCCAATAGAATTCATTTCCCTGCAACCAGATCTTCAACACAAGACTCTTAATCTAAGGTTTTAGGGCATATGATGGCTGTATTTCTTTAATACCAAACAGCTGGATGAAAATGAACAAGTCAGGCGTATCCAAGTATCAAACTGTTGTGTTGACAAACTATCCAGATGACAGGCCAAACTATGCCACTTTCATTCAGGTGCTTAAATATTTTATTGAAACTGAAGCAATGTGACAAAAGATGAGACACACATTGATTGTGAGATTATAGGACCTTTATTTGAAATTCCTATGGAGTACTTTCTTATCCTTTGCAATATCTCTCTTTGGAATATACTCCATGATCTGAATAAAATATTAAAAGTAATATTCATTCTTTAAAATATCTTGGGTGTTTTGAGAAAAAAAATTATCTTTTTTAAAAAAGAAAACATTTAAATGCATTGAAATTTCTCTCAAATAAAAATAAGAGTGGGTCACCTGGTTGGCTCCATTGGTTGAGTGTCCGACTCTTGATTTCGGCTCAGGTCATGGTCCCAGGGTCATGGGATCAAACCCTGCATCAAGGTCTGTTCTGAGCATGGAGTGTGATTGGGATATTCTCTCTCACTCCCTCTGCCCCTCTCTGCTCAAGTGTGCTCTTTCTCTCTCTAAAATAAACAAAAAACTTTTTCTTAAAAAAGAGTATCTATCTGAAATGAGGGTAAAATAGTCAAGGGCTCTAAACAAATATAAACCAGAGCTATAGAGTATCTATTTAGCAGTAGTCAAAAGTATAAACAAATACTGTAGTTTTTATACTTCATTTTGCTTACTCTTCCATTATTTCTCCCAGAATATTGTTGCTCCTTCAGAGAAAGCAAACAAATAAAAGAACCAGTAAATGGAAGATCTTTATTTCCTTTATGTTTAAAAAAAAAAGTTTCACCTATCACAAAAGGGACGTTGAAATGAGAAAAATAGCTATTTCTAAGAATTTTGTTTAATACAATATGATATTTTATGCATGAACTAATTTGTGCTTGAATTTAAAATTCCAAAAATGATGAGGTAGACATAAGTCTCTTGCAGTTGCCAAGGCAACATTGATGTCACTTGAAACAAGTACAGGTAATGGGAGGGGACACCTTTTCAGCCATGGCTTTCCTCACACACTAAGACTCTAGTTAAATCATCAGGTTGGAATAGCAAAGAAGAGTGACTCCATATTTACTTTGTGTGTGTGTGGCTGACTGTGAAAGCAGAGAAACCTAACCTGACCCCACACATCATACCCCATCCCAGCTTTCGCATGTACTGGTCCAGGACTGTCTGTATTAGCCCAACCCTGCACGCTTGGCTCTTTCTTCTCATGATGCTCTTCTACCCCTAACACAATCCTGTGTCTGCGGTAGATACATACCAATGGCTGAGTGAAATGGGGCCACCTCTTTGTTTAGGAGAATAGCCGCCACCAGACTGCTCAAAGAACTAAGGACCCAAGAAGGGCCATTGTGACAGCCTTAGAGTGGACAAAAGTAAACACAATGGGCTAAATTGGATGTGCCAGATTTGCATGGATTCCTGGGTTATTTGTTTTCTGGAGACACCAACAGCTAGATATAGCAACCTATTAAAAAATCCACAAAGGTTCCCTTTGTAAAGAAAATACAACTCCACATATCTGCATAATAAAAATCATGGTTCAAAGTTCACACTTTGTAGAGAGCTTTCAAGGTGAAGGTCAAAACACCCATTTGCATTCAATTAAAGGACAAGACATTTTAAAGTAACTGGAGCACAGTCATGTGGTCAGTAAAGCATGTTGTGTGACCTTGGACAAGTCCTGTCTAGTCTCCTCGTGTGTTAAATGAGAGATTGGGCCAGATTACTGCTGCTCTATCAGCCTTTGACTGGAAGTGTACAAGATTGTAAAGAATCATGGACCAGTAAATCTGAAAGAAATTTCCAACTCTTTGCTTATCTGTGCTTTCTAATGTTTCTACAAGGAACACAGATTTCTTTTGTAAATTAGGAAGTAATGACTGATCTGTACCCATTTTCTAATATTTAAAATATGCAGGAATAGAAACTTTAGAGATCATCTTGTTAAATACATGAATCACAGAAGAGTGAGAAGGTGGAGAAATTTGCCCAAACGTACACAGTAGTCAAGGGTCAGTCCAGGATCCTGAACAAATTCCACTGAATTCCACAGGCTAGTGTTGGTGAGACATGGAAGCATAAACATGAAATGGCAATCATCTGTATCAGTTAACAAGGATAAAAAGCCTCCCTTGATTGTTTTTCATCTTCCTATCAGGATTTAAAAGACATTGAGGACTAGCAATAAAACCAAGAATTTAAGGAACGTGAAGGCCAGGCACTGATTTGTAACGTACACAAGTCCTGCAAAGGCCAGGCCCAGTTTCTCCTGTACTGAGTACAGTGGCCAGGTTAGGATAGTCCCTTTCCTCTCCGTCCCCACCCCATTCCCTTCTCCACACCACCAGCAAAGTAGTCCAAACCCTGAGGCGTGCGAGAAGGCTCTCTGTCTCTGGACCAAAGCCACCTTGACGTACACTCCATTTAGGCAGCCGGCCTCCCCTCACGTTCCAAGTGCTGAAACCAGAAAGAGGAGTGGCACCAGCTCTCCTTCGGGGTTTGCAAACTAATCTTGCTTTACCATTTACTTTCAAAATTACCAGTATCATAAGACAAACAATGATTTGTAAGGTTTTTTTAAAAACGCAATAAACTAATAAAAGCAAATTGCTGCATGAGTCAGATGAGGATTTCCAAGATGTTCTTGACTCTTGGCTGTGACTCTTTCTGGTGTGATCTCTGTTCACACCAGCAAAGACTGAATATCATATTTTTGAAGATATCCTCTAATCACTGTTTACGGGCAGGGAGTGCAAGAAATGGTTTATTGGCTTGTATTAGGAAAACATCAAAGTCCTTTCTTAGAAAACAGTGCTGGTTCTCGCCTGTTTGGTGTGCATGAAATCAGTGAACCTAATAAAGCAAGGAGGGCTCATTAGGAAGAGCAACAAAGTTTCCAGTGTCCTTTATGACCATGCAGCCACCACAGAAGAGATCAAAGCCTCCGTCAGTGGTGTCTGTACATCTGTTTTCTTTTTATCCAACGTGTTATTTGGTTAGTTGTTTGACAACATCAAAGCTTTTGGCCATTAGGTTCTTTAGTCCACATGGGACCGAATTTACTTTACTAATCCATCTGGTCTAAGATATAAATGTTCCTAATAAGTGCAGGTCACCAATTTGAGTGAAATGAATACTTTCAGTATTTAGTTTTTAGAGGGCAAATTCTCATCGGTCTGTAAGTAGAGAGCCTCTTAGCTCACGCATCTCGTGAAGTTAACCATTTTCATTAAGGAAGTGCCCTGTAAACTTCTGAATCCAGGAAAAAGAATTCTCTCTTTTGCTCTCTCTCTCTCTCATCCTCTCAATAGTTTTATTGAGATATATTCACATACTATATAATTCACCCATTTAAAGTGTACAGTATAAACACAGAGTTATTTTAGAACATTCATTGTTCCAAAAAGAAAGCCTAATGAAATGGACACACTGTACACCTTAAACTTGTACATTATTAGAAGTCACTTATATCTAAATAAAGCTGGGGGTGGAGGTGGGGGGAGATAGAGAAAGAGAGAAAGAAAAAAAGGAAACTGTAGTCATTAGTTGTCACTCTCTCTTTTACCCCCACACTTCCCCCATCCCCATCCTAGGCAACCACTAGTCAGTTTTCTGTTTCTATGAATTTTACCTATTCTGAATCTTTCAAATGAATGAAATTATTCAATATGTGGTCCTTTATGATTGGCTTCTTTCACTTAGTATAATGTTTTCAAGGTTTGTAATATTGTAGCATGTGTCAGTACTTTATTTCTTTTTATTGCCAAACAATACTCCATTGTATGTTTATACTGCATATGATTTATCCATTTATCAGTTAATGGACACTTGGGTTGTTTCTGCTTTTTGGCTATTATTATGATTAATGCTACTATGAACATTCGTGCATAAGTTATTGTATATACATAGCTTTTCATTTCTCTTGGATATATACATAGGGGTGGAATTGCCGGGTCACATGGTAGATCTGTTTAATCTTTTGAGGAACTGCCAAACTGTTTTCCAAAGCAACACCACGTTTTACATTCTTGCCAGCAATGTTATGAGAATTCCAATTTCCTTCACATTCTCACCAACACTTGTGATTGTCTTTTTTATTATAGCCATCATAGTAGGTGTGAAGTGGTATCATTTTGGGGTTTTAATTTATATTTCCCATTCTGTATGGATAGCTACTGCTCTTGAGCTGTTGAGCACCTTTTAGTGCTTATTGGCTATTTGCGTGTCTTCCCTGAAGAAAGTCCATTCAGATCCTTTGCACAATTTTAAATGAGTTATTTGTCTTTTTTTTATAAGTTTACTTTGAGAGAGAAAGAGTGCACATTATGAGCAGGGAGGAGCAGAGAGAGAGAGGGAGAGGGAGGAATCCCAAGTAGGCTCCCCACTATCAGCATGGGACCCAATGTGGGGCTTGAACTTACAAACCCCGAGATCATGACCTGGGCTGAAAATAAGAATTGGATGCTTAATCAACTGAGCCACCCAGGTGCCCTGAGTTATTTATCTTTCTATTATTGAGTTATGAGTCCTTTATGTATTCTAGATATAGATCCTTTACCAAACACATAATTTTCAAAATCTCTCTTTTTAAATTTATTTAAATGTCCTCTGGCAATGGTGCATTTCCTGTTTATTTGAACGGGAGACTCCTAAAAACGGAATCATGTTTCATAATAGAGGAAATAAAGTCTATTTCAGAATCCTCTTCTTGCCAAATATACAAAATCAAAGAGAAAAAAATACTAATAATATTAGAAGAAGAACTTAGAAGCATATTGGTTTTTTTGAAAAAGAAAGTGTATTTGAAAATAAAGTCAGATGGAAAATTAAAAAAAAAAAACTTAGTGAAGTGACCATGGCCATTTCAGTTTCCTTGCAACAATAATTATTCATATTTGTGTACACAGTTAAAGTTTACAGAATACCGTGATAAACATAACCTCTTGTAATCAGCTCTGTGAAATATTACAGTTATCCCTTTTACTAATTAAAAAACAGGGGAAGGGAAAAGGGATGGAGACATTTAGTAAACTATTTTGCCCCATTTAAGACTAAGTTCAGTCTAAACACCAGCTACAAAAATGCCAAAATATTCAGGCCAAAGTTCATTAAATGAAGTACAAAAGCCATCCAACCACTTGTGTAAATGATTTTTCTTTTCTTTCTTTCTTTTTTTTTTCAATTTATTCATTTGTATGTGATATCTGGATGTGAGATGAGAAGTAAAATGACTATGTCACGATTAGCTAACCATAGTTATAATTACATGATATCAGTTCTTAAAACACATAGTTCTCTTCCCCTGGTGATGTGCACTGATGCTGGGGAATGCACTGTAGCCATAGAGGCCGCATCTTAAGTTTTTATCTAACAGTGATGCATATACTCCAGAGAACAGTACACACTACTCTGTGGTTAAGCTACTGTGTGACATCAGGCAATTCACAAGCTTCTCCCAGCTTCACCTTCGCATTCTAGGACATCCACTGAGATTCCCATTTCTGGCCTGTCTGCCCTGTAGGTTTCTGCTGCATGATCTCTGCGATGATAGGGATTGGGGCCTGAATACAAGGGGGGAGGGGCATAAGAGAAGATGTGATCTCCTGGTATCCACATAGGAGAGAGGTAGCGATGATGACATGTTGTTACTGGTCTTGTTGACTGATCACCATGATGAGACTCTCTGGGAGGTAGCATAAGTTGTTTTTATTAATATTTTTGCTGATGCAGGTGGGCAATGGAGACCAAACTCGGCAGGCAGTCCCATCTGCATTCCCCATAGACTACACAGAGTACTAAGAACTGTTTTTTTCTTTGTACCCAATTTTTTTCTGCAGTTGTAATGCAGGTCACCATCTCGCAATATTATTAGTCCACGGAGTCCTAGTTTAGTCTATACCCAAGACTGATTCAAACCACTTGAAGGAGGCTGAGAAGCAGTCGAGCCAGGATCTTTCCTCAGATCAAAGCTCAAGCATATTCCAGGGCATCCAAGGCTACAGGGTAGTGAGACTCAAAGCTAGAGTAGTGGCAGAAAAGCTAGTAACTTCCATCCATATAGAGAAAAAAGTATCCTCTGATATGAGACAGGTTCCATGGTCTTACAATAGAAAATATTATATATAAAAACCATCCTGGAAAATCTAGGACCTATGATTGCCATATTTTGTGACTTCCAAGAGATGCCACCAGCACCTTTCCCAAAGGACGGACTAGTGGCTGGGGAAGCGGAGTTCACACTTCCAGAATTTAAGTTCTGAGCCGACCATGCAGGCAACCGTGGGAAAGGGTAACTGCTCTCTGAGTCCATTTTAGTCAGTCTATAGGCATTTATTAATACTAAATATTGGGTAGATCTCTATAGATGATAAAGTGCTATATAGATATATGTGCTCTTCACTATCATATAAGAAGCACTTAAAAGTGTATGTGAAAGTACCTTTAATTTCCTAGAGAAAACTAAAAATGTAAACTGAGATTGATACTAAACAAGAGTGTTACATTCAAATTCAAAGTGATTAATCAATTATTGGAAAAATAATTTTCCAAGTGTGGGAAAAAAATCTGCACTCCTTTTTGTTTTTTGTTTTGCTTTGTTTTGTTTTGCCAAAAATGGGCTCTTGGACATGGAAATCCCCCCTTCTATGTGCTATACATTCAGTTTAGAGTTTTTAGCTCCCTTTCGACCAGTGGTGAAGTCAGAAATACCTGTGCAGGGAAAGGGAGTGAATGAAATGTTTGCCCTCTCTGCTTGTAAGTGATAGCCAGATTGTTCACCTTCCTTCCTGAACTGTGTTGGACAAATCTCTTAACTTACCATGTCTGGGAAATCTTCAGATGGAAATGTGATGATGACATTGGTTGGAGTGCCTAGAGAAGGAAGCCTTTGCAGGCATGCTAGGGCTACTCCAGCAGTTCAAGGGGAACCTGCTCTTAGTTAAGAGCCACTTTGCAAAAGAGGTCTGATTTTCTTAAAGGCAGAACGCCCAATCAGCTTTCTTTTTAAAATCACACAGAAGTATAGAAGAAACAGACGTTTCCGCCCTATGCAACAGACTTTAATTCCTTGAGTGGCTGGGCTCTCCAAGAATTCTTCAGATTGGCCTTTCATTCCATCTAAATAGGAAAACTTGTCGAAAACCTCGCAAAGAATGACAGGGCCCCTAATCTAAAAACTCATCTTCTGTAATTACCTTTCTTTAAGAATCTTCCAACTTTCAGTTTTTTGGTTTTGTCTTAGGTGGTTAACTTACCTAATGTATAATACACTATGATGGCGTAAGTAACATGGCCCTTGGCCCTGGGAGGAGTAGCTACAGTAGAGATAGTAGGAAGAGAGAAAAGCTGGAAGCACTCACTCCTGTGGGTCCTGCCGTATCTCACCTTTGCTGTACACCCTGTTCTGTGCTAATATTGAGGAGTGAGGAAGTACTGTTTGGGAAGAAGTCACTCCTTGAGGAAGGAAGTGGGCAGTGCAGGAAAAACAAATCAGAACCTTCCCAGAATAGAATTCACTTCTGACTACCACTTAAAGCTCCCCACCCCATGTCCAAGTTTTGCCAGACAGGGATACGCATGTCAAAACCTGTCTAAGCCTGCCCTTCCCCATACACAGTTACAAATATTCTTCTGAAACTAATGTCACTGGCATTTGTGGCTCTCAGATGTGATTTAGGCACCCAGGTCCTTTGTAGACAGATGAGTCTGCACCATGTGTTCTCACGTTGCAAGAATGTTATGTACCCCCAACAGCAGCCAAGAAGAAAAACTTAATGAGATTTAGTGGCCATTTATTTCATGGATAAGCTGTTTGACCACTAGCACTGAAATCTGCTCATAGACAATGACATCCTCTAGAAAAGAGAGTCTGGTTTAAGCATACATGTCTCAAAAACCAAGATAGTCATTATTTTTATAGAAGATTTAGTATTTTTATAAAAAAAAAAAACTGCATGGTTGCTTTATAGAGCAAACACATTTAGTTTCCCCCAAAGAATTTCAGCCTCGTTGGAAGAGTAAATGAGTATTTCTTATGTTTACCTGGCTTTAAGTAACTTCTTGTTTGGTTTTGTTTTATTTGGGTTAAACAACAAACATTTATTTTTCCCAGCTCTGGAAACTCAAACATCCAAGATCAAGGTGCAGGAAGCTTCACTGTCTGGTGTCAGCCCACTTCTCTTTTCTTTCTTTCTGTCACCAGAATCACCCTTAACGGTCCATCAAGATCATTTTTACTTAAGCTTTTTTCTAGCATGAACCTTAGCTCTGTCCAGCCTCTACTGTACCCCAGCTCTGGTCACTTGATTCTTCTGCTCACAAACTGCCCTCCCCTGTTTTTGAAACAAAGTTCAAACGCTGCTGCTTGGCACTGACTGTCTCCATAATCTTGACCACTACTTTTCCAGGTCTCCTCACCTTCCTTATATTCTGCATTCCATTCACCCTGTCCTGTACATGTGAGTATGCATCATTTTTTCCTACAGTTTTTCCATAGTTAGCTCTTCAAGACTTCTCCTTAGAAATGTCCTCTTAGCTAATGTAGCCTTATGGGCATCTCTGTCTACAGGAGGCCGTAAAGGACAAACAGGACAAATGCCCAGTAGGGGAACTGGGTTACTGGTGAGTATTCCTAATGACCACACTCTAAAGTTGACAGGTATTAAATGGAAGGAGTGTATGTGAAATACTGAATAATTTCTTCTAATAAAAAGATCCCAAACCTTTTTTACCAAAAGAAAAAGTTGTTTTCATGTGTCAGTTATTTTATACACCTTCAGAGCATATAATCATTCCAAAAATTACATAACCTGATCATGGCAATTCAGGGTAAAATAAATGCAAAAAAGAAACACCTTCTTAAACATACTTTCAGTACATTTTGCTTTTTATTAGAGTTGGTTTCAGACATTCTTTGCATTTTTAGGAAATCTTTTGATTTGTTTCTGTTTTACTGTGTAATTTAAAACTCTCCACCTTTTACTGAAATATACTAACCACTGAAAATTAAAAGCAATATAAAAATAGGAACAGTTGAAGCCAGTTTTAAAGACTTTAAGGCTAAAATAAATTTTTCAAATTATAATACTCTTTCATATATACGTATTCCTAGCAGACCAATAAAATGGAGTGCTTGTTGTTTATTGGAATTTGACATTCCAATGGTGTTAGGCAACTAAGTAATTCTTTTTTAAAGTTTCCTGTGCAAAAATGTGTACAGAGTAATGTTTCTATACCAATTAATGTTGATAGTTTGGTTTGGAACATTACGTTGAACTAAAGTTAGTTTAATGTGTTCTCTTTTTCCACATTTGATGAATATCATTGGTGGTCACTTTTTTCTTTTAGAATCTTTAATCCTTGTTGCAGTGTAGAAAAATAGCAAGGGAATGATCAAAAATAGGCATAACACAAAAAACAAGGTTTCACAGAGTTAAACAGATTATTGTATTTAAATAAGCAATTACTTTTCATAAAAAAAAAAGCATAGTTGTCTTATGTGCAGAGATGCTGCACAAAATATTAGGCACCAACAGAGGGACTTGGCGGGGACAAGGACTGTTCTAGTCCGCTGGGCTGGAGGAACGAAATTTATTGAGCTCCTACTATGTGCACTACTCTGTAATACATGGTTTACATATAGTCTTTCAGATTATCCTTCACAAGCCTATTAGCGTTACTCTCCCCATTCTGCAAATGAAGAAGTCAAGACTCAAATATGTAGGAAGATTGCAGCCAGTCACACAACCAATAACTCATAGAACTAAGATTTCAACCAGGTCTGTTGATTCTAAATCCCGAGCTCCTCCCATCACAGAGAAAGAGGACGCAGTACATGGGAAACACAATGGCATGAAATAACAGTATCACAGGAAAATTAAGCAGCAGAATCTGGAGGGAAACTATAGTGAAAAGCAAGAGTTCTGGAATCACCAGGTGATACTCAGATTTCAGAAACAGTTTTGAAATTGTAGCAGGTAAAATTTGGCTACTTCTGATGCTGGAGCAATCTAAATGGGGAGGTGTGAGGGGAAAATCAAAAGATACAATTTTAATATCTTATTTGCCCTTTCAAAGATATGTCTAACCAACTTAAGACATCAACATAGCCAGCAAAATGCTGACGTGGAATGTAATTTTTCTTTCTCAAAACACTTTTAGCGTAATAGCTCAAAATCCGATAAAGGATAATTGATACCAACCACCTTCTTAGGCTTAACCTTCCTCCATAAACTATCGGGATTTAAGATGTGGGCTTTCCTTTAATCTTTTTCTTACTTTCAATAACAAGAATGGGTGATTAAGAGATTTAATAAAAATATCTTGTTGTGGGTGGCCCTGAATTATTCTGATGTAATACAGTTCTCCATGATACATTTTGTTGGACAGTACCATGAATGCCAGAGGTTGCCGAGAGATTTTAATTAATGAAAATAATAAATAGGCCTCCTTAGATATCAGAATTTCAGCCTTCTTGGTTGTCTCTTAGAAGAACAGCTGGGTTTACCTCCCACTTGGCAGCACTTTCCTTGATTTTAAGAAATGGAAAACCTTTGGAAGCCATTTTTCCCAGTGAGTAGAATGGGTCCCTAAGTGAGGATTCTGGTGACAGCCAGGTTTCTGAGTCCCCTTCCCAGTCTAGATGTCTCTGTTTGGGTGTGTGGCTCGGAAGAATCATCCGGGTCAGTGGTGTCTAACATCCCCTACGGAGGCACCCACGTGGTGGTACAACAGTGTTTGTTTACTTTGTAGGGAAAACTTGTGAGAGGTGGTGACCTTAGTTTAGGGCTGAGAAAACCCAATGAGTTTAAAGTGGCTAAGAAGTGAAGACTCAAAAGATAGCCCCTTCACCTTGTACATGGGAATAACCTCCAGTTACTCCTGTGGCCCAAGTCTATACCGTTAAGTTTAAAATGCTTTATCACCTAACACCTTCTGTGGGGCTGCCTTTCATCACTCAGCCAGCAGCCAGTCTCACTGATATTCTCTGCTCAGACTGCATGGCTATTACCGAGCTTCCCCTGCAGAGCACACAGTCACGCCTCCGAGGCTGTTGATCTCCACTCGAACAGTTAACAATCCCTATTTCAAACTCTGGTAGGTTGCACTTCAATGCAATAATAAATCAAAGACAAATTGCCTGTATTTAGTTCCTAAAGCAACGATGTATAGATTCACTCTGGATATAGAAAAAATAAATAGGCTGTGTGTGTCCCCACCACTCCCCTCCACAGCAACACCACATTGTAAAACAAATATTGTAAAAATTGATGAACTGTGAGCGATCCCAAGAATATTTGCCTCTGAAGGATGATAAGAAAATAATACCTGATTACAAGAGCCAAAGAATATACCATCCTATTTTATGGGTTTACTTAATGATTGTTATATTTAACAATTGAGGAGCACTTGGCCTCTGATGAAAATATGCTTTGTGCTTTAAAGCAGTTTCTGCTTGGGAGTGCCTGGGTGGCTCAGTCGGTTAAATGACCAACTTTGGCTTGTGTCATGATTGCTCAGTTCGTGGGTTCATGGAGCTCTGTGCTGACAGCTCAGAGCCTGGAGCCTGCTTCAGATTCTGTGTCTCCCTCTCTCTCTGCCCCTCCCCCACTCACACTCTGTCCCTTTCTCTCTCAAAAATAGACAAACATTTAAAAAATTTTTAAAGCAATGTCGGCTTGGATCAAAATTATGGAATGTAAGGAGACTTTCCTTTAAACGTAAAGAATATTTCCAAGTGAACCCACTCGTCCCACAAACCATGGTGCTAAGCTGCCGTCTTTATCTGAGTCACCCTTATCCTTCTTTATTGAAAATTCAAATTTTGCATCTTCCTTGGGCTCAGAAGCTGATCTTGTTCAAAAAGACCTTTATTGACACCATCACCCCTGAAACCATTATCAATCATTCAGTTTTGTATATCATGGTAAAACATACCAATCATGAATTTCACCATTTTAATCATTTAAAATGCATAACTCAGGAGCGTTTAGTATATATTCACAGTGTTGTGCAGCCATCATTACTATCTAGTTCTAAAACATTCTGATCACCCCAAAACGAAGCCAGTATCCCCACTGAGCAATTAATCCCCATTTCTGTAGCTCCCAGGCACCTAGAAACCACTAATCCTTCTGTCTCCATGAATTTCCCTATTCTAGATATTTCATGTAGGTAGAATTACATAATATTTTCCCATTCTGTGTCTAGTTTCTTTCATTTAGCATAATGGTTTCAAGGTTTATCCATGCTGTAGCATGTGTCGGTATTTCATTCCCTTTTTATGGCCAAATAATATTTCATCACGTGATTATGCCACATTTTATTCATGCATCCATCAGTGGATTTAGGATTGTTTACACTCTTCAGATATTGTGAAAACATATTTCTCATGAAATATATTTAGCTGTTTAGCTGTTTTTCAGCTGCTATGAACATCCTTACACAAGTTTCTCTTTGAATACCCATTTTCATTTCTTTTGGATGTATACCTAGGGGTAGAATTGCTAAGTCATAATTGTATTTTTAACTTAATTAGGAACTGCCAAACTGCTTTTCATAGAGGCTGTATCTAATGTGTTATTTTCCACCAACAAAGTATGAGAATTCCAACTTCTCTACATACTCACAGGCATTTGTTACTTTCTTCCTTTTTTTTTTTCTTTTTCTTTTATTAGAGCCATCCTTGTGAGTGTGAAGTGGTATCTTAACTGTGGTTTTGATTTGCATTTTTCTGATGGCTAGTGACCTGGAGCATCTTGCCTGTACCTTGTGGCCATTTGTTTGCCTTCTTTGGAGAAATAGCTATTGATTTGCAAATACCTTCTCCCATTTTATGGATTGTCTTTCCTCTTTTTGCTCTCTAATAGGGCACAAAAGTTTTAGTTTTAAGTCCAATTCATCTAGAGCTTTTTTTGTTGCTAGTGCTTTTGGCCTCATACCTGAGAATCCATTGCCAAATCCAACATCATGGACATTTACAACTGGGTTTACTTTCTGAGAGTTTTATAGTTTTAGCTCTCAAATGTAGCTATTTGATCTCTTTTGATTTAACTTTTGTCTATTGCATGAGGTCATCATTTTGTTGAAGAGACTATTCTTTCCCCTAACCATTCAATTGTGAAAGCTTCCTAGTTGAAAGCAATTTACTTAATAATTGTATATTGGGGTTTTTTTAATTTTTTTTTTTTAGTTATTCATCCATGTATGTCTTCTCTGTATAAGTGAACAGAAACCCATTCAAGGGAGGAGACTGACTTCTCTAATATTTCCTATATTTTATATAAGGTCTAAAACGGTTTCCAAAGTGGGAAAAAAAGAAGCCAGAGCAGACTCAAGCTTTTTATCCAGGAAAATCAGGGTAATTTATTCAAAAGACAATTTGTAATCTTTTTAAAATATAAATTAATTAGACTTCAAGATGTTCATGGCCTAATGTTCATGTAACTAGCACATCTGATAGCCACCAGATGTATGTGGTTATTGAGCACTTGAAATGTGCTTAATTCTTTTTTTGTATGATGTTTTATTTATTTTTGAGAGAAAGAAAGACAGCGTGAGCAGGGGAAGGTCAGAGAGAGAGGGAAACACAGAATCCAAAGACAGGCTCCAGGCTTCAAGCTAGCTGTCAGCACAGAGCCCGACGCGGGGCTCGAACCCACGAACCGTGAGACCATGACCTGAGCCGAAGCCGGACACTTAACTGACTGAGCCACCCAGCTGCCCAAAATGTGCTTAATTCTAATTGAGGTTCACTGAAAGAATAAAATGCACACTGGATTTCACCAGTGTCTTAGCCTGTAGTTTTCCTCTAGTTGAGTGATAAGAGTCAGATATGTCTCCCCATGAGATCTGAAGTGTGGGCAGGATGTTTGTATTCCTCAAAGACGTCTTTCACTCAGTATGTGTTACAGACCCTTGTCTCACCTTCTGCTTTGAAACTGGAGCCACCAATCACATCTCCATATTCCTGGTTGATTTTGAGTTGTATAGCATAGTAATTAAAAGCCTAGGTCAGAGACTTTTGAGAAATGGCTGTAAATATCACGTCCATCACTTACTGGTGTCTCTGTAAAACGCTTGCTTTATTTTCCTTTTATCTATGTCAGTATTTTCAAGCAGAAATATGATACAAGCCACATTAAAAGAGTAAAATGGAACAGTGAAATTAAATTTCTAATATGTTTTATTTAATCCAATATACCGAAAAATTATCATTTCAAAATGTAATTAATATAAAAATTATTAATGAGATGTTTGACATTTTTCTTTTGTGTTAACCTTTTGAAATCCAGTGTGTGTTTTATTCTTTCAGGGATGGCTTTGGCGACATCGGGCAGTGTCTGGAAACATTTTTGATTGTTAACAACCAGACGTGCTAGTATCCTCTCATGGGTAGAGGCCAGGGGTGCTGATAATTATCCTGCAACACACAAGATAGCTCTTGCACAACACAGAGTTTTTTGGTTCAATAGGTCAGTAGTTCTGAGGTTGAGAAACCCTGGGGTGAATATTCCGAGAAGAGGCACCTGTGGCAGGAACTCTCAGGAAAGCTGCGGAAGGAAGGGACCCTTTGGTGAGCCTCAGAGCACAGGCAGGTACCACTGGGTCCAGGGATGGGGCAAAGGGAGCGAGGGAGCTTTAACCATCAGGAGGAGTGTAGCCAGTGGTAGAAAGCAGAATGGATTTGAGCCACCTGGAGCAAAGAGTGTGTCATAAAAGGAGAAGCAGCTACTAGAAAAGTGGTCTAGAATTCAGAATTGGGCTCTGACCCTTTTCCTACTGCTTGGCAGCTGGTCAGCTTTGAGCAAATCACTTGACCTTTCTGAAAATCAGTGTAACTCTCTGCAATGCAATTCCCCCACTGCAGAGGGAATAATTTTAATCAGTGTACAAACAATTGTATAATTGAAAATACAAGGTATTGTTAACTTTCTCGTTGTGCCTGTTACCAGCCTGAGTTGGTTCTAGAGTATGAGTGCTTTGAAAGCCCAGCAAGGAGAGGAGGTTGGGTCTATGAGACCATCTGGAGCAGCAGAGCCATCAGAGGGGAGTGGTGTTGAGGAAGGTTCACTGTGACACCGGTGGAGGAAAGATGGGAGCAGGGAGAGAGTGTAGCGAGGAAAATTGTCCAAGTCACCGTTCCAGGGAAATAGCATAGATGGATGAGAGGTGCCATGGGGAGGCAGCTGGCAGAAGGCCCTGTGTCCCCATGTTCACAGGCAGTGGCCTTCCCTGTGGACTCACATCAGCAACCTGGTGGCAATAGACTGACTCAACCAGCTCTTCCCTGGGCACATCGGGGGAAGTCCGACTTTTGTGGAAGTAGACAGAAAAATAGGCAGGTCACTCCATGGCCTTATGCACTAGTCCTGTATGTTGAGTGAAAACCCCCTGTGGTTTCTAAGACTGAGTATTTAATATGGCCTAGTAAATGTGGATTCTGCCTTCTCCCTGAACATTGTCCCACCTTCAACAGGACTGCAGTGGTGTTTTTTGAAGCATACGTATAAAGGAATGCATTTTCCTAGCTCTTTGAGGTTTAATTTTCCCACCTTTAATATTTGAATTCAAATTCTCCCAGCCTGGCACCAAGATAGAAAATTTCCCATATCAACTGTTTTTTTATTTTAAAATCATTTATTTTATAAGACATCTGGGAAATGACGCTGCAGTTTTACTGTCATAAAAATGTAGAGAATGTAGAACGTAGGCTCCATTAGGATGTAAGCTTCTCATGGGCAGGGATTGGGGGCTCTTTTGTTTACTGCCATAACACTAATGCCTGGGACAGTGCCCGACCCCATAGCCCTCAATAAATTATTTGCCAAGTGAGTGAGAGAATGTACGAATGAACAAGAAGCACATGTTGTTTGTGCAGTCTTCCTAGACAGTTGTGTGATTGATCAAGTGCCATGTGCATCCGTGGTGCTGGGGATGACAGTATCTGACTCCCAGTCATGAACTAAAGCTGTTATCAAAGCTGTCTCACTTGAGACTCATCTATTGTCACTCATTCACTGCCGCAAGCACTCAAATCAAGTGTTTTTCCTCTCCTTTTTGCCTCCTCTGGAACCCAGTAGAGGTAAAGCAGTAAAGTTGGAAGTGGATGAAGATAAGAGCACAAAGGGATCAAATCCCACCCCCCAACCCCCACCCCCCGGAAGTGGCAATTGGTTTGTCTGCTTACACCTTCCCCCAAGAGCAGCCTTTCCATGTTCCTGAAGAAGAAAACATGGCCCGGGAGGGTGTGCACCTGACAAGACTTTTGCACTCCAGTCAACTCGGCTGCCAAGAAATAAGGGCCCCTCAGGAAGACTTGACAGTAGTCTAGCTCCACCAGTGGGAAAAGAGAAGCCCCACACGCCGACAGTCACCACACACCGCAGGCAGTCTTTCCCAACAGAGGGCTGCAAGGCCATCAAAAAACAACTAGGACAGCTTTCCTCAAAGCTCGCCAACATAGTTTTGCACATGTAAAAACTGGCTTTCCTAAGGAACTGTTAAAACAAGGCAAAAACACTAAATGTATCAGTTACAGGAGCCCTCTGTAGCTAGGGGGTTCGTCATTTGCATATTTTCTATTCTGAGTATTTTTAATATTTCCTAGTCACAAAATACCTTTCCCACCCTTCCATATTAGCATGCAAGGTGTTCCTGATGTTGCCTGGAATCTTCATTTGGTAGGAGGGAAGCCCAAGGCTATTTTATTCAGAATATATCTTCTTATGAGGGAAAGAGCAAGCAAACAGAAAATATACTTATGCTGAAATGCATTGAATTATCAAATTCTCATTAAACATTTGTCTGAGATTCTGTTGCACAGTTGGAGCCTTACTGCAGACATAGCAAGGATCCTAAAAGATGAGAATTTGTTCTTGAAGAAGAGTTCAGAGCGGGAAGGAATCCACCACGGGGTTTCTCTTCACTGGAAACAGAAGCCCCTCTAGTTTCAGAGTTCATTTGTGGGAAAAGCCAGCTTTATTAGATTTCTTTTTTAATGCCATGTCCTTTAAAATAGTGTATTCTCAGGTTTAAAAACCAATAGTTTTCCAACACTTTCCCGAGTTGAAACTTAAACTCACTGAAAATCTGAAGAGTCCTGATAAATTCAGTGAGTCTTTCTTTTTCAGTCTTTATGTAGATGGGGCCCCTGGGTGGCTCAGTCAGTAAGCATCCCACTTCAGCTCAGGTCATGATCTCGCAGTTTCTGAGTGCGGCCCCACGTTGGTCTCTGTGCTGACAGTTCAGAGCCTAGAGCCTGCTTCGGATTCTGTGCTGTTTCTCTCTCTGCCCCTCCCCAACTCTCATTCTGTCTCTCTCAAAAAAATAAACATTAAAAAGAATTTTTAATCCAGTCATTATATAGAAATAATGGAAGTATATGTTGTTAGGTGTGTAGAGTATATCAGAGGTTGGAGTAGTGTTCTGGAAGCTGTGTAGTGCACAGCTGTGAGCCTGTATGTGATGGGCATGGGTGTACATATGCATGGTCACTTGGCTTTCCTGAGCTACCTAGAGCCAATAATAATTCCTGAGGAAAATTGTTTTTAAGTTCATTATTAGGGCATTTATAATGTTGACACTATCATGCAGAGTTTTTACTAAACGTCTTTTACCTGGGGCACCTGGGTTGCTCAGTTGTTTGAGTGTCTGGCTTTGACTTGGGTCATGATCTCATGGTCCGTGGGTTCAAGCCCCACATTGGGCTCTTTGCTGATAGCTGGGAGCCTGAAGCCTGCTTCGGACTCTGTGTCTCCCTCTCTCTCTGCCCCTCCCCTACTCGTGCTCTGTCTCTCTCATCTCAAAAAAAAAAAATAAATATTTAAAAAAATTTTTAAACAAAAACAAAAAACAAAACATGTTTTATCTTGAAGACTAAAGAGAAGGGCAATAAATTAATAAAATTAATTAAATAAATAAATGCCATTTGTCACTCTGAAATTACAAATAAACTGTAGCTATTAAACTCCCACTATGTTAAACATCTCTTCTTGAAACTCAAAGATTTAAAAGGAAAGTAGAAGCCATTTTTTTTTAAATCTCTACAATGACAAATAGAAAGCTACACAAATAAAAATTAAAACAGTGCCCTAGAGTAAAGCAAATGTTGACCAGGTTAAATGAAAATGAGCCCAGTCCAGAACTAGAAAAAAAACATTTGGTCAAATGGAAAACATTTCTGGACTTCTGTCTTTCAGACCTGCCCGCCTCCCAAGCTGTTATATGGTGATATTGAAAATATTTCGCGTATCACAGAGATAACGTGAGGATGAAAGGCATGTTTGAAGTTCTTGAAACTATTCTGAGAAAGCTACTTGAGAAAACACAAGCACTGTCGATAATGCTGTGTAGTCCATTATTAAAACCAGGCAATTGTTTTTCATCCATTTCCTCTTTCTCTCAATTTTTTTTTAAATTTTTTAATGTTTATTTATTTTTGAAAGAGAGACAGAATGCTAGTGGGGGAGGGGCAGATGGAGAGGGGGACACAGAATTTGAAGCAGGCTCCAGGTTCTGAGCTGTCAGCACAGAGCCCAACGCAGGGCTGGAACTCAGGAACGGTGAGATCATGACCTGAGCCGAAGTCGGACGCTTAACCGGCTAAGTCACCCAGGCGCCCCTCTCATAATATTTTTTGACATCAAAATGTCACATCAAAATGTCACATTATAATGAACAGTTTCTAAATCAGTCTTCTTTTGTAAAATGAGTGCCAAAAGAAGTACCAAAACCAAATCCTCATATTCCAGTACAAGCAGAAAATATGGTCTTAGGAAGACAATAGACATGGATTCATTCATTCATTCATTCACATCAAGCAGTGGTGGGCCCTGGAGACATGACAACAACCAACGTAGGTCAAGGCAGGGTCAGGAATACAGAGGGGAATAAAGGCAACTCTGGAAGCTTGGAAGGTCCGCATGGCTGCTCATCTTATACGAACAAAATAAAAAGAATGCCGTTTATTTGGTTATTCAGCAGAGATGGGGGTCTTTGTAATAGTAATTTAAATTCCCCGTAGAATGTTTACATATTTATATTGCAGTTTGTTTAAACTGGAGTCACTGGTTATTTCTTGTATATCAGGCATGGTACCAGCTATTTGTAGGAACGACTTTTCTGTGATGTGTTGATACAGTCCTGGTGATGATTTATGTAACCTCACTGTCCATCAGTTTTCCTTTGCCAGCATACAGTGTATCTGTTTTTTAAGTTTCCATTCTAGAATACTGACACACACAATATACACTATCATTTTATCTGCAGAGACTTCCGTGTACATTTAGGGGAGAAAAAACTCAGTTTTGGGGTTTCTTTTGTTTTCTTTTCCTTTCTTTACTGTTTAATGCCAGCCTACTTTGTATTTCTATTTTATAGCAATCATGCTGTATCAAATAGTTTCAATTACAAGGAATGAGAAAACAGAAATTGACATTTCCTGTATCAGTCATGATGTCGTATTACTGTATTACTTCTCTAACAGGCAGAGGAAACATGACTAGTATTTGTTGGTAACATAATAGCTTACAATGAGTTTTAGAAAAAAGATCACTATTTATCTTAAAAGTACCCTGAAGAAGATACAGCTCTCCTTCTCTTACCTTTTATCCTTCTTTTAGCTCTTCACCTATTATTTGCTTACTAGTTAGAAATCTCTAAGAATGAGAAAACTAAGACTCTCTTCATTTCAAATGACTATTCTATTCCTATGGATGAAATGACCGAGAACAAGTAGAATACTTAAGGCTTAGATGCAGAACTTCAGAACAGAGATTTAAAAGCAGTAAGAATGACAAATGCTTGATGTAGTTATATTACCACTCTGAAGGTAATGAAGGCCTAAAGCATTTATTCAAAAGATACCAAAATACATGTTTAACCACCAAGCCACTATAAGACGGAAAACTTAATGTGGTTCTCTTGAACCACCAGATACCAAATAACAAATGAGGACCATCTACCCTGCAGTGCCAAAATACCGATTTCCTTCTTTCTGAAAGTCAGAGAAAGAGCATTTCCAAAAGTGATTTAACATGGCAAGTGAATTTGCAGATGGTTTTAAAACACAGATCTCTATTAAAGATCAAATCCCGTCCTTTCTGCTCACCTTATGTCCCAATTTGATAATTTCTTAGCAGGCCTAGTGTATTTTGATTTATTTATTCTTCTGAAGTTTTACCTTCATTAAATGTTATAATCCTTGTCGATAGATGTCAATGCCATAAACTTTGATCTCCTTTAGTGAATATTTTTGTATTACTAAAACAGTATGTAAAAACAACGAGAACAGGGGAAAGAAACCACATTGGCTTAGCACACACGAACCGGAGGGAACTGTGGGGATAGGCTGTGTTTTGTTAACTGTTGTTAAAATAAAAAAAAAAAGCAAGAAATTAGCAAGCAATCAGTAACCACAGATGGGCAATGAGTTTGCTGTTCCTTCCTTACCCATGCTGTAGCATTTAACTATAGAAACTTGAAAGGAAGAAAACAAAATATTTCCTCCCTACCCTCTGCCCCCCAAAGCACACTAAAGTTTATCAACCATAATCTTTGCATTTGAAAGCCCAAAATTGGTTTTAATTCATTGCCTTAGACTTCCCATTCCCATAGTTAATATTTACAGGATTTTTTTTTTCTATCCTCTTCTATGGTATTTCTGTGAGCAATACCATACTCTGTAATCTCAAATAACCTTTCATTTTGTTTTCAGAGAGACTACTGGACAGAAGCCATCTAGTTCTTGAGTCAGTTTAGCCAGATATCCACATCTGAATCTCACCATGACTTTATTCTACTCTCCTTAGAGTTGCATATTCAGTAACTCTCCAGAAGGACTATGCTTTTTAGTCCAATTATATATAGTTGTGGACATTAAGATGGCATGCACTCATAAAAAGCTTTAGGTTCTCTTTATAGATATACTTACATATATACCTAGAAGGAATGATTGACTATTCACAGATATATACACATACATAAATATATATGATATAGGTCTACTAGAGTTAGAACCTTCCGAAACAGGTAGTTCACCCCACCACAATCTCCTAAAACATTTCTTTCAAGGGACTATGTTTTTTTTTAATTTACAGGCTTTCAGAAAAAATAATTAGAAAGATAGAAGTCCTCAGAGACCCTTAACATTGTTTTTATTTTCATATTCTTTAACATTCTTCATATTCTTTAATATCAAAATAAAATATTATTTGAAATATAATTAATACAGACAATATAAATGGCATTTTCACAACTTAAGCTCCAAATAATTGTGGGCAATTAATTATTCTCTTTTATGGGTTTTTATGATCTTTTTCCCATCAGCAGCTCCTCCAGGTTTAAAGGAAATACTTGTAAAACTGTCTTACTTCTTTGCATTTATTAGGGATACTAAAACAGATGTGTGTGTGTGTGTGTGTGTGTGTGTGTGTGTGTGTTTGTGTGTGTGTGTGGTCTATATTCAAATGTCCATTACTGTTTTAATTTTGTAACTCGGTCCTTAAATCTCTATTCCAGAGTCATGACTCAATGATTAATCTGAAACTCTGGACACTGCAGAAAGGAAACAAAAGCTTGATAGAATATCAGATAAGAAAAATTTAAAGTTGGAGAGTGATCATTTTACCCCTGGGCAATTTTTAACCCCAAAGACAGGAAAATGAGCTGCTCTAGCTTTTAAAATGAAAACTGTTAGTCTGAAGTTTTTTGTAAGATTCAATACCCTTTTACTGGAAAAAAAAGTGATTGATAAGTACTAAAAATTGTATTAACCTTCACAGTGTTCTTTTGAAGACCAACCAAAAGAGAGATTAGGAGGAGCCTGATAACAAAAATCTTTAGCTGTGTTTCTAAATTCAGTCCTTCTCTGCCTAGAAACTCACAGGTGATAAGATACGAATAAGTTTTATGAAATTAATTTTAGTGCCCAGACTTGGAGATTACATCTCTTGAAGTCTACATGCAAATGTGTATTCAACCTTATGAAAATCTGACTCTGTTTTAAACATGTTGGTTTAAAACAGAACCAACCTTAGAAGAACAACAACAGTATGGCTCAAAAGATCTTGTATAAACGTGGCCTTGTGTCCTAAGAAGTTATTCTCTCTTGTCAGCCCGTGATTTATAATTCACGTGGGTAAAAATGAGGTGAATGTTGAATAAAAATACTATGGTGTATTGGGAAAAATACCAGATATTTGGCACTTTGACCCAAATAGCATAGCAACTGGTAATTTAACTTCTCAGAAGTCATAACGTACAGTGGTCTCCAAACTTCTTAAACTGAATACACACGAATCAAATATTTTCAGGCACACACTATATATCACATGTGTCAGCATTCATGTATCTCTAAATAGGGTTTCTCAACCTCTGCACTACTGGCATTTGGGGCCAGATCATTTGTCACGAGGCCTGTCCTGTGCATTGTAGGAGGTTGACAGCATCCTTGGCCTCTATTGGCTACAGTCAGCCATGTCTTTCCCAGTTGCCAACAGCCTGTAAACATCTCTAGACTCTGCCAAATGTCCCCCAGAGACAAAACTGTCCCAGTGAAAAGCCACTTCTCTAAATCATTTCATATACTGTAAATATGCTGAAAAATGTCTATTTTTAAGGTTAACTTTACTTTTTTAGTAGTGCCCCCCTAAAAACAGTTTGCTTTCCTGTAAATGTTATTAATAATTTTCAGAGCGAGAACAGTGACATAATATGCTTTAAATCGTCTTTTACCTCTTTGGTAACAAGAGGTAGTGTTACCTCTTTGGTAACAAACTTCAGTTTGTCTCAACACTTAATTTTAAAGGCCATCAGGGCAGAAAATGATGTGTGACTCGATGTGGACAAAATGTAGCTTTTTAAATTAATCATGATACAAAATGTTCCATCCAGTCTAACAAATACCCAAAGGCTTTTGCTGAAACTTTACTCAGATCTCTCCTTTGCTATCTTGGAAACAAATAAGAAACTGTATTTTTATATTTTTAGCACATATGTTTTGAAATAACTGCAGCTCTTCATTTAGAAAAAAATTTAGCCAGTGAGAAAACTGTATTCAGATATTTTAATGTTACTTATGGGAGTTTTAACAGGTGATACATACACATCATTTTCAATGATAAATTCACATAACAGTACACACATTTCCAAAATATTTTAAGAATGCTTTGTACATAACACAAGTTGTTGTTTGTTTTATAAAGCAGTTACTCCTTCACTCACTGTTTAAAAAGATTTTTTAAACATTTGTTTATTATTGAGAAACAGAGAGACAGAGCATGAGCAGGGGAGGGGCAGAGAGAAGGGGAGACAGAATCTGAAGTAGGCTTCAGGCTCTGAGCTGATAGCACAGAGCCCGACACAGGGCTCAAACCCACAAACTGCAAGATTATGACCTGAGCTGAAGTCAGATGCTTTACCGACTGAGCCACCCAGATGCCCCTCACTGTTTAAATGTCTTGGAGAAACACATTGTATAGACTTTTGAAAAATGCATGCTCAGTTAACATAATAGTGACAGCTATTTGTCATCACAGAAATGTCAGCAAATTTGAAATAGTTGCTATTTTGTTAACAAAAAATGAGTAAACGCATCTTTGGCTCAAGTTCTTTGCTGTGAGGAAAACCAGTGAGTATGGTAAATGGTTTTTCTGGTCACTCTTACCTCATTTCATACACTGTAAAGAATTCAGAGTATTTTATTAATTTTTAAATTGCAATATTAGAATGTCAGTGTTACCCCGTAGTGTTTTCTGCACTTTTGGCTTTGACTGTTTTGCTAAAATAGTGCATCTACAATTTTCCAATGTTTTCTCTATAAACTTAGCCTAGAATTCTTTCTGTGGTTAAATTAATAGTTTTTCTGCAAAATACTATTTTTATTAAAAGAGTCATTTGCTGAGAATATCACCTCACTGGTTTTTCTTTCCTTTAGTGACTCATAATAAAAGTGGGAAGGTAATCATTTATATTCCATAATTGAAGCAAAATTTAGCAAATCTTATATTCTGAAACCTATTAGAAACATCAGCACTTTCATTTAACTATATCTACCAAACCTTTTACACTACATAATTTGCTACAAAATGTTTCTTCAATTTTTAGCAATGTTTACCGTGCATTTCCTATTAGTGTTTACTATCAAAGGAATGTATTATAGTTTGATATCATATTGTTTTTCAAGGATTCTTTTAGCCATTTTTGTCTTGGCATGAAGAACAAGTGTTTCTTTAATGTACTTTTAAGTCATAAGGGAAATTATTCAAGTGTGGCTTCTAAACGTGTATCATTAAACATTAGATTGAGTATCACATAACCATGCATCATGGAAGAAGTCAAGAGACTGTGTTTTGGATGTCAGCCTTAAAATGTCTTACTAATCACGATGACCTTGTTCTATCCTTATCTGATCTCTCAAGGCGCATTCCTCCCCCAGGTCAGGCATCACTCTGAAAAATAGTGAATGCATGTTAATATTTTCATAGTCCTCTTGAAAATTTCCTGGTGGAGAGGGCTGAAGGCAGACATTTTGCCAACTCTGATTAGACTGTCAACACATGAAGGGTTTGTATTGGGAGGAGAAGAAACACCAACTTTTTGCCCCTCGCTTTGTATCAATTCATCAGCAACATTTTCAGTAAATTTCTTTTCAAATGCAGTAATACATCTTTTAGATCCCTTACGTTTACCTCTGTTTATCCATATGTAAATTGAAACATATATGTATATGCTGAAAGCAAATGAGTACCAGAGACTGCCAACCCATCCAAGCCATGAAATTCCCAATCTTCCCTCAGTAGACTTAGATAGAGTACTATGAACACAGGGCATGTGGAATGAAGCTGGGAATCAATGTCAGTCTACATATTAAATATTAGCATCGCCTGATTTCATTCTCTGTTAATAAAAAAATAAACTGTGAATAGAAGTTAATCATATTTTCTTCCCAGCCCCCAAACGATCCTCTTCCCTACTCTCTGGGATGCAAGACCCTACTTTCAGCACCTCCGCCTTAGAATGAATCCTAGCCACTCTTAGAGGTGCAAATGATATACATTAGACCACGTTGCAGACTGAAAATGATCTCTGTTTTTCTATCTATCATTAAAACTTGCAGTGCAGTTTGTTTTTTCTAGTGTGGCCACCCAATAATGTGATCTGGTCCATAACAGTTTCATTTTTACAATGTGAAAACCGTACAAATGAACAGTTTTTATTTCATTGCAAGACTGGCCAAATTCAGACAGTATGATCAAGAACGTGCTAAGAAGCAAACCAATTAGTGTCATAGTTACAGGTACCGTGCAAAATACAAGACAGGTGCTTGTACCATTAGCCAATTGAAAAGCATTCTCTCCATTTAGTCAAATATAAAGGCAGTGAAGGAATTTGACCAGAAACATTCTCATAAAATTTTAAAAACAGTTCCCTGGCTGAGTTAATATAGGAATGGAATGGTTCAGAATTTCCAGCCAAAGTGTGACAAGTAATTGGTGAAATCAGCAAAATATCTAGTGACCATTTAAAAAGATGTTATGTTTTCAGATCATTAAAGTGCAGCAATTTTTTGCCAGTGATTTATTTCGTTTGTAAAGTATCCTACTCATAATGAAATGAAATAGCCATGACTTTAGCCTAATAAAATATTTTATTGCTTTTAAAACCTGTGAGATTATATGTGTGTGTGTGTGTGTGTGTGTGTGTGTGTAGGAATGGGTAAAAGAGCTGAACTTAGCCTGAAACTGTCTACATCTAGAGTAATTTATTTCTATGTAGAAGGTTTTTATAAAATCTGGAGTTTGAGCTTTATCTGTATCAATACTGATCAACAGAATACTAAAGCTATCTTTAAAGTCTGAGGGAAATAGTGTGTTTAACCTTAACCTATGCTTAGGGTTCTTATTACCTTGACCTTCAAATAACTGAAAGTAAGGGGGCTTTGTAAAGACATTCACTAATGTCAGAGGTTAGCACTACCCACAGGATTTCTGTTTTCCAACCCTCCAGCCCACACAGACCCTATATGTTAACACACCCCACAGAATTTATTAGTCCATGGATCCATTTGTCCTAATCCTTGAAGTTTACTACACTGAATGAAGACGTTGGAAGTATTTCTTACTTTATAGCAATATTTTCCTTAACAAGAATCTCTCCCCCCTGAGAATTTTTGCCCCTCCAAGCCTCAAGACTCTCTTTAAAGCCATTCCCATGATAGGCTTACTACAGTGATTCTGTTGACTGAAAACACATCAAAGACTCAAGAAGTTAATAATGCTTATGAGTATGTGCAAGACTTGTAATGGAGTCTTGCTTTAGGGTAATAGCACAGTCAGGGAAATGAGTCAGCACAAACCATTAACAACTCCCTGAGTGCAGAAATTGGACTTAAAATTCACACACAGCTATAGTTGTTTTCTTATCATGTTATTTCCCATCCATTCTGTTTTGTTTCCCGAAAGGTTTATTTCATGTAAGGGACAAGAATCCTATCGCAAGGCTATTTTAAAAAGAATTTCCTCTTCTGCCTATAACCCTGAGTAACTCTTGCCTTAAAAAGTAAGAGCCTGTGTTTACAACTAGCACAGATGGAGGAGAAAGATATCCTTAGAGTAACACTGGCAGAAGAGAGGACGGGATCCCAGCACACTCTGTCAAGTCACTTTGGTTCACATACAAACAGCTGACTCATCATTTAGACAGGACTGTACACCACCTCCAGCTTTGTTCAGCTTCTTCCTTTTCAGAGAAAATTCAGTCTTCGTCTCACTTTCGGGAAATATCCAAAGTTAGAAATACAAATCCCTAGTGCAGTTCCAAAATCAATGGAAGGAATCTAGACACTTCTTGTCACCTTTATTTCCCTCCAGTTTCTCATTTCCTAGTGAATTCGCTATTCATTATCTTGACTGAGGAGAGCCCAGGGACTATTTGGGGAAGAAACATCATCCAAATAAAATTTTTAAAAGAAGTAAGATGATGATTATTGACACTTGATGATAAGTTAATTCTTGTATCCTGTAACCTAAAATGGGAAAAAAAATAGCAACTAGCAACAGAATAATATGTAAGTGAACACAACCTGAATAGTATGATGTCAACACTATCTTTGGTTTTAAAAAGGGCAAAGAGGGATAAAGTGTGAGGGGTGAGTGTTCAGGAGTGAATAAAAGTACAGCCCACTTCTATTAATTTTTCATGAAAGACTGACTCTAACACTAAAATCTCAAGCTTTCCTTGAAAAAGAGAGGAAATGTAATGTGTTAAAAGAGAAAAGTCTCTGTTTTGATAAACGTAAAGTCATGATGTGGGGAGCAAAATAAATGTCAAATCAATGAATGAGTAAGTGGATGGATGGATTGATGGATGGATGGATAGATGGCTGGCTGGCTGAATGGATGAATAGATGGATGGTGGATGAATGGATGCATGGATGAATGGATGAGTGGATGGGTTAATTAATTAAAAGGAGTAAAAAAAGATGAAGATGCCCAAAGAGAAGCGAAGGTGACCAACAGGTTAGGAAATAAGTAGGGATAAAAGAAGGAAGGTAACTTAAGGCCTGGAGAATGAAGACCCACCCAGGTCATTTGGCTTGTGTTCAGGAATACTTTTTATATAACGTTCAAGATATATTCTAAGGACACTCTTGGAAATGTGTAGGTTAGAACTACAGAAGTATAGACAAGAATGCTCAGAATATATTCTAGAGATTGTTGGGACTCCAAAAATTTCAGTGGCGTAAGTTGTTTTTCTTTCTAAATGCTAGCTACAACAGTATTTAAATAACTGTAATAGCGACTGAATTTTATCCTACTTTGTTAGGAATTAGAAGTTTCTCAGACACATTCTTGGGTATATTTTAGGGTTCTTGTAGTTGTTAAATATCACCTTCTTAAATTTACTTTCTTAATGAAATAAGTTCTTGATTGATTATTATCACAAGGCATAAAATATTTATGAAATACCTATTCTTATACATGTTTTTATTTTGTTTTTATTTGAGTTGTATACTCAAGCGTCTTTACAATGTAAACTGTAATGAATATTTTTGCTTCAGTTTTTATTGTTCTACCTGTGGAAGGTTCTTAACATAGTAACACGACATTACATATTTTACACTTTTTTTTTTTCATATAGAAGTAATTTCAAAAGAGACTGGCTGCTTTGAACACTCTCAAATGCAGTTCTGAATGCTTCCTATAACCTTGAATGAAGTCCCAAACAAATCAGAAACAGGTTTTCTGGATGTTTTTCTTTTCTCTTTTTTTTCTCTAATTGTTAGTTTGCTTTATTATTTGAAAGGTAGGAGGGGGAATATCTAAAAATTAAAGTCCTACTTTGTTCATAATAACTGTCCACGTGAAGCTCAATGTGTTCAGTCCTCTGAGTCAGCTCCATCTGTCTTCTGTGCTCGGTAATCATAGCTGAGGCTACCAGTGGAGAACTGCAGCCAGACCTTGGCCCCGTGACCTGCATGGTGTCAGGATGGAAACCAATCCTGCAGACAGTGTCCATGTCCAAAGTTCCACTGAGGAGAGAAAACATCAGTGTTTCAGTCTACTTCATTGCGAATATAGGTTCCAAAGCCAGACTACCTGGGTATGATTCACAGTTCTGCCACTCTTTTTTTTTTTTTAATGTTTATTTATTTTTTTGAGAGAGAAAGACAGAAACAGAGCATGAGTGGGGAAGGAGACACAGAATCCAAAGCAGGCTCCAGGCTCCAGGCTCAGAGCTGTCAACACAGAGCCCAACCCAGGGCTCGAACTCAAGGACCAGGAGATCCTGACCTGAGCGAAGTCAGCCACTTAACCAACTGAACTACCCAGGCGTGCCAGTTCTGCCACACTTTAGCTGGGTGACTTCAAGCAAATTATATAACTATTCAGCACTTCCGTTTCCTTATCTGTAAAATACAGGTACTAGTTTGTAATTATTAACAATCTTGTCGGATTGTTATGAGAATGAAATGAATTGATACATCTAAGTCTCTTAGAACATTGCCTGGCATATTGTAAACTGTAAATGCAGGCTGTTAGGGTCATTGTTACTTTTTGTGAAATGTTTAATTACCACAATTTTCATAAGCAAAATCATGGTAATACTTAAAATAGCCTAACTGAGCATCATAGTGTGCTATGAAAAGTGGTGTGCAGAATAGAAGAAACAGAAGCCAAAGACAAGAGACCCCGTTTCAAGCTCAGCCTCGAAAACCCATAAGCTCCATGGCTTTTTTTTTTTACTCATTTCCCTAACTGCTACAAACACATAGAAATGACATCCTCCCCTCCCTGTCTTGTATGGAAGACATATATAAAAATAATTTTAATGTAAAACAAGCATAATTTTTAATATAAAATGAGGGCTATTTAATAAAAGTATATACACAATGCAGTGAGAACAAAGAGAAGACACTAAAAAGTCCGGACTAGTGGAGCGAGAAGAAATGATCCCTAAGGGAAGTGATGTTTCAATGGCTGTTATAAGGAATGAAGAGAAATTTGCCAGTCAGTGTATTCGATGGCATTAAAAAGTCATGTTTGAAGATCAGTGATTAAGATGAGTTTTTATGTGAACATCCATTCTAAGCTATAAATCGCTATTGCTTGTAAAATCTGGTTGAAATTCATGATATAAAGGCCAGACCAAGGAGTTGCACCTTTATCTGAGTTCTTAATGTATTGGGAGAGGTAACTCTAGAACGAGAGCGACATCTCCACTTTGCCTTTCTACAGAGTACAATTCAGGGGGCGCCTGGGTGGCTCAGTGGGTCCTTTGCTTTTTTTTTTACTGAACCCCAAAACCTAGAAGTAGGTTAATTAAATCACAGTGTGTCTGCTATATCAAGCATCCACTTGGACCCCTCCAGGGAAGGACATGCTACTTGGTACTGTGGTGTTGTCTCTAAAGAGCTATTAGAAAATAGCCCCCTGAGTTGGTCTGAAGTCTGTTTCTATGTGGCTTCCTCTGTTCTATACTTTGTACTCTATACTTAGAGGTTACACAAGAAAAATCAAATTTAATTGTTCCCAGAGGTCTTACCACTAGAGACAGAAAGTATGCGATTTTTCTCTGAATCTTCTTTCCTACAAATTTGAGCATCGTTACGTCTTAGCAACTGTTCTTCATGTAACGTGGTTCTAGTAACAACAAGCTATAGTCACAGTCGCTTCAGGTTATTGTTCACCATTGACAGGAGCTATTTATTTATATATGAAGGCTCGAGAATGCCATTGCAGCTGTTGCTACTTGTAAGAACATGCTGGATGAGATGACTCGTCTGCTTTTGATCTTTCAAAACAATGACTACCGTCTCCAGTTGCTGACAAAATACGCTAGTCGACCTCAGTGGATGTCCCAGGGTGTCCACGTGACTCCAAAGCTACTTGGAGAACTGGCGATAAGCTTGGGATTAGCAGCTAAAGACTTTGAGGTTCTAGTTATTCCTTCCATGTTCCATGAAGAGTAGTTGCTAGCAATAGGAAGCTCAAATTTGTAGGAAAGAAGATTCAGAGAGAATCTCATAGTTTCTCTCTCTAGTAGAGAGACAATTATCAGTTAAGATACGATTAACAAATAAGAAATAGCTATATGGAAGGGGAAAACCATGCTCAGTGTTTTCCTCAGTGTATGAGCACCATGTTTTTTAAAAGAAAACTTGGTTTTCCAAGGGTTACTTCTCTATCCATAACAAAACAGGATAATTCAAGCTTACAGTGCTCCTTCAAGTTGCCTGTCAAAGGGATAAAATTCATCGTTTCTTCTTAATCCCCCAAACAGAGCCCTTGTCCTTTTCCAGCACTTTCGGCCTCGGCCTGTGACATCCTTCCAGATCAGATGTGTTGACTCAGAAGCAAAACAGCATTTGCAAACGTTTTTGGAACATAGCCAATCCCAGCATACACAGCTCACCAGGGCCTGCTTTACTCCAGTCCTAGTGCCTGATGCCATCAGGAAAAGCATTCTTCACAAAAATGCAAGGTATTATTTCCACATAATATTCCAGGGAGATCAGTAATGATATGTGCAAAGGGTAAGCGATGATTCATGACTGCCCACTCAGCTCCCAAGGAAATTTCTGAAGCTGATGAATCATTCCGCACGGCAACTGGCACGAGGGCCTGGAAAGCTGTCCTGATGGCAAAAGCAGTGCTCTCACTTTCCTGAGGATGGTGATGGATGTCTACACCCCCAAACCCCACCGAGGACCTGGGTTCCCTGGAAAAATACGGCATTTGATAAATATTCTGAACCCAGATATGTTTTCTTGCTAAGAGAGTAAGTGTACGTTTCCCTGTGGGTAGCTCGTTGTGAGCTGAAAAGTTGACTCGGATTCTGAGACCAAGTGTGGGCGGCTCTCTGTCAGCCACTCTCCGCTGAATTCCTATAGTATATTTACCGCACATTTAAGCCCGTACAAAAAGTGCCGATAAGAAGCATGGTTTTAGGAAAGTGTGGATCAAGCATGTTTGTGGACTTTTTAGGGGCCACAGATATTCCCTATAGATGACCAAAATAGATGCTCATTTCCTCCGATGACTTACTTAAAATGGATTGTTGGTTGATCTCCAATGAGTCCTGGCAGATCGCCACCTCCCAGGGAGCACCATGGCAATTACAACTTGTTGGCATTCTTTGCAGCAGTTTCAGGAGGGATATTCACCAAGAATTAAGCACGCAGAGGTTGAATCACCCTTTCATCCCGTGAATGTACTCACTTACTTCCTTTGGTTCTGGCCAAAGCTTTTTGGAAAAGACTCTTGTGAACTTCCGTTGCTGGTGTAAGCGATAGAAAAACAGAAGGCAGTGACTACGGTCGGGCGCCTACAGCAGAAACAAAGATAAATGCCTCTGGCCCCTGAGCTGGAGGGAATAAGGGACCTCAGCCATCACTGTTGTGATGCTCCTTCTGTCTGTTTAGTGCAGTAGGTAGATTATCTTTTAACTTTAAAGTGTATTTTTAAAGCCTTTTTTTTTTTACAATCCTACAGCTCTAAAAGGGAACTCCCTTCTCTTAATTGAAAAAAAGATTATTCAAGAAATGTTTCTAATGTTCAAATTTGACAAAAGATATTGTCCTGTTAGTCTTCAAAGGACTCCTCTAGTGAGGGAGAGAAGATATCGTCTGTTGAAAAGTCATACCACGTGATAATATTGTAAGAGCAGTCGCACGGAAACTCGTATTCACTTTCCAAATGAATGCCAGTCAGTAAGAGTTAGCGCGTTCCGAGCCGCAGAGTTCTCTACACTAGGAAGACCTGAAGAAGGAGGGAAGGCTGGAGTCGGGTTGGATTGGAACAGACAGAGAGGAAGAGGGTGCTATTGAGCAAGGACATGAGACAGGAAAGAACAGAGTCCAGCAACAGAAGAAATGTTATCAAGAAGCTAATTGTAGGGGTGTCTGGGTGGCTCAGTCAGTTGCACATCCGACTCTTGGTATCAGCTCAGGTCATGATCTCATAGTTCATGAGTTCGAGCCCTGCATCGGGCTCTCTGCTGTCAGCACAAAGCCCACTTTTGATCCACCGTCCCCCTCTCTCTGCTCCTTCCCTGCTCGCTCTCTCTCTTTCTCTTTCCCTCTCCCTCTCCCTCTCTCTCTCAAATAAATAAGTAAATAAAAACTTAAAAAAAAAGAGGCTAATTGTAGCAGTTGCTCTGGCTATCGTAACATAGCTGGGTGGCTTGAAAGGTTTATTTTCTCACGGATCTGGGGGCTGGAGATCCAACCTCAGGGTACTGGCAGTGTCAATTTCTTCTGATGTCTCTGTCCTTGGCTTGCTGCCTCCTTCTTGTTGCTTTGTGCTCTGTGTACTTGTGCCCCTAGAATCTTTTCCTCTTCTCATAAGGACTCCACAATCAAACGGATTAGGACCTACCCCAATAACCTGGTTTTAACTCACCTCTTTAAAGACCTCATCTCCAAATATGGTTCCATTCTGATGTAGTAGGGATGAGAATTTCAAAATATGAATTCAGAGAGACAAAGTTCAGCCTGAGCACTAATGAAACTCACACTTCAGAAACCATACCTTAGATGGACCTCTGTGAGTATCAAGAGTTGCAGTGTTGAAGGTGAGAAGAAGCTACACTGGAATCACTTCTATATAAGTGTGTCTGGTAAATTGCCAAGAGATATCAAAAGAGAAAGACCTGAATCTTTAAATCTCCAGTAATTCCCTGTGATGTCTTTTCTCATTCTAAATTGATACTCACTTTCACACCTTACTTTGTATTCGTAGCTGGTGTCTTTTTCTTAAAGATTCCATACCATTAGGTGTCGCAAAACCCGGGTCCACTCTTTGGGTATAAAATACACACCACATTTCAGAGAGTCTCTGTGAGATAAGTAATGTAAAGTCTCTCATTAATTATCTTTTTTTCCCTTTTTTTTCCCAAGTTCAACCGTCTTCTCAGCCTATCTACATTTCGCACCCATAGATGTGCACTCAGATTAGATGTCACCCTGGACCTCTCATTAATGATCTTTCTAGCGATTACCTATTGAGATGATGATACTTGGGATATGTTGGGTGAACTAAGCTACACTATTAAAATGAATTTCACCTGTTTCTTTTTCAAAGTGGCTACTAGAAAATTTAAAATGAAAAAGTAGCCTACATCATGTTTTTATTGGAGAGCTATGGCTCCAAACTCTCATAGTCACCTATTCCCAGCCAGATGCTTCTCACCTGCCCTGCTGAAGCCTAGAGCTTATAGGAAAGCAAAGGCCAAGAGTCCTGTCTTCTCTCTCTCTCTCTCTATTTATAAAAAGTATAGTTGATAGCATTAACATTAGTTTTAGGTGTACAACATAGTGATTCCACAAGTTTATACTTCACACTGTGCTCACCACCAGAGTCCTATCTTCTTTTCCTTCTTAATTTGGATCTGAATGTATTTTTACCTAATTATAGTTGCATTTAGTGATGATGGCCTGAGTATCGTCCCTAGAGCTCCTTGTGTTAAAGAGGCTTTTTCTGTCTTGGCTGTGATTCCAGTAATGCTGATGCTAATAAAAGCATATTTGGAGTTTAGAACAAATGACTGAAAAAACAGGTAAACAAAATGAATTTGTATATAACTTCACAGGAAGAGGCTATTTTAACCTCTGTTGTTGAATAGCCCTTACGTAAGAGTCATTTACAGAGAGCTGAAATGCCCACAATTGTTTTATCATGGAAAATTTTTATGCTATAGAAGTGACTTTGGTGAGGTGAAGTCTAATGTACATTTAATATCTTCAAATAGTTGTTTGAGAAGAGTCTTGTCCAGAGGAGCAGTTTCTTTTAATATTTCATAAAATACACATTTCACAGAAATCTGCAAAAAGTAACGAAATGAATATCCTTGTACTCACCATCCAGCCTAAGGAATTAAGCATTTCCAATATCTTAGGAAGTCCCTCCCACCTCCCAGAGTAACCACTGGTCACGATTTTATGCCTATCATTATTTTCCTTTTAGTAAGAAGTTTACTACCAGAGGAGCTGCTTTAAAAGCTGGTTTAGCCGTTTAAAACTGCCTCTGTTGTATGGGCCCACTTAAAATACTTACTCTAGATTTTATATAGCAACTTAAACTCCCAAAGCTACTGTTCTATTTTTACAAATATTTTTCCATTAAGGAGAAAGAGGGGGAGGGAAGGAGGGCAAGAATAAAAAATATTATTAACTTGTATGATTGTGCTTTTATATAAGAAAGTGCCACCACAGAGAGAAATGCAGTTATTCAGGCTGGAACTAGAGGGTTGAAGGGCCAAGAAAACACCAGTGAGCCGCCACTGGAAATTGCATCAAAAAGTCTGGCACATAATAAATATTCCACAAATGTTAGTGGCTCTCCTGAAGAGGTAGCCACAGTGAATGCCTCACATATTCCCAGGTGATTATGATTAATTTCCTCACTCCTACTCTCTTGATAGTAGAAGTCCAGAATGTCTCTAGCCTCAATTTATTTCCTAAATTCTACCTACATTTTTGTATAATGTAAAGTGTAATATTTATGTAAATGTTGGTTAACAGACTTTCTCTGTCTCTCCCCTGTATCATCTCTGTGGTCCTCTACCATCCTTCTGTACATCTTGAAATGCATAGTCAAAGAATCAGAGTGTGTTTTCCTTCAACATTTCACCTCAACAGATATTAATGACCACCTACTCTTTGCCAGATGCTATATTAAACTTGCAAGACAGAATGATGAATATGACATGACCCGGCCCCAAAGGAATTTATATTCTAGTGAGAAAAGCAGAGAGGTTAAAGAGATTTTTTCACTCAGTGGATATTTATTGAGTACCCAGAATGTGCCAAATGCTCTTGGGCTCCAGGGACACATTAATGACTGAAACAGACAAACATTCTGCTGTGATGGAGCTTACATACTGCCAGAGAGAGGTAAACAACAGAAAATAAATAAGTCAATTATATATTATGTATACATTATTTTATTGGAAGGCAGTGAGTGCTGTGGGGAAGAAAAATAAAGTAGAGAAGGGGAACAGTGTAGAAGTGTTGAGGGGAAGAGTAATGTGAGTGACATTTGGGGTCAGATGGTCAAGGAAGGACTCTCTGAGAAGGTGACAGTTAAGTAAAGACCTGAAGGGTGGGGCAGCAGCCATGCAGCTCTCTGGGGGAAGAGCTTTACAAGCAGAGAAAAGAGCAAGTACAAAGGCCATGACGTGAAAGCAAGCCACAGGTCTCATTCTCCCCCAGGTTCCTTTAGAAGAAACATTAAAGAGGCCAGTACAGGAACAGGAGAGAGTAAGGGAAAGGCAGTAAAAGAAAAAGTCAGAGACGTGACAGAAAGAAGGACTCGGTAGGCTACTGAAAGGACTTGGACTAAGCAGGAGAGAAAGCCAGCAGAGGGTGATGGGAGGAGCGATGCTAGTTGACTTATGTTTTAATAGGATCGATCTGACTGTTCATTGATAATAGACTCCAAAGGGACAAGAGTGGAGGCAAGGAAGTTAGGAAGCTGTTGGAATAATCCAGCCAAGAGCTGACATTGGCTTAGACCAGGTTGATAGCAATGATGAGAACGGGTTCAGTTGTGGATCTATTTTGAAGGTTGAGATGACAAGTTTTGCTGATGTGAGTCTGAGGCCTGAGAAAGAGAGGAGGCAGGAATAACTAGAAGATATTTTGAAAACATGGAGTTGTCAGGAACCAAGATGGACACAATTGAAGAAGAAATAGGTTTTCAGGGGAAGATCTGGAGTTCATTATCAGTTCAGTCATTAAGTTTTTTTTTTTTAATGTTTTATTTATTTCTGAGAGAGAGAGAGAGACAGAGAGAGCGAGACAGAGTGAGCAGGGGAGGGTCAGAGAGGGAGGGAGACACAGAATCTGAAACAGGCTCCAGGCTCTGAGCTGGCAGTCAGCACAGAGCCCGACATGGGGCTCGAACCCATGAACCATGAGATCATGACCTGAACCGAAGTCGGACGCTTAACTGACTGAGCCACCCAGGCACCCCAGTCATAAAGTTTTAAATGCCTATTTGATAGTTGGGTAGAATTCAGGGAAGAAGTTTGAACTAGAGATGTATATTTGGGATAAATTTAGCATATAGATGGTATCAAGGCCATGGCTGGATGAGCTCACCGAAGAGAGAGTTTAATTAGAAAACATATCAAAGGTGTCTGACCCCTTGGGCACTCCAACATTAAAAGTCTGGGAGATAGTAAAAGCCATCAGGAGACTGGAACATCATGCACAGTGAGATAAGAGGAAAACCAGCAGAACATACAGTTGACCCTGAACAACACTGGGTTGGTGCACCAACCCCTGCACTTTGGAAAATCCAGCTATAACTTTTGACTCCACAAAGACTTAACTACTAATAGCTTACTGTTAACCAGAGCCTTACCGATAACATCAACAGTTGATTAATATCTATTTTGTATGTTTTATGTGTTATATACTATGTTCTTACAATAAAGTAATCTAGAGAAAAGAAAGTGTTATTAAGAAAATCATAATGGGGGCGCCCGGGTGGCTTAGTCGGTTAAGCGTCCGACTTTCGCTCAGGTCATGATCTTGTGGTTCGTGGGTTCGAGCCCCACGTCGGGCTCTGTGCTGACTGCCAGCTCAGAGCCTGGAGCCAATTTCAGAGTCTGTATCTCCCTCTCTCTCTGACCCTCCCCTGCTCACGCTGTCTCTCTCTCTCCTAGAAATAAATAAAGCATTTAAAAAAAAAATCATAATGAAGAGGAAATATTTTTATAGTACTGTTCTGTATTTGGATTAAAAAAATTACCTATAAGTGGACTCGTGGGTCCACTTCAAGGGTCAACTGTAGGGCTCTGGAATCTAAAAGAAAAAAGTTTTACAAGAATGATTGAAGGTGATTAATTTGTCGAATAATGCTGATAGGGCAAGAAGATGAAGCCTCAGGGTACCTGAGTGGCTCAGTTGGTTAAGCATCCGACTTCAGCTCAGGTCGTAATCTTGTGCTTGCTCGCTCTCGCTCTCTCTCTCTCTCTCTCTCTCTCTCTCTGTGTGTGTGTGTGTGCAAATAAATAAAATAAGAAAAAGGAGGCAAAGGAGGAGATGATGATGATGATGATGATGATGATGATGATGATGATGATGAAGCTTTGGGAAATCACCATTGGATTTGAGTGACTCCAGATGCACAGCTCTGGGGGACTGGTAGAAGATAGAGCCTAACTGGAGTGGGCAAAAAAGAGAAAGGAAGAAATGGAATTGAAGACAGTAAAGTGTAGAAGACTCTCACAGAGTTTAACAGTAAAAGCAAACAGTAAAAGTAGAGGAATTGAAATACCTGGAGAGGGAAGTGAGTTCAAGAGAGAGTTTTTATCTGATGGAAAAGACTTAGAAGAAAGAGAAAATTTGGTGATTCATGAGAAAAGGGGAGAATTTCTGGAGTCCTTGAATGGGCAAGGGAATGTGGGATCTAGTCTATACTTACCTTGGTTGAATGCGTGAATGAGATTAAGGACAACCTGACAAATAATCATATAAGGAGTGAAGACAGTAGGAAATTATCAAGCAGAGGTGGTTCCCTGTCTCTCCTCTACTCCAAAAAATAATATTTACTTACCTTCCTTTTTCACACTTCCTATTGTTCCCATTAATTATTTGTGCCACTATGAAGTCCCATACCAGACATTAGTAGATACATATTTTAGTTGAAATGGGACCTTACTACTGATAAACTTAAAAATATATGTATCTTCAATAGCAAAATGAAAGGGAGCTATCAATACATAATAAGCAGAAGATCTGAATGAGAATATAAAAAATCTTATCTTCATTTTATGTCTGATAGTAAAGGTATGGATCTGTCCATATGCAGTAACTCTCCATTTTCAGTGTTTAAATGCAACATATGTTCCATTTTCAGAAAATTAATTTCGTGTGATTGGGTTTTAATAGGATTCTTAATGAGATATCAGTCAATGTAAGACAATATAGACCTGTAAAGAACTGAGATGAGTTGTACATGAATGAATGTGATACAGCAAATGCTTATACATGATTGAGTTGATTTGGTGAGCAGTTCTACAACATTCACTTTAGGAGCCTCTTAAATTCAACTTGATACTTCTCAGTGAATGTTATTGCCAAGATTGTGTTCTTTCTACTCATGGTCTTTTGGACAATGGCTGCCAAAAGTGCTTAGTTTGGGTCTCATAATTATAATAGTTAACCTTTACTGAGGCAATTAGCCTCATGGTATGTCCGAATGAGGAAGATTGTTTTTAACATTTCAAAGTGAGACTCCCTGAGTTTAAATAATGCACCTAAGATTACACCCTTGTGGAAATTCCAGGGACCCTCTACCACAGAACATTTGAGATGGCTACAAAAAGGAAAGCTTTGAAAATCAAAGGTGACTTCAATTTAAATTCTGAAAGCCACATAAAACATTTTCAGGGTAGTCACGTTGAAGAACAAGGTAAAAGGCAGGCTTACTGTTACACTTTTGGAAAACAGCAAAGCACTTACTTACTCTTCCGTGGTCATTGGAGAATTTTCACATTGACTTTAAATTATGTGTCCTCTATAAAAGTAAGCAAAGTGTATAAAGGTTATTTTACTTTAGGTGTTATAGTTTAACATATAACAATAATTTATTATTAAAGAATTCCATAAGGAGAGATGGTGCAAAAGAGAGAGGGAAAAGATAAGAATTATCAAAATCCCTCTTTTGGTTCTTTTTATCCAAAATAATGAAATGAACTTTCTTGGTAACAAGGTCATTATTTAGGAATAAAGCCAGTACAAGACACCTGGCTGGCTCCTGGCTCAGTCAGTAGAGCATATGACTCGTGATCTCAGGGTCATGAGTTCAAGCCTCTCAGTGGACATGGAGCCTACTCAAAAAAAAGAGGAATGAAGCTCGGTAGCTGGATGATGGGTGGGTGGATGGATGGATGATTAATAGATATTTATATAAATATTTCTTAATGCCATTTGAAGAGTGAGTGAAAAACTTTAAGAAAGTGCTCAGTTTTTGTGTGTTTTGCCACAACTCTTTTCAGGCCAATTCCTTATCTTTACAATTCATCTCTTATCTGTTGTAAAGCTGTTTAGAACTCCAGACTCTTGCCATATGAAAGCATGATCTTTCATGCAAGATAATAAGGAACTTAAAAAAAAAAAAGAAAAACAGTTAAGAAGGATCTTCTGTGAAAAATAAACGAATTTGTGTTCTGAGCCCTGTTTCTACAGATTTGTTGATCTACTGCCTCCCCTGCCTCCATCAATTCTGACATTCACGAATAATTAGTAAACTCTTGACATGATTGTGTCAATAAAAGGAGTAATCTGGTTATGCCTAAAGCAAATGTCCATTTTGGCAGAGGTCTTTTATTTGAATGATTTATTGACATGACATTGATCTGTGCATTTCTTTGGTATATTAAAATTTAAAACTTTTTTATATTTATTTTATATTTTAATGTTTATTTATTTTTGAGAGAAAGAGGAAGAGAGAGCTTACACACACACACACACACACATACACAAGTGGGATAGGGGCAGAGAGGCAGGGAGAGAATCCCAAGCAGGCTCTGTGTTGTCAGAGCAGAATGCGACACGGGGCTGGAACTCACAAACCCTGAGACTTGTGAGATCATGAGATGAGCCAAAATTAGGAGTTAGATGCTCACCCGACTGAGCCACCTAGGCGCCTCTGGTCTGTGTATTTCTTAAGCAGAGCACCAGGAACACAATGCAAGCCAAGCAAATTCTCCTTTCTGTCCCGCAAGCACAGAATCGGTAGTACCTTATTTGTTTATATGATATATATTTTGCTAGAGTTTCCTTATATATCTGAAAAAACACACAGCAGCAAACCTAAAGGTTATGATTAGGTTTGATTTTTAACAATATTAGGTTTGATTTTTAACAATACCTGGCTTCAAAAGGCTACAAATCTGGAGTACTAAAGGCAATCTAATTAATATTTATTTAATATCTTGTATGTATAAGCCATGGTGCTCTGTCACACAGAAAAGGTGCTTGACCTTAGGGAGCTAACACACCAGTGGATAAGATTGGTACATAAACAACTATTTAAAAAGAAGTAATGGAGTCAGTGCTGCAAAAGAGGTACAAACAGCAACATGGAAGTGCAGGGCGACACGGTGAACGTGACTGGACTTAAAGACAATAGGTAGGCTTCCAGAAAGCGATACCCTTTATCATGGGAACCTTGACATGAATTAAGGAAGTAAATCTGCAAACATTTGACAAATACTTGGATTACCAGTAATCTATGAGTGTACCTCTGGGTTTACCTCTAGGGCTGCCACTGATACTCAGTAACTGAGAGCAAATCCAGTATCACAAAGGCAATGACGTGTTCATGTTTTAAAGGGAATCAAATCATAATAGGCACACCAGGCATGCATGCTGAGTAATTGCTATGTTAATTTTTTAATAAAGAACAATATACATACAGAAAAGTGCCCGTGTAACTGTACAGCTTGGTGAATTTTAAAAACTGAACACACCCTTTTGATCAAGAACCCCCATCAAGAAGCAGAATATTGCCAGTTTTGGAGAAGACCCATTCTACCCCCTTGCAGTCACCACCCCTGCCCACCCCCAAAGTTCCTGTTTTTTTTCCCCAAAGTTCCTGATTTCGAACAGTAGAGATCCATTCTGCCTTGACCTAAGTAGTCACACGGGGGGCGCTATTTTGTGTCTGTCTTCCCTCAGAATTATGCTTATGAGATTCATGCATCATTGCTGTGTGTGCCGTCCCGTGTTCATTCTCATTGCTCTGTAGCATTCTATCGTAAGGATATACTACAATTTATTTATCCACTCTACTGTCGATGTGTGTTTGGACGGTTTCCAGTGTGGAGCTAGTACAGACAATGCTGTTCTGACCGTTCCCATGCTTGTGTTTGGGTAAACAGGTATATAGATTTCTCTTTGATGAATTTTTATTTGGTATATATTTGGTAGAATTGTTGTATCCTACCCCATAGTTTTCCAACTGCACCAGTATACTCTCCTGTCAGCAGATGGTGACAGTTGCATTTGCTCCACTACTAACACTTGATGTTTCCCATTGGTTTCATTTTAGCTATTCTGTGGATGGATAGAAAATTATCTGCCTGATAATTTCTTACTGATTTTAAGGGTTCTTTATATATTCTAGATAAAAAAAAAAAACTGTTGTTGGATATATGTGTTGTGAAAAATCTTCTCCCACTCTTTTAATGGTATCTTCTGGTATGGTTTTAATTTAATTTTAACAAAGACATCTGTCATTTTTCTTTTATTATTAGTGCTTTCTTGGTTGTCTACAAAGTCTTTGTCTACTTTTAGGACAGAATTTCCACTTTTTCTCAAAAAACTGTATTTGTTTGCTTTTTACATCTAGAGCTGTAATTCATGGAATTGAATTTTTCAAATCTGATACAAAGTCATAGTTGAGATAAGTTTTTTTTTCTTTATGGATATCCAAGTGACTCAGAACCATTTTATTGAAATAGGCAATTATTTCAATTTATTTAAGACATATTATACCCACTGAAATAAGTAAGAACCAAATATATCCTATCTTCTTAAATATTTCCTATCATCTGAAATTTTAGTTTAAGTGTCAGGGGCATTGTGTGTATGTGTGCCTGGAGGGCGGGGAGAGGGGGGGCGGGGGTAACTAACTCAAATTTCCAGCAAATAGTAGGGAGAAAATTAGGGAAGGAATAAGTTAATTTCAGTGCCATAAATCTATTCTACAGATATTAAATTGGAGTAGTTTTACCGTGATTCTGCATTTTCCATTCCGTCCAGAAATAGCGCTGGTTTTTACATGATTCCCAGTCCAACAACCAAAATTTCTCCTGGTTACACTAATGATTCAAGCGGTATCTGAAATATAAAATAGCAAAATGGATAGGAATGTTGGCGCTTTTGCCCTAGGTTACCACAATTTCATTTGCAGCCCTTGCTCTCATAGTATGTTGCGTCCTTCAAATTCCACTTGAAAGAGGGATTGCTTAGTGATTTTTATATCAATAATCCCCTGGACCCCGGGTGTGCATTTCTTATGCAGAAATTTGGGGGAAGTGTGGCTGGAGATTATTGCACATAAAAAATTTCTGTCAACAATACACTCCGTTTGCTGAGAGCTACTATAACCGAAATGTGCTTTTTAGTTCTTTGTAGTTCTTGTGCCTGGGTGGCTCAGTCAGCTAAGCGTCTGGCTTCGGCTCAGGTCATGTTCTTGGGGTGCACAGGCCTCCCATCAGGCCCTTTGCTGTCAGCTCAGAGCCTGGAGCCTGCTTCAGATTCTGTCTCCCTCTCTCGCTGCCCCTCCCCTGCTCATGCTCTCTCTCTCTTAAAAATAAACATTTGAAAAGAAAGAAGTTTGAGCACTTAGTAGATATTACAAGAAACTATCTTTAATTAGTTCAGGTGTGATTATTAGGTTTTTTTTTAATTTCAATTTAACTTTTGGAAATACATTCTGAAACATTTGTGAACAAAATAATATGATGTCTGGGGTTTACTTAACCTGAAGCCGCTGGAGTTGGGATGGAACGAACGGATGGGATGTGGACAAAGCGCGATCGACAATGAGTTGATCATTGTTGAAGCTGAGTAACTGGTACATAGAAATTGATTATATTATCTTTCTCTGTGTTTGCTTGGGTTTTCTGCAATAAATGTTTCAAAAATATTTTACTTCAGATACTCATTAACATGCTGAAGCAGGAGCTAGTCCTCATTTTTTGTATTTTTTCTTGAACCACAATTTAATGCTTTTCCTGAGTTCTTTCAGTGTCTCTCATACGTGTACTGTTTTTCTAAAATTGCCTGAGCTGTTTCATTTTGGAAATTTGTCCTCCTATCAAATTTAAAAGTAAAAATAACAACACGCAGATATATAAATGCATACATCACACATACAATTACATACTTATTATGTATGCACACATGCCCCCAACAAGGGCGTGTAGACACAACAGAAATGTTAATGATATTTGTGGTTCAAATAGGAATTCTTTTTTTAAATTTTTTAAATGTTTGTTTATTTTTGAGAGCGAGACAGAGCACAATTGGGGGAGGAGGAGAGAGAGAGGGAGACACAGAATCAGAAGCAGGCTCCAGGCTCTGAGCTGTTAGCACAGAGCCCGATGCAGGGCTTGAACTCACGAACCTTGAGGTCATGACCTGAGCCAAAGTCAGACACTTAACCAACTGAGCCAACTAGGCCCCCCCATTTTTTAAATTTTGAGGGCATTTTCATAAATCCTTTTGGTGTATAGGTTCAGCAGGCAAATAAATACGTACTACAAACAGTCTTATTGTGACATACTTATGTTAAGTCTACTTCTACTCCAAGGGAAAAACAAAACCCAAAAATACCTTGTTCAGTAACATTTCAGGGTTGCTCCCCATTTACTTGCCCTGGCCCTGCCGTCTTCCTTGCTGGTACATAACTGGTCCACTTTTGTCAAAGACACTTACCCTTCTCATTGGAAATAGTGGTTCAGAGAAAGGCTACTTCACTTACTTAAAAAGAGTTCTTTCCAGTTTGAAGATGCAGTTTCAGTTAAAATAGGTCTTTAATGAGGAGTAATCCAGGTAACAAGGTGAGTGTGTATTATGGATGATACATAAGCACAGTCTGTGTACATACATAATTACACCCCACAAAGAAACATCTTATTCATTCACTAATTGTAAATATAATTTTTAAAAGCCAGAGGGCCCAAATCAAGGCCAGTTGTTATTGGACACATTTTGGATTTCATCACCCTTCTAAGGCTTTTCTCTCCCCATGACTGATGACCAGTTCAAGTACAATATTTTTGTTCCTAGGGATCACCAGCTTTAACCCCTGAATATGGTTCATACTTACTGATACGGATAGGTCTCCTGCCCAAGTAAGCTTTCTATCTTACTCTCTTTTCTTCTTGTTGCAACAGCTCTTTAAACCTTCAGCAGAGTTAGCTGACTTTTACTTCTTTAAGTAAAAAAAGCAAAAAAAGTCCTTGCTTTTTATACCACACATTTTTTGCCTTAAAGAATTGTATTTCCTCTCAGGAGTTTAGAGTTTAGAGTAGCTTGTGTTCCCTTTGCAAATGTGTCTTGGTTGCCACTTGGGTGTAGCTCCTGGCAGCTGATAGACAAGAATTCTGGGATCCTGTGAGGATGTAGCAAGCACACAAAGAGCCCATGGCAGTCAGAAAACAGAGGGTCCTCAGTTGAAACCATCTCAGTGTCCTATAGAACCCAGTGACTTTCAGGGCATCTGGGTGGCTTAGTCGGTTGGGCGTCCGACTTCAGCTCAGGTCATGATCTCATGGTTCATGGGTTCGAGCCCCGCGTCAGGCTCTGTGCTAACTGCCAGCTCAGAGCCTGAAGCCTGCTTCCAATTCTGCATCTCTGTCTCCCTCTGACCCTCCTCTCTCTCTCTCTCTCTCTCAGAAAAAAATAAAAAACATTAAAAATTTTTTTAAAAAAAGAATCCAATGACTTTCTCAATACCAGTTCCTTTTAACTGTCTTTCAGCTTGACCCCTGGGCCTCTGTTCCCTCAGCCGTAAAATGGGAATCATAATAATACCCACCTGAGAGGGTCATCCGAGGATTAAATAATATAATTATTTAGATGATTTAGAACAGTGCCTGGTGTACAGTAAACAGTAAGTATCAGGGAGGCAGCTGCTGCTGCTTCGTATACGCCATCTGCATCTGTGTGAGTTCTGCTCATCCTTCCTGGCCCAGCACACGTCTTTTCCCTCCTAGAAGCCCTCTGTGAGCTCCCTGCCCTCACAGATCACCTTCATCCATGGCTGGTGCAGACTTAAGTCCAACATAAATGAGAACCCTTATCTGTCTTCTGGTGGAATTGTTAACTGTGGCTTCTGTTGCATGTGACTCTTATCTTTAGAGACAGAATTGTAAACTCCATGGGAAGTTTTTCTCTGTTTCTCAGGGACCTAGCACATTGCTTATTCATCCAGGAAGTACCAAGTACTGAGCAAAAGTTTGCTAATGGATGATAGGCCAGAACTAAGTTTATGATTTAATTCTTAATAAAAATAGCATGGCATGTATTTAATACTGTCATTTTGCATTTAATGGAGACTGTATAAAGCTGAGTTTCCAACTGCTTTCTTATTATTTATTATTTGTTTACAGGAAGGATAACTATGGAAATACTTTAAATTTTGAAAATATCATTTGTGATGAAACCTCTCTTCAGAGTAAGCCTCTTTTTCTGACCTGATCATTTAATTTTAAAATAATAGGTCTACCACCTACCAGATCTTCCTGCTAACTCACCATCAGTCTACACAGGCAAAGTTTTATTCTGTTCTTAAAGGTCACAGAGAAATATTTCTACAAAACACCTCTTCTAATCCTTTTGGGGTTGCCCGTTGTGTGAGTTTTCTACAACTTCAGGTGACTTTCCATGTCTGTGGCTTCAAACAACATGAATTTATTATGTCTGTAAAATATTACCACAAACCTTTAAGAACACAAATTGATCATATTCCATTTCTGGAGATTAAGAGTCCAAAATGGGTCCCTTTGGGCCCAATTCATGGTGTCAACAGGGTCACATTCCTTTCTGTAGGCCCGATGGGGGAATGGTTCCCTGGCCATTCTCAGCTGCTGGACACCATGCACCTGCCTCAGCTCCAGGATCCTTTCTCCATCTTCAAAGCCAGTGATAGTCAGTGAATGCTTTCCATACTGCATCACCTCCAACCTCCCCTTCTATGCCCTCACCTCCACGAAAGAACCCTTGTAATCACATTGGCCAACCTGGATATGCCAGGATAATCTCCCTATTTGAAGGCCAGCAGTTTAGCAAACAATTTTGCTAGTTTAATTCTCTGTTGCCATGTAACATAACATATGTGTAGGTTCCTTGGATTAGGATATGAGCATAGGGTGGAGGCAGCAATAATCTGCCTACCACAGCCATCTTTTCTGTAAGGGAAGACATTCTTATTTGTAAGCAGTTTTCATCCCTCATTGTTTTTTTCCCTAGAGGAAACAGAGTACAAAGGAAAAGCATATTAAAATTTTCTTCAGAAGCCATAAAACCAAACCAGGGCCTGAGCTGATGGTAATATTTTTATGAGATAATATAAGAAGTGCATATGCAGACGAGCAAAGCAGGAAGCTAGAAATATAATTTAACAGAATAAGATTCTATGAAGTGTGAATTTTATTTTTTAATGTTTGTTAATTTTGAGAGAGAGACAGAGCATGAGTGGGGGAGAGAGAGAGAGGGACAGAGAATCCAAAGCAGGCTCCAGGCTCTGAGCTGTCAACACAGAGCCCGACACAGATCTCGAACCCATGAACTGAAAGATCATGACCCAAGCTAAAGTCAGACTTAACTGCCTGAGCCACCCAGGCGCCCCACGAAGTTTGAATTTTAGAGATTCCTGTCTGTAAGTAGATAAGTTTGTTCTTTGTTCATAATAAATAAGTGATACCTACTGTAAGACCCCATTTATGGAACATTCTGTGAAAGACAAACATAGAAATGGAGAACAGATAAGTGATTTCAGGGGCAAGGAAAGGGGGGGGTGTCTTTAAAGGAGCAGCAGGAGGGAGTTCCCTTGTAGTGACAGAACACTTCTGACTGTGGTGATGGTTACACAGGTCCATCGAGACATGTGATGGGGGTCATGGAATCATCCACAAAGGCATTGTTGAACAGTGAGGGCATGCAAGAATTGTGAAATCTGACTAAAGCCTACAGTTGGTTGTATTAGGCCAGTCAATTTCCTGGTTTGGGGGAAGAAGCTGAATGACGTGTATAACTAATTTTGCAACTTTTTCTGAGTCTATAGTTATTTCAAAAATATGTTGATCTTTTAAAAATGTGTGTTTAAAAAACAAGAAGTAAGTGAGAGTGTGAGCAGATGGTTAAAAGTGAAGATGAGCACAAAAACATCTGTCTGCAATGTTTAAGCTAGAAAATATAGGCTTTATTTATGACTTAACATTTGGTAGAGACACGGACCTGCTCAATTAATGCCAGCTCCAGAAATGCATTCTAATTGTCAAATTATTCCAAATCTCTAGTTTTATAGATACTTTAAATTCAGTATATTAAATAGCTTGATCCTTAATCCAGTAGCTGAAAAAAGAAGCAGAACAAAGAAAGAAAGGTAAACCTTTGGTTTCTTAAGAAGCCCTAACAGTTGAGAGATAGGTCTGAAAAAGGAGAATACATGGAAAGTTTAAATTTCCACCCCAGTTTCCAAGAAACCAAACTTCTCATGGGGAACTTTAAAAACACGGCTCTGGGGCGCCTGCCTGGCTCAGTCACTTGAGCATCTGACTCTTGATTTCAGCTCAGGTCATGATCTCAGGGTCATGGGATTGAGCCCCAAATAGGGCTCTATGCTGGGAGTGGAGCCTGCGTGAGATTCTCTCCCTCTCTCTGCCCCTCCCCTGTTCACATGCACACACACTGTCTCTCGAGATATCTCTCTCTCTCTCTCTCTTAAAAACAACAACAGTAACAACAACAGGGCTCAAATATTTATTCATTTCAAGATATTCAAGACAGTTCCAAAAAGCACTTTTCAAAACTGTGTGGATTTTTAAAAATGTATTCAAGACACTTTAAAACAGCCCCATAAATGTGCTGGAAAGAAATGCAGTATCAATTACCATCAAACATTTGGGGAAAAGAAAATATTATATATAGACTAATGACTTTTGTTATTTAGTGGGGTCTGAAATCAGAGAAGCAGCAACATCAGTTTGAAAAAGTTGAAGGAGAAGGAGAAATTAACGAGAGGCAAGGAACCCAAGATGAGAGCTTGGTAAATTGAATCTTGAACTATTCAGGGAGCTGATTTCCTGTTTCTTTTTGATCTGAAACGTAGTAAATTCCTGTTAGATTGATTAAGCTATTGAAGAATAGAACTTCTATTTTTTGATATTCAAACAACTGTACGAATCTGTATGAGAAGTTCCCTCAGAGTAATACATATTCCTGACAAGTGGGTGTCTGGCAAGTTCAAATCCCTATTTTGTCACTTGGTCACTGTGAGAATTAGGAAGTCTCTAAAACAGAGTCTAATTTGCATAATTTATAAAGGGGAATTGAACTAATGGCTGACATTTATTGAGGGATGGCTATTTTCCAGGCCTGATCTAAATTAAATTTTTTATATGCATGGCCTCATTTAATCTTACTTTAACAATAACACTTGCTGAAATAGTACTACTTATCTTACAGGAAATGATTAAATGTGAGGAATAAATGAGCAGCAAAGTGTAAAAACCCCAGGACCCACGTGTTTGGAACATACTAGGTGCTAAGTAATTGTTGATTTCCTTCCTTTGCTTTCTCTTATTCAGATATTTTCCTAGCAGTGATTTTGGTTTGAGGATCCACTGACCACACTCTATCAGGGTCTCTATTAGTGAGGTTGAAAATATGTTACTGAAGTATTTGTACAAACACCTTACAAGGCTTAACTCTTAACTCTTAAAATAAATAATTGCCTCTTTAACTCCCCAGACTCTATAAATTAGTTATAAAAATAGCACCCCAAATGATGTCTATAAAAAGAACATTTTTCTCAAAAGAATGGCGCCATATATATGAAGTATAATTATTGTTCCTGTTGGGTTGGTGTTATTATGATCAACTTTTTTATGGGGCTGATCACGTGTAGACTTACTACTGATCTTCGTAGACTCAGTTCTGAGCCTATAAACTAATCCTGAGCTCTGCTCTACCATGGATGCAAGCCTGCTCCCAAGGACAGGCATTCTTTTATCTACAGCAGTAAGATACTTTAAGCCCAAGCTGCTTCCTCCCTTCCCTCCCCAGCAGAGCCTGACCTAGAGCATCACCTACACAAGAAACACTGACTTCCCCCCAAGGGATTTGAGTCTCATTGTAATCTTTAGCAGGACCCTTTTCAAGTTTTAATTAGACATTACAGGTTAGACCTTCTATGGAATCCTGCTTTCTCTTTGCGTATAAACTAAGTTTTAAAATGAAGTAGAGCACCTGTGGAAGGAAGCTGAGTGAGCTCTTTCAGGGCCTACTGAGTCCACAACTCTTCACAATTTTTAAAAAGCAGATGAATTGAGAATAAAAAAAAAAATTGGAGCCAGTTCAGCCTAAACATCCTAAATTGTATCATTCCTGAAAGTCTCCCCCAGTCCTTTGTAAAAACCAACACACGATTGGGAGGCACACCTTGAGATCAGGACATGAGCTGAGATGGATAGTTGGTTGCTTAACCCACTGAGCCAGCCTGGTGCCCCAGGACATATTCATTGCTAACTCCTGAAAGATGTTTAATGAATTTTCTTCTCAGTGACTATGACTGCCTTTTTTGCTTGTTTCTTTTAATGTTTTATTTATTTATTTATTTATTTAGAGAGAGGAAGCACACATGCTGGCATGTGTGTGCTAGTGGGTGAGAGGCAGAGAGGGAGAGAGAGGAAATCCCAAGCAGGCTCCCTGCTGTCAGCTTAGAGCCTGATATGGGGCTCAATCCCATAAATGGTGAGATCATGACCTGAGCAGAAATAGAGTCAGACGCTTCACGGACTGAGCCAGCCAGGGGCCCCTACGACTGTATTTTAAATAAGACATTCTACTGTGCTTTATTGTGCAAGAGCCTCTGGGTCTTCAGATATTAATACATAGAACTGTGAACATCGTATCTTTTATCTATACAAAATTTTAGTGTATTGGTAGCCTTCTCTAGCATAGCATGTCCTAATAGCAATTAGCAAAAATTAAAATTTGTATCCTAAATAAGCTTGATATCAACTTTATTTCATAAATCACAGAATTTTAGGGCTTAGGGGACCTAAATCGTAAAATGTTTTTTGACATTCTTAAACCCTTGGAGAATTTGATGAAAAGCAATAATACCAGCAGGTTTTTTTTTAATCCTGATTTAGACCCTCTCTTCAGTTTTTCAGAAAAAAGCAACTGATAGGGGCGCCTGGGTGGCTCTGTCGGTTGAGCATCCGACTTCAGCTCAGGTCATGATTTCACTGTTCATGGGTTCGAGCTCCGTGTTGGGCTCTGTGCTGACAGCTCAGAGCCTGGAGCCTGCTTCGGATTCTGTGTCCCTCTCTCTCTGACCCTCCCCTGCTCATGCTGTCTATATCTCTCTCTCTCAAAAATAAATAAAACATTAAAAAAAAAAAAAGCAACTGATATTCCACACATTAAGACAGTCAAAGCAGGTTCTAAGGCCCGAGTGTGGACTGAAACTCAGGTACACTGACACCTGACTGGTGGTGGTTTTTATTAGTAAGAAAAGCTGTTCTCTCCTAAGTTTCTACTAAAAGCTAGGTGATACTCCAAGATATTTTGCACATATTAGTTATACATTTAAAAGCATTCAAACCCTACAAGGTAGATATTATTTCCTATTTAACAAAAACAGTCATGTTTGGGGATTAAGGATCTTGCCCAAGTTCTCATAGATAATTCAGCAACAGAGCCTGGGTTTCAATTCATCTGTATCCAGACTCCGTAGGCAGGGACAGGACTACTGCATTCCACAGCTTCTTTCTGGTTCTAGTTCTTAGATAATAAAGTATAAACATTCTGAAAATAGCATTTCATTGGATATAGTTGATCTGTCTATGAGAAACAAACAAATCAAAACTTAAAAATGAATAGTGTTGGATTAGTTTCTAACCTTGAGCTCTGTAGTAGTAAAGCCCCCAAATTTCCAAGTACTGCACATCACATTTCCTTCTGACCCATACCCTAGTGAAGATAAAGATATATGTCCGTGTACTATTTCTGGACCAATAATAAACTTCACAGAGAACTCGAAATCTCATTTCCTACACCCATGACCTTTTCTATAATGCACAGAGGAGCTTGTGCTCCCCCTAACATTATGATAATAAATTAAACTCTTCTATCCAACGGTCATAACCACAGGGTCACCATCAGGAAAAACAGAACTCTAATCGTTGAGGCCATTTCCTGACTGCAGTGGGGGATTTCGGGGCCTCCTTAGGAAAGCAGATAGATGCAGTAACAAGAAGGTCACTGCTGTGGCTTGCTGACCAAAATAATGCCCATCAATAATTGGTTTGGTGTGGACTTCACATTGAATTTTGAAAGCAAATGTAAAGCGACTAGTAGTTTATTTCTCCCTTTCGTAAGAGGAAGATCAAAAGGAGGCTTATCGGGACTGGAGACAGTTCATTTCCATCTCAGAACAGAAGACAAAAGATTTTGTGTCTTCTCCTTTCCTTTTGAGGTTCCTGTGCCTGTTCCTTTCCACTCCCTTTCCTGATTGGCAATAAGATCCTGACCATTAATCTATGTATTGTAATCATAAAAATCAATTTCTGGGACTTGTCTCATTTATTTTTATGACAGGAACAATAGAAATAGCATCAAGTGCCTGGTGGGGGTCAAAGAGACCTAAAATGCCCTGTTAGATATTCCTGTCTGACCCCTGATCTTATGATGACCTGTAATGCATCTAGGACAAGGTCTGGATATAGACCAGAGAGCTGAAAACAAGTTCATCTAGGAATTGCCACAGGCTCATCCAAACATTAAAACTGTACAAAACCCTCTAATATTCAAATTAATAATTTCTTTACAGGCCTTCATGAAAGGCCTTAAAGACATTTTATTTCTTTCCTCTTAGGCGTGACCTCATGAGAACGATAAGGCGAGGGGGAGTAGAGTGGCAGCCTTTTTAGAAATGCTGTGACCGTGGCGTAGAGGGACCTTCTCTGAGACAGCGTCTAGCCCGGTCCTCATTTTCAAAACTTCATTTTCCTTAGAACACAGACAGTGAAAAGAGAATGTAGACTTGCTCCTTTTTTTTTTCTTTAGGAAGCAAAATAACATTCTACACAGACTTAGGAAATGGTTCTGAATGCGTAATGTCAGTCAGAGAGCAAATTCTTTGATTGAGTGGTCCAAAAATAAGAAGTTTCATTCTTGCTTTGGTCTCAAATCGTGATGCCATAAAATGACAAATGGAAGGTAGACTGCCCAGTTGGAGGTTTTATGGCTAAACTAATCCATGCAGGTGATGCCGTTTGCAGGACTGTATGAATCAAATAAACACGGCCGGGGGAGTGGGGGCTCCTCCTGGAGTTATGTCACTAATCCAGTGGCAGTTGTTAGGAGAAATTCATTTTCATGGCTGCTGTGGTGACTTCTCACATAGTGAGGCTTACGTGAAAAGCCGTGCTCTCCTCAGGAGCTAGACTCTTGATTTCAGACATCATCAATCAGGGAACAAATAACAGCATCAAGACCCAGTAGATAAAATACCCCCACTCTTCCCACTGAGAAGCCATTCAGTTTTAATCCATAATCCTCAGGAAAATGACTGTAAGAACCTCAGGTAAATCCAAGGGGAGCTATGGTCCAGGTCACACACATAATATATATAATTCTGTGTAATCAGAGTCGCTTACTAAAGAGTCCCCAAATCCCTAATGTGCAGATTAAATTCCCTTACAGCCTTTCAGAAAAAGTCTCAACCAATTAGACTTAAGAACATAGGAAATGTTAAGACAAAGGGAGGCTTAGCAAAGTCTGCCTCAGTTAGCTTTTGTACCTTTTACCCCCTTAACTCCCTTTTGTAACCGTTTGCCAAATTATCCTCTTGCCAAGTGTTTACCCTAGAATGTACACAGATTCCTTCCACTAGAAAAGGTCCTTTGTTCATTTCCTCTACTTGTGTAGTTCAGCCCACTTGGAGTCTTTTTATTGTTCACTCCGAGTTCAGTCCACTTTTAGGGATTTGTTTCCTTTGAATGGAGATGAACTGGGCACAATTTCTCTAACTTGTTCTTCATTTTCATCATATGGAAGTGGCTGCATGGCTCAGGAAGCCTGCCCACTTCCCTCCCAGCTCTGACCAATAAGGAATTTGCTCAAGGGCCACAGGGCAGCAAATGCTCGGTGGCCTCTGGACTCAAGCTGTCAGCCGCCACCTGGTTCTCCGCTTCTGTGGCCTCCCTCTCCCATAACCACACTTGGTATGAGATGTGGAGTCCTTGAGGGATCTTTAAATAGCCAAGTACATAATCAGAGGTGTGTTTGAGAAAAATTGATCTACGCAAGTTGGTTTATTTAATCAGTTTAAATAAGATGGCTTAAAGAGCAGAGAAATCAGATAGAAGATTTGTTAATGGGTGCATAGTCTTGATGAAAAGTGGTGGTGGCTTGAATGAGGATAATAACAAGGGCAGTGGGAGATCCACTGCAGAAGTAGAAGGTGTTGGGCTTAACAGCCCATCCGCTTTAGGGGAAGGGAATAACATTAAGGAGTAGGTAGTCAAAAAAGATGCCAGGGTTCTGAGCCTGTGTGATTTAGGTGATATGCCATTAAGGAAATACTAAAAAGAAAGATGGGAAGTTTAGTTGGGAAAATGTTATTTGGCTATATGCTGTAAGGTGCAGAGACATAGCCCCTGCCCAACACCATGGCCCCCTTCCCACCTCTAAGGCCATTAGTCCTGACTCGGGGGCATAATTAATGATACAGTATCAAGGTGTACCACTAGGTGACATAATATAGGTGGACCTGGATTAAACACTTTTTCCTCCATTTATTGTCTAGACTCATCTAGCCGTCTGACTTAAAGTAATAGATCTAAGGAAGCCATTCACCCTACTTCTAGCCAAGGCCACATGACTGAGTGGAAAGTGAATCACTGACACTCGTGTGTGGTCAACCCATTGCTCCAGGGTAGAGGAGTACCCAAAGAAGGCTAATGTCTTAATTGGAGTGTCCACTGCTTTTGCTATACTCTTCAGGAAAATGTAGCTGAAGCAGCAGCTGTTTAAGTTTCAGGGATCCTGGCCAAATCTTTGTTTCCAAAAGAGCCTTGGCAAACGGAAATCCTGGCCACATGTCCACCTTCACACTGGACTATGAACAGTACGGTGTCAGAGGTGCTAACAGAACATTCAAGTAGAGACCACTAGCTGGCTGTGGAAACTAAGTGCTCGGGACCGTGGCACTTTGTGACAAGGTTAGAGTTTCTCTGGAAATATAAAAATACTACTTCTCAGTCCATGTACCAGCCCCCTGACAGTACATCGTGTCCAGACCACTTCACATTCTTTGCCTACTTATTCCCTTTCTGAATGAAGCCACTTATCTTTCTTTCATCTACTTTTTTTTTTTACCTTAACACTGATAATCCATTCAGACCAAGGTATAAAGCAGACTTGGTCGATCTAGCAGTAAAAGTTGGATTTCAGATAAATGATGATTTTTTTTTTTTTTTAGTATAAGTATGTCCCAAATATCACATGGGACATACTTACACTTAAAAAAAAAAAAAAAAAAAAACATTAGCTATTTATCTGAAATTCAAATGTCATCAGACATCCTGCATTTTATTTGGCAAACCAAGTACAAAGAGAAGCCACAGAACCAGTCACAGACCCAGATCTATATCCATTCTGCAATTTGCTTATGGTGCTCCCCTTTACAGATTTCCAGGCTTATCACATGCACACGGACCTGCACCCACAAAATACACAAAACCCACCAGAAAGTGAAAAATCTAGACTCACAGTCTCTGCTGATTTGGATTTAACTTTATAACCATCATAGCTCTCTTTTCACTGATACAGTTTTGCAGGTTATTCCACTGAATTATCCAAGCCAGCAAACAGCTTTAGTCCACACAAATCAATAATTTCTGTGTAGAACATTTGCAAAAGCTCTGAAGGAGAAGTCCCTGAGTTAAAACACAATTACGAAGAGTTTTCTCATGATATTTAAGTATCAGTGTCTACTCTGACTATGCCTTGCTAGCTCCAGAGGGGTGAAATCCATATTAAATCTCACACTTTGTCCCATACCAATGGTTTCTAATTACTATTTTCATATAGAGAAGATCTGTTTAAAGTCAGTGCCCCAAGAAGCCTTCAAAAGGAACACCAGGAGGTGAGATGTCACAGAAAGATGCTAGGAAGCCAAGGGAAGAGATTGGGCCATATTACCCAATGAGCAGCCCAACTGGTTTAATTGGATGAATATTGGACAACCACATTGGACCCTGAGTACTATCCTGATCTTGCTAGCTCCTTCCCACACTGGATGGTTTTAGCCACTTTCTTCTAGAAGCAGTTAGCACCTTTCCTCCTGTTCCCTGCTATCTCAATTTACCACAATGCGCCATTACCCGCGACCTCCTACCCCACTCCACACACACAGGGCCACCATCCTAACTAGTGTTGCCACAGGCATCGGGCTGAATTAATCTCTCAAATGAGATTTGGAGAAACCACTCCTCCTCCACCTTGTTGTCTGCTAACCCTAGAATAAGGAGCTTTCAATCCATTTTCAAAATCATTTCCTGATCCTGGATACTTTCTCAGATGTCTTGCAGGCAGGGCTGAGCACTAAATGAATTGTGGTCCTCTGCCCTGACTTTGAACAGCTAATCATGCAACTCACCACTCAATCTAGTACTAACTAAATGCAGGCGAAAGGTGCTGTGAAGGTATGAATGAATATTTATTTTATTTGCAATTTTAACTTCTATTAAAGAAGTATGGTAATATTATGAGAGGATGTATAGAGGTATTCTTCTATTAAAGAAGTATGAATATTTATTTTATTTGCAATTTTAACTTCTATTAAAGAAGTATGGTAATATTATGAGAGGATGTATGAGAGGTAATATTATAAGCTGGCTACTACCCAGGTTATACAGATTTAGGGTTGAGGCTAAAATCATGGGCTACCTGGCTGTCCTTGAGATGGTCATGGATGCATGTTGGGAGTATGCCTGTAATAATAAGGTCTAGTTATTACTTAGGGAGGCTCAAAGTCATACATAAGGAGACTACCTGGTATCAACCTCATACACAAATGCAGACAATGACTTTGGGAGCGATCTGCCAATTTGATAAGTATCCATGAATCTCCAAACTTAGTTGTTAACCAACTAAGCTTACCACCATTTTGTTGCCAAGACAATAATTGCTTTTACTTTGATATATTTCAGTCTCCAAAGTTGTTTTCAGCTCCTCTGCCAGGGCCATCCCCTTGTTTATCTTTTCCTGAACTCCTTCTTATGATGTTTCTATTAAGTAGGAAATCTGTTCCAATAAGAGTAACTACAGTGTTTGTTTTAGCAAAAGTGTCTGTGTCAGGTGGGCTCTGTTCAGCCGTGGTTCTCTGCCTCCTAGGTGTCAGTTCTTTGTTAAAGGAAGAGAAAAACTTCTGTAATTACCCTCAGAATTGTAGCTGTACTTTTATTCCCTGTTGATTGAAATATGGTACAGAAAACTTGGTATGAATTTGGTACGCTTCAAAATAAGTTTGCATTTTATTTATCACCACCTCATCTACCTGCATTTTGGTAACAGTGTGTGTATCTGGGTGAAATAGTTTGTGCCTTCAGGGTACAAATATGAATTTATGAACATCTTCCAAGAAGTGTGAGGCTCCTGCAGTGGACCCACATTCCACAGGCTCAGAAGCACTGTGTTGTTCAGTATGTTCTATATGTTCTTTTTTTTTTTAATGTTCTATATGTTCTATATCTCAGAAGTTATACTGGCCAGAGAGTGCTCTCTCTAAGGGAGGTGATACACTTCCGGAAGCAGCAGAGGCACACGTACCAGTCAATCTCATGCCAGGGGTGGGGTGGGAGGGAAGGGGGAGGCTGTAATTTAGAATTAGAATCAGAGGAAGGAATTTTTCTTTGAAAAATTGCTCACGCGGCTGTGCTAAAAGATCACCGCCACTGGTGAACTCTATGGAAACATTGAAAACCGCTCCTAGCATTTTTAGCTTTGTTATCCTTCCAACTATTACGCCAGAGTTGTTAATACATGCATTCATCTGGGTTTCAGTTCTGCTTCGTGTACATATAGGTGATATCTTTGGAGTGAAGAAAGAAACTAGATTAGATTAGGTCAGATATAGAATAATCTTTTATAGGCATATCTTCTCCACTGCCAACACCCCCAGTCCATCCTGATCACCACCTTCTCATGCACATAGTATTTCCCCAGAACATTGTAGGACATTGACAATTGCCCGCTCCTCTCCCCTCTCTGATAAAAGCCCTCTCTTTCAAAGAGAGCTGGCGTGCATTAAGCTTTCTGTTGTTCCAAAGCCAAATCTTTCTGGACGTTTATCCTATGCCAAGTAAGAGAGAGGAAAAGAAGAAAGTAGGGAGACATTTCCAAGGCCCTCACACTTTGAATGAGGTAGAATCGAGATGGGTCCGCCCAGCCGCCAAATCCAGAATGGTAGCACCCCCGAAAACCATGTGCAGATGTGAGAAACATGTCAAGGTTTTAAGTCAGGCTGGGACAGGTACTGGAATATTCTCTGAGTCAAACAGCACTCGGTCCACTCATCAGCGTCATTCTTTATGACTCAAAGGTTTATGGCTTAAAGTTGGTGCTGCATTGCTTGTGGTCCTCCTCCTCACCTTTTTTTGCTAGGGTTCCACTCCTGCCCTCCACCCCACCTGTCTTTTTCTTTGCCATTTGCCCTTTCGGATTCACACACCACCTGGAAGAACATTCCAAGGACCATGCATCAGCCAACCCAACCAGGGGCTCCAGGATGGAGATAAACATTGCCCAAGCTGCCTCCTAGAGAGACGGTGGACATGTGTGGGATCTGTTCCACAGGACTGCTGCCAGCTCACCCAAGGAAAGTTATTAGACGAGGGGAATGGGGGTGTGGGGAGGGGAAAGCCCCTGTCTGGGTTTATAATTGAGGTGTTACACCTATAGATTACACAATAAATAAACAAAAGAAGGGATGTTGAATGAGATGGTGCCTCAAGCAAGGGAGAGGGTTCTAAAGCTTCATGTCGGGGCACAGAGCAAAGAGAGTCAACTAAGTCCCTTCTCCACCCATAGAGAGACCTCAAAGCAAGAATGTGCAGCTGTCTTCCAATTCCATGATAAAGACAGAGCCCTGGAGTCGTTGTGAGTGACCCAGTCCTGGGCCTCTGGGTGGCTAACACCACTACTGACAAGGGTAATAGTATGGAGTGCCCAGCATCACTTCCCCTGTTTGACTTTCACTTAGGGACCTTGACCCAAGGCTTTGGGGAGTTGGATGCATGAGAATTTTTCTGCCTCGATCTCATGGTTTCTTGGGCTCCTGCCACAGTCCTGGTATTTAATTTAGAGGCCTAAGAGGGAAATCAGTCCCACATGGGTAGATAACAAAACACTCTCCACCTTGGAATCATGAAGTGGAATTTGAATCTGAAGCCAAAAATCCTATCTCTGCCTGCTTCGCTAATTACATAAATTTCCTTGCTAGATTCTGCAGCTGTTTATGTGAATACAGCTCTGGTTCCCAGAAATGGCACCTCTCAACAAGGGGGTTCAGAGCTCTGATGCCTGGTGTGGCGCTCAGACTCCTCAATTCTAGTCCTTTTTCTGTTAACTGTGTCGGGTTACCCTGGGTTCAGTGGAGTCTTTGGTAAAAAGAAGCTCAACAACCACTCTATGATACAGAGGCATCAAAGAACAATGAGAGAGACAGAAAGAGAGAGATGGGGAGAGAAAGAGAGGTGTGTGTGTGTGTGTGTGTGTGTGTGTGTGAACAGTAACTAGGAATAAATAATCAGTGCAGAAACTTCCAGATGTCATTACGGGAAGGATCATCAGGCTTGACAGGTATCCTCTAAGATACTGTTTCACCAGGGCAAGAACAACCAAGCATTTGGGGTGCATTTCCCCCCTCTCATCTGTCCCAGCACCTCATCACCCATGTCTGACTACTTTCACCTTTGTTCTCAGTGAGAATAAAGGAGTTATAGGGAGGGTACAGTTGAATAACCATGAATTTTCCCCAAAATGCACAAATGATTTCAATTCAACTGTTTCTAAATTAAAATGTAGCCTGGTTATTTTATGAAGAGCAAGGGCATTGTAAAATCTTGCTACTTTTGTTCATTATATGCCTTTTACTAGAAAGATGGACCAGTTTCATTAAACATGACTCCCATAAAAAGTACTGTGCTTAACAAAATTTAGACTCACAACCTCTCTTGATAATATGAGGTGATTAGGTGGGGAATCTAGAGACCTACTATGGTTTAAAATATTAAGGACTTTTTATATGACACACAGATGAACCAATAAAAATGTGACCGTTTGGCATCTGTAAAAAAAAAAAGATATCTTGGGTTTCTTTCAGTGAAATATTTGAAGGCTTTAAAATTTTAAACAAAGTCCAGCTGGTTTGTATGCACAAGTTCCAAACCCTGGAATATTCTCACGATATCTAGTTTCAAAGAATTCAACTACTGTAAACTAGTGAGTAAATTAAACTGGTGAGAGATGTTTTCTCTTTTAAAAATTTATTTTTGTTATCCGGCATTACATATGATAAGTAAAAACTGAGAGGAAAAATGTAAGTTGATCTGGTAGCAAAGGAAAAGGAATATAATTGTAATCCAGATGTAATAAATATTATAAACGCCAAGTTCCCACTCAGAGTGTGAAAAGTATACCCGAGAATCTCCAAGGATTTACATTTAGGTAAAATTTAAATAGAGTCACATTGTTACCCATTTAAATTCTAGAGTTTAGGGTGCCTGGGTGGCAGTTGATTGAGCGGCCAACTTCAGCGCAGGTCATGATCTCGTGGTTCATGAGTTCGAGCCCCATGTCGGGCTCTGTGCTAACATCTGGGAGCCTGGAGCCTGCTTCAGATTCTGTGTCTCCGTCTCTCTCTCTCTCCCCCTTCTCCACTCACACTCTGTCTCTCAAAACTGAATGAATATTTAAAAAAAAAAAAAAAGCTTAAAAATAAAAAAATAAATTCTAGAGCTCAGAGCAGCATCTTTGAAGAATTCTTCCTTTATATCACTGTCCCAGTATTATATTCATTATTTTTGTAAGGCAACAGACTTCTGACCCCCCTTTCACTCAGACAGCCTAGATTAAGCTCAGTTAGCCTTTGATTTGAAAGCCAATAAACAGCTATGTGGTGATTACCAATGCTGTGTTATGTGTCCAGTGCTACATTACCTTTAATCACTGCCCCCTCTTTTTTTTTTTAATTGCCCTACTTCTTCCTATCATTCCCACCAGCACGAACTGGTGGCAGTGTCTCTCTTGCCAAAGCACACGTTCTTCCTCTCTATGGTGAATTCTCTTACCCTACTCTTCCAGGCTCAGTGTCACCCCACTTCTGCTCCGTCTTCAATCTCACCTCCTCCAATGGCATGTTTATTGTTGTTGTTGTTGTTGTTTTAATTTTACTACTAAAGATTTTTAATGTCTCTGCGTCCTTAATGTCTCACAGTGTTGCAGAGTTGCTTGACCATGTCTATCAAAGAGAGGAAAGGGCAGTTGCATGGGGTGACGGGATTTGATTTGCAAGTGATGGCAGAAGTACCTTGCCTCTTCTGACTTAGGCGGTTGAGTTTGCAAGGTCAGTGCGACACGCATGACAAGTTCCAAAGAGCTCCCTGTAAATCAGTCTGAAGGTTCTGTGTGAACACCATTCACACAGTTGTTTATCCTTCCTGTCTTAAGAATCAGATTCCAGTCACTGTGGGTAAGCTTGGCTTTTTTAGACTAACCTTCATACCTGAAAAAAATTAGTTCCTCACAAAAGCAATTCTTAGAAGGCCACTATTCTTTCTACCCCTAATGTATTCTTCTAAAATATACACTGACTTCAGGGAGGTTTTCACTTTGGGAGGGGCAGAGGCGGCGTCAGGTTGCTTCTGAATAAGTCTTGTAAGAGTTCTTACCAGCTGGCTGCTTCCTTCCTAGGAAGGCTCTCAGCCAGCCTCTCGCCTAAACTTGTGAGTTGCAAACATTGCCTTTAGCCAGATCAGATACAGGACCATTTGGACTTTTCATAACCTTTCATTCTAGAATTTATAAATGTAGGAACCCACCCTTTTCCTCCTCCTAACAATGATGATTAAGCCCTGAAAGGAAAGGATGGGAAGTATGTGAATACTTAGCCCACCAATGACTAAAGAGAATTTCCAAGAGAGAAAATACTCTGAGACGGGTTTCTCTAGGCTTAGATGGGAAGGAAGAGAAGAGTTTTCCTGAGGGCATCTCACATGGCAGAACAATGTGAAGCAAAGTTTGAGCTAATATATAAAAAGCATCTGGGGTATCTAGCACCTCTAACCTCCTAACCTTGTAATCATTTGGCACAGCAGGGAGAAATCCAGAACAAAACTATGGACTCCATATCCTTTGTGTGACTATAACTTAGATCCTCTGGGATGGCATTTTGGCCACCCTGCTGATGACAGGAAACTAGTTGCTGTAGGAGACAGCTTGAGCTAAGGTTGGAACAGTTGGTTAGCAAAGAGCTTAATAATATATTAATTGAAACTAACTTCCTGGTGGAAAAGAATATGCTGTATTTTAGAGATTATTCACCTTGAATACCGTAGCCACATCTTTGCCCTATTGCTGCATTGATTCTCCTTGCTGATTTTGGCAAGCAACCAGAAAACAAATGATCACATTTCCTCAAATGTTAGAAGTCAGAAAAGAAGGGATACCATATTCAGAATAAATCTAGAGAGCACATTACTTTTAAAAACATCTTAAAAATTAGGAATCAGAATGAAAAATTAAGCCAGATTAGTTTTCATTTCATCTATAGGAATTTCTCATTTCCATTATTCCATTTTATTTATAGGCTTTTGGCTTATAGTTAATATATTCAGATAAAGTTAATACTGACTTGTAGCTTTGAGTTCCTTTATTTCTCAAGTGAACTAGTAAATAATATCTTTACTGCACTTTCATCAAGAAGTATTTATTAGGAGAAATCAAAGTTGGGGGTAATCCTACATTAACAAGATATTTAACATGATGAGGGCCTTCAAATTACAAATTAATACAGTAAGCAATATAATTTAAAGTATGTGGGAACATATAAAACAAATCTTAGAACATTGAAGTTTATTTAACTAAAAGCATTTATCTCTATATTTTATTAGTGAACCTCCTGAGGCATTGAAAATGTCTGATTTTGGTGAACATGCTTTTGCTGTATAAGTAGATTAAAAATTTAAACTTAAAAAAATTATAAACTAGGACTTTCATTATAATTATCATACTTAAGATTCTAAGATGAAAAATGGTGATGTTCAACAATCTGTAGTCACTTTTTCTTTTTGCTGGATTTTTGGAGGAGGTAGTTTTGTCATGTGTTCATGATGCAAAATCTACCTGTACCAGATAGTCACTGAAGCAGCTGTAGCAGTAAAAACAGGACACATTATAGATGTCCATCAGTAGAGGGCTTGTTAAATCATTAGGGTATAGCCATATAACAGAGTTCTATACAAATGTTAAAAGCAATTAGATACAGCTATATATATTGACATGAAGACATGTATATTATGTATTTTTTTTACTAAAAAAAAGTTGTAGCACAGTTTAAATAGAAATTTGTGAACAAAAAAAGGATATGTGTTTATATATATGTGTGTATATATATACATACATAGAGAATATACTAGTAATTGCATAGAAAATGATTTGCATAATCAGACTAGCTACCACAATCAATGGGGGAGTTTCACTTTGGAATTCACTCAATTCTATAATATTTGGTCTTTTAAATGTGAGCAATGTATTATATGTATAAGGTTTTTTAATTGGCAAAAAAAATAGTGATCGGTATAATAGGATTCTCTTATGTACATGTACTAAAATATTAGTAGTACGTATTTCTTGATGGAAGATAAAGTGGGTTCTCTTTTTCTTCTTCCTTGATACATCTGTACTCTCTACTTTTTCTACACTAAAATATGTGTAGGTGTGTAATAAAGAATAAAATTGAAACATTTTTAAAGCAGAGAATGGAACGTGCTCAGGAGAAAGGAAAATGCACAAAGACAACATCCTGGGAGGGAAGATGCCTGAAAGCGTGTAATGGTCAAGATAGTTACCAAAGCTTTATTAAGTCGTAAGCTTAGAATGAATCCTCTCACCAGCTAATTCCCCTAGGCACAAATGACAGCAGCTTTTCAGATAATTGATGGAGTCCCAGGTGGTGGCATGTGGTCATTTCTTCAACATAACGAAAATATAGCATTCTTTTCATGTTAAAGCTTACAATCAGTCAGATTTCTAAAAGTGGATTATTTGACTGGGACAAGTTCAACTTATTTCTAATGGTTGCCCCAGTATTCCATGAAATTAAAATCAGTGCTTCATTTACTGAGAATAATCTGTCACTTCACTAAATAAATATGCTTTCATAAACACTTACTTGAGATACAGTTGAAACTAATTAAATATATCGCCATTCCTTTTGCATATATATATGTATAAACTCAGAATTATTGTGTTCTATTTAAAAACATACAGCGAAGCCAAAAGAATGATTTGTACTTGTCAGGAAAAGGACACAAATTCATCAGCCATTGGTAGCAGTGACGGACTACTATCTTCTGAGCCATCTCAGAACACTTCTTATGGACCCAGAGATGTGAGCTGCAGTAAGTTTGGCATGGTGGCCACACCGAACTCCCAAGAAATCATCAGCGTCTGCCCTGCAAAGAATGCCCCAGGTTTTACCACCATCTCTCACTCAAATAAATGAGACACTGTATTTAGTGACCTGGAGAGGAAGTTCATACTGTTCAATTAGTAAGAAGCTGTACGAAGTGAACCATCTACAATATCACGTAGAAGTCGGCACAGGACAGCCACATTTTTCTGGGGTCGAGTAAACCCCCCAGAGATCTATTCCTTCAGGGATAGATCTGAGTGCCACTAGCATTTATCCATAACACGCACGCACGCACGCGCACACCATAGGCAGCTCTACCACGTTATTTTCTTTCTCTTCTCAAATAATTAAATGTAACAGACGGTAATGCAAATAACATAAAATTCAGGTATTTTTCCCCCAATGTGTGTCATTCAGTCACCCAGATTTTCTTTAGATGGCTTTTGTTTCTTTTTCAAATTTTTGATACATTTGAAAAATACTTTGGTGTAAAGAGTGGATGGAAACAAATTCCAGAGGGCTCCCTAGGTGTCTTACCCTCATATATGGAATAATTATCCGATGGTGTACGATGCTACATTTAATAACATCTAAATTCCTGTATTTGTGTCCATTTCTAGACTCACGAGTCAGTTCTGTTGATTTGAAAGTACAGATCATGCTGAAGCTCTAGAGTTTGAATCCTCAGGTTGGAATCTCTGTTCTGTGGTTTGCCAGCTGTGTGACCTTAGGCAAGTTGCTTAAATTCTTAAATGGGGAAATAATTAATCATAAGATTATTTGGGGGATTAAACTATATAGGAGATGAAAGCAGTCAGAGAGTGTGTGACATATAGGAAGCACTCAATATATATTCGTAATCATTGCTCTTAGCACATACTGTTGTTGTTTTCATTGATATTTCACTAAATTGATGGATTAATTAAGGGAAAACTGACAGATATAAATATTGAGTCTTCCCAAGGAAATATCACACGCTTTTTCATGTATGTGCGTCTTCATGTGTTGCATCTGCTGTCTTCAGACATCTGCTACACATCTTTATCCGTGTTTTATAAAGATTCATATTCCCTTTTCTATAATTCATCTTCCCCAAATATTTCTTCATCGTATGGTTCCAATCCCTGTAATTCCTACGCATTGCCTCGAAACTGCTCATCTCCATTTTTAGACATCTCTTATTCAAGACACTTAACTGAGGACCTTGACTACAACCTGCCCCTAATGGGGTGTAGCAGGTTGCATTTCTTTAAAGCAATTAAGATTCAATAGTACATATAAAGGCTCGTGCATTTTTAAGGCTGATATTTTTCCTGATGAACAAGTTTTCTGTTGAAATGTTTTTCTGTACATGAAGCCTGAGTTTGTAGAAGGCATCTTGAGAAATCAGACCCTTCAATAAGATTATATGCTTGAACTCTTTATCTGAGTTTTTGTTTCATGCACATTAAACTGTTGCTAAAAGGCCTGGGTCCTTTAAAGTTCAGGGGGAAAGTGTTTAGAAAGATCTAAGACTGAGCTGAAGACAAAGCTATAGCCAGAGGCCTGGTTTCCTGAGAAGGAAGGAGTCCCCCACTAATCTGTCATGCTTCTGTCTAACAGGATATTAAAGCCATCCCAGGCTCCTTTCTTTTACAGCCCTATGTCTGTAGTAGCGAGCCACATAATCGGGGTTCCATCCCATAGCTCCTCCAGAGCTCTTTGTGAAGTGTACTCTAGGAGGAATTAGAGTATTGGTGACTAAGAAAAAAAGGGAGACAATGAAACCCTTATTATTAGTTACCATCCTCCCAATCACTGCCTCATGTAATTAGAAGGAAAAAATAGACCTTTAAGAGAATAATTGAGCCTGCTGGGCAAGCCATTACAATGCTTACTCTCTGTCAGTTCTCCTTGGTTATGACTCCTTTATTACATTAAAGGTGAGATGAATTTTAAAAGAAAAGACTCATAATTTTTTTTCTAATTAAAGAAAAAGGTTGTTAAAAATAGATGCATGCAATAAAAGAGGTCATGGAGCCTCCCCCAACCCAATCCACAGTCTTGTCTTAACCACACATTCCTCTTAAGCCACCTGAGAGGGTCAGGAGGCATGTATATTAACAGACACACACACACACACACACAAACACACGTACATGTATACATCCCAGACCACAAATGACATTCAGGTGGTGCTGGTTTTATGGGCAATACTACACCCTTCAGACATGAATGGCTGATTTAATACTGGCCCAGAGCTGACAGATCTTGAGAAATGCCTATTACATCCTTTGGAAGAGTTCTATAAACAAGTGTTATGGTTACCAGCAGAATGAAATCTCAGTCTGAAACTGAGACTTTGAGAGTAATTCACTTGGGCAAGTCTTCCCCAGCCAAGTGCAAACAAGAACCCTGATGACCCTAGAAACTATTAATGGAGTCCTTTTTCCCTCACAGTCTCTTGTTTTATTGAAGCCCCAGTCAGCGAGGACTTAAGTTTGTTTCAGTGTCGTTGCTTCCCATGTACAGATGTTCTTCCCACTGACGGTAAGACAGGCCAAGTATATAGGCTCTCTTTGCCTTTCTGAGGATGGAATAAAAAGTATTAGCTCTCAAAGAAAGCTGGATAAATATTAGTGCTGGCATTGCTTGTCTGGGAAGTGTGAAGGAACAGACCAGCTTCTATAGAACCGAGGAGGACCCAGATCAGAGAGAGTGAATGACGTGAGGAGTAGGTGAAGCAAGGAGAAATATTAAGGTCTGACAACAGACTGCGAGCAGGGCATGCCTCATTGAAGGGCTAGGGGCAAGAGAACTTTAGTCAGTTTGTCCCTGGAGAAGAAAATGACTGTTTCAGAGAAAGTTCTGGGAGTAGGAAATGAGTAGATCATTAATGTCCAGAGTATAATGGGGCATCTTAGTTGTACTGTTTTGGAATTTTGGGGAAAGGAGAAGAATAGGCTTCATATATGAACAAAAAGTTAAAAAAAAAAAAAACAGCTTCATCCTGGGGTGGTATTGGAACTAGGAAATGAAAATGGAAGGGCTTTGAAAGTCGACTACAAGTTAAGCTTTTCAGGAATGAGACTGTGCCCTCTGTGTGTTGTTTCTGTTGACATTTCCGATCAATGACAAATATTATACAGCCATTACGGACCACTGGGTGTTGGCTGTCCAGGAAGTGCCTGGAAGAGTGAGGAGCAAGAGCATCAAGCCTGAAAACTTGAGGTTAGGTGTTTAGGAAAATGTCCCATTTGTGTATCTCAGCTGAGCACATGTGTACATGCGCGCACACGCACACACACACACACACACAGGATTTAGCTGTTGTAGTTTCTCCCTATAGGCCTTCCTCAGCTGTTAGTGGCCCAGAAACCAAATCTGGATGTGTTGTATGCCTGGCAGCCCACTTTTCGCAATCACAGAAGATACTAGCGAGCACTGTTCAAACCTTAGCCTCGTTGCAATAGTCTAGCTCCACCATGAATGTCATTTTCAGATAAGGACTGTTGCCTCTCCATAAGTGTGGAAAATCCAGATTCCCTTTTCTGATTTTAAGATTTGAGACTGGTGATAGAGGGACTAAAAGACCATTGGGATCACAAAGCCGTCAGTGCAGACAAGTGCTAAATTCGTTTCGAAAAGAGGAATGAAAAATCCACATGTAGTGATTTAGGGAAGCTGCTGGCTCTACATTTGCCATTCTTTGTCTTGCCCTGGAGATTTATTTAGGCCAGAGTATCTGCTTAGATCTGTCACTCCTCCAGGAGACTGGGACTGTTGGGGACTATTGTTTAGAAACTCAGTTCTGAGGAAGAGTTCAAACGATAAAACTTGTATGTTCAGGAGTCCCTGGGTGGCCCAGTCGGTTAAGTGTCCGGCTTCGGCTCAGGTCATGATCTCATGGTTCATGGGTTCGAGCCCCACATCAGGCTCTGTGCAGACAGCTGGCTCAGAGCCTGGAAACTGTTTCATATTCTGTGTCTCCCTCTCTCTCTCTGACCCTCCCCTGCTCATGCTGTCTCTCTCTCTCTCTCAGAAATAAATAAAACATTAAAAAAAAAACTTATATGTTCAGTTTCTGTTATAGCCTCATGAGGAAAAAAAATTCTTTTGACCAAAGTATAGATCCTAGACACAGACGTGCAAATTTACCCTATCAGGCAAATGAAGAGAAAGTATATAAATTGTGAGCTGATTAATTCATATTTAATACTTTTTGGAGGAAGCCATGGACACTCTTGCCTTCACTTTGCCTAAAATCAGATAGATCATTACAGAGAGACTTAAAATTTGTACTCTATTAATCAGTGTTCCCTTCATTGTTGGTAAATTTTGTACAGATTTCAAGGGATTGTTGAGGAGCAGAGATACATCGGAGCCAGATCAAGTCAAAACTAACCAGGAATGTCTTGTGACTCCTAGATTAAATTACCTGGTCTGCTTTTCCCTCTAGTTCTCTGTGCTGGATTTTATCTCTCCAACTTTAAACATTCTAGGAGCATGAGTAGCATAATACAGTTTTTTTAGCCATAGAACTGAAATAAACATGGAAGGCATGTCTTAGATGCAGTGTGATAGGAATGAACTTTAACATTGGAAAGGTAGATATTTCTTTACAGAGTCAGATTACTATTTCTACTATATCATTATTGATATTATTAATATTATTTGGATTTGATAATGTAAACTAATGCAAATAAGGGAAATAAGAGATACAGAAAATTGTTTTTTAATAACTTATAAATTTAGATTTAATTATTTTCAGTATCAGTGATTCACTGGTTCTGGAACTTTTCAGTGATAACACTATAACAGAGGATAGCTAGTACAATAATTAAATGAAAAAGAATTCTTTTAAGGCACAGGTAGGGACGCCTGGGTGGCTCAGTCAGTTAAGTGTCTGGCTTTGGCTCAGGTCATGATCTCAAGGTTCGTGGGTTCGAGCCCCACATCAGGCTCTGTGCTGACAGCTAACTCAGAGCCTGGAGCCTGTTTCAGATTCTGTATCTCCCTCTCTCTCTCTGACCCTCCCCTGCTCACGCTGTCTCTCTCTTTCTCAGAAATAAATAAAACATTTAAAAAAAAATTTTTTTAAAGACAGGTAAAACAGCAGTGCAATGAAATTACAACTACAAATATTACAATATATTTAAGAGCCTAAACAAATTGAACACACACACACATATCAAAAATAGATTTTGACTTAAGGTTTCAGTTACTGTTGCTTATTAAGTGCATAAATATGTTTTGAGCCCTTTATAACAATCAGTTTTAATCCTCACAACTACCCAGGGAGGTATTATTATTTCCATATGATGAATGAGAAAAGTAAGATTTGAAGCTAAAGTAACTTTTCCAAGATAACGTAGCAAATAGGTAGAAGTTGTGGGATTCAAATTTGGATTTGACCCTACAGTTGACTTTTTTTTTTTACACCAATGTAATAAAATTTCTCCAATGTTACTTCTTTTTTTAAAAAAAATCTTAATACCAAGAAGAAAATATATGTGTTCACAAATACATGTATTCAGTTATAGAACACAATAATACAACAGCTCTTAATCCAAAACCCAGCCGAAGAACTGGAATATTACCTTTCCTGGTAAAGCCACCCAGCTGACTTCTTCCCCAGCTAGTCTCCCTGCCTTGCTGCAGAGGCAGTCACAATCCTGAATGTTGAATCTATCATTCCCTTCTCATCTTGCCAATTATATTTACCACATAAGCATTTTATTTTCAGTGCCGATATTCCGTTCAACGTTGTCGCAAAGAATTATCCATGTTGTCACACAAAGCTATGGCTCACTTCTTTTCACCATTGTGTATCATTCCACTGTAAAACTATGCCGGTTTAAAAGATCTATTCTCAGGGAGCCTGGGTGACTCAGTCAGTTAAGCGTCTGGCTGTTGACTTCTGCTCAGGTCATGTCCTCACAGTTTGTGGTTTCAAGCCCCTTACATTGGGCTCTGTGCTGACGGTGCGGAGCCTGCTTGGGATTCTCTCTTTCTCCCGTCTCTCTGTCCCTCCTTCACTCACCTGCCCTATCTCTCTGTCTCTCTCAAAATAAATAAATAAACTTTAAATAACATTTTTTTAAAAAATAAATAAAAGATCTAGTCTCCACTTGATCAACATTGGGATTATTTCCGATCTTTCCGAATAAAATGTTACTGCTAACATTTGTGAGTTATTCAAGAGTTTCTCTAGTATACGTACCTCACAGGAGAATTGCTGTATCATAGCATAGTTAATGTTCACTTTTAAAATAAATGTAAAATTGCTTTTATAAGCAGTCGTGCCAATATATACTTCCACCAGCACCATTCCGCATCCTTGGCAACAGTTGACGTTGCCAAGACTTTTTGATTGTAAATCCAGTATATGTAAAATGTTAGCTGATTATGGTATCAATGTGCATGTTGATTAATAATGAGTTTAAGCATTATGCAGTTTGCTTATTCACTGTTGTTTTCCATGCTTACTCGTCCCTACTAGTTTTATTAATCTCCACTCTGTTATTTATTAATTCCTTTGTTATGTTTTCTTTGAGTTTATTCTATTCTTTTTCTAAGCTGGTACTCTCATTTTCAGCCTTCTTCCTTTGCTTGTATGAATAATTAAGCTTCTACGTATCATCAAATACTGGTTGCTGCTATATCCCACAAGTTTCAATATGCAGCACCTTCAGTATCATTCAGTATTTAACATTTTTCAGTATGATTTCTTCTTGAATCATGTGATACTTAGTACCTTTACAAATTATGAGTTAAAACATTAAAAATGCATACTGTCGTTATTTAATTACATTTCAGTCAGAGAATCCAAGTGTTCTCTGCATAACAAACCACCCCAAGACCCAAGACAGTGGCATAAAACAGTGGCAGTTATTTTGCTCATGGATCTAGAAGTCGACGGACTCAACAAGACAGTTCTTCTTCAGGGTGTCTTGGGCAGTTGTGGTCAGAGGGTAGCGAGGGTTGGGGGTCTCTCAAAGGGCTCTCCATTCCCGTATCTGGTGCCTTGGTTGGGAAAACTCAAACAGCCACGGGCTAAAATGGAGTTCCTCTGACATCAGCCTCTCCCTTCCAGTTCTGTCTGCCCATCAGGGACTCAGGATAGCCAAACATCTCTCAAGAAAAAACTGGCTGAAAGCCACATGACCGTTTCTAACCCATCTTGGAAGTAAATCAGAATCACTTGTACCACACTGTCATCATTGAAGGTCACAGGACCACCTCGGTTCAAGTAGAGGGAACATTGACTCTACTTTTTGAGGAGAAGATTGCAAAAGATTTTCTGCACATGTTTTAAAACCACCACAATGGTCAATATGACAGCGCTCTGAAATTTGTTAAGATTTGCTCATTGGCTTAGTTTATGGTCAGTGGGTTTGTGTTATTTGTGTGGCTTTAATATTGCAGCGAAGAGAATATGTGTGTTCTAATTGATGAGTTCATCGATTTCTATTTTACTTTTTCTTTTGTCTGCTCAACCTGTCCAAAATTATGAGAAGTCTCTTGAAATCACCCACCATGATATTTGTCAATTTCTCCCTCTAATTCTACCAATTTTTGCTTTGTAAATTTTGAGGTTATTTTATTCAGGGCACACAGCTTCAAAATCATTTCTAGTCATTAAATGCACTTTTTTAGTGTTGGGTAGCAGCCCTCTTCACCACTTACAGTTCTTTTTGAATTACCGACTTTTATTTCTATGTAGTTATCCTAATTTTCTTTTGCTTAATATTTGCCCTGTGTATCTGTCCATATCCTAATGTTTTTGATGTAGTTCAAGTTACTACATAGCTGGATTTTTATTTTTATTTTTATTGGAGACCAACATGATCTATCAGGTTTGGCTTTTAAGTGGCAACTTGACACCATTTATATTTATTATTATTACTGATAAATACTGATCATTTTGGACATATATGTGTATTTTTTATTTGATGTACTCTCTCCTATATCTTTATCTTATGCCTTTCTTACTTTAAAATTTTTAAATCTCAGGGCGCCTGGGTGGCTCAGGCATGAGCCGTCTGACTTCGGCTCAGGTCACGATCTCACAGTTCGTGGGTTCAAGCCCCGCGTCAGGCTCTGAGCTGACAGCTAGCTCAGAACCTGGATCCTGCTTCAGATTGTGTATCTCCCTCTCTCTCTGACTCTCCCCTGCTCATGCTGTCTCTCTCTCTCACAAATATATAAAAAACATCAAAAAAAAATTTTTTTAATTCTTAAATCTCTTTGTTTTCTTACTCCAGATTTTCCCTCTACTAACCATTTCAGTTCTTTTAAAGATGATTCTTGAGGGGCGCATGAGTGGCTCAGTCAGTTGAGCATCCAACTTTGGCTCAGATCATGATCTCACAGTTCATGAATTCTGCATCAGGTTCTATGCTGACAGCTCAGAGCCTGGAGCCTGCTTCAGATTCTGTGTCTCCCTCTCTCTTTGCCCCTCCCCTGCTCATATTCTGTCTCTCTCTTTCTCTCTTTCAAAAATAAACATTTAAAAAAATTTAAAGATGATCCTTGAAATTTTGGTATGCAAGCAAGATACGTGACCTCTCCAAGTTGAATTCCTTATCTGTAATAATATTTATCTCCAAATTATATTGTATCTACAACTTAAAATCCTGAGTTAAATGCTCCAACACCTTTGTTCTGTCATCTGAATTATATCTATTTTTATTTTTATATAGTTAATATGTAGTATATTGTATATCATATATTTTGTGATATTTTAAAAATTAAGAAGCAACAGATATTATTATATGAGCAACTCAAGGCCACAGATAGCGTCTATGACCAGATTAGGAACAAGATTTATATCAGATCTCTTTCCTCTACACACGCATCGACCTTGAGATCCTCACAGATTTATTTTTTTTTAATTTAGATCTGGAGAACTCAGTCATGAAATTAAGTGGGATTTTCTAAAATTTGTTTGCCTTTTATATGTCTATTTTGTCAACTCACCCCAAAAAAATGACAATGATCAGTAGAGAAATAGTTTTTTCAACAATACGATATTTGTATTGGAGAGAGCCAGTCTAGTGTATTCTCTCCCAGCAAATCTTCAAACATCAGTCTTCCCCAGTTCATGAGTCTTATTGCCAGGTCTTCTTTTAAAAATGCATAATATGTTGCCTTGCAATTCCCCAGAAATGCATCTTCATTCAACTGAATCCATATCAGATAATTGACTGAATTGGTTATGCATGAAAAGTCAAGCTTGACAACGAACTGCAGTCCCTTTCTCCTGTTGGCTCTTAAAAGTAAGTTAATGATCTGGAGCTGTGTAGGGGTTTCCAGAAATCACACTGTAATGACCAACATGCTGGAGTTAGCAGCCAAGAAAAAGAACCGTTTTTTTTTTTTCAGGCATTGCTCAAACCCATGCCATGCCATATTATCACTTTTTAGGACCCAGTCTACTATGAAGAAAGAGCAACACGTGACAACTCAGATGAACACAAAATATCTCCTTAGTGAAAACAAACTCATCAGTGATTTCACTCAACTTTTCAAAACTATGGCAGAGAATTTTCTTTGAGCACATGCTTTAGAATGACATTGGGTATGGATTTAAAAGTCAAAGTAGGAAGAACCACCAAATGGCTCCTTTACTATTTAAAATTTTAATTTTTGAGTACAGTTGATTTACACAATGTTACATTAGTTTTAGGTGCACAACATAATGACTCAACTTCTCTCTATCTTATGCTATGCTCACCACAAGCATAGCTACCATGTGTCACCATACAGTGCTAGTAAATCTCGTATTGACTCTGTTCCCTATGCTGTGCCTTTTAGTCCCATGATTTATTCATTCTATAACTAGAAGCCTGTATCTCCCTTTCCCCTTCGCCCATCTTACCCGTTCCCCACCCCTTCCCTCTGACAAGTCAGTTTGTTTGTTCTCAGTATTTATAGGTCTGATTCTGCCTTTTTGTTTGTTTGTTTATTCCTTTGTTTTTTAGATTCCACATATGAGTGCAGTCATATGGTACTAGCTTTCTCTGACAATTTTTACGTAGCATAATGCCTTTTAGGTCCATTCATGGCAAGATCTCCTTTTTTATAGCTGCACAATATACTATTATATAGTCTATACACACACACACATCCCATACCTTCTTTATGTATTCATCTATTGATGGACACTTAGTTTGTTTCCATATCTTGGCTAGTAAAATAATGCTGCAGTAAACACTGAGGTGCATGTATTTTTTTAAGTTGGTGTTTTGTTCTCTTGGGTAAATACCCAGTAATGATATTACTGAATCACACGGTATTTCTAGGTTTTTTTTCAAGGACCTTCCATACTGTTTTCCACAGTGGCTGCAATTTGAATTCCCACTAACAATTCATGAGAGTTCTTTTTTTCTTCACATCCTCATCAACATTTGTTATTTCTTGTCTTTTTTATTTTAGCCATCTGACAGGTATGAGGTGATAACTGATTGTGGTTTTTATTTGCATTTCCCCAATGATTATTAGTGATGTGGAGTATCTTTTCATGTATCTGTTGGCCATCTGTATGTCTTCTTTGGAAAAGTGTCTATTCAGGTCCTCTGCCCATTTTTTATGTGCTGTTTTGATCACTAATTACATCAGATTGTTTGGGGGTGTGTTGATGTTGAATTGTATAAGTTCTTTATATATTTTGGATATTAATCCCTTATTAGATCTGTCATTGGCAAATACCTTCTTCCATTCAGTAGGTTGTCTTTCTATTTCATTGATGGTTTCCTTCACTGTGCAAAAGCTTTTTATTTTGATGTAGCCCCACTAGCCTATTCTTGCTTTTGTTTCCCTTGCCGTGGTAGAGTCACGCAGAAAAATGTTGCCACCACTCATGTCAGAAATTACTGCCTGTGTTCTCTTCTTGGATTATGTGTTCAGGTTTCACATTAGGTCTTTGGTCTATTTTGAACTTATTTTTGTGTATGGTGTTAGGAAGTGGTCCAGTTTCATTCTCTTGCATATAGTTGTCCAGTTTTCCCACCACCATTTATTGAAAAGATTGTCTTTTCCTCATTGTATATTCTTGCTTCTTTGTCATAGATTAATTGACCATATAAGCATGGGTTTATTTCTGGGCTCTCTCTTCTATTCCATTGGTGTCTCGGTTTATTTTTGTGCTAGCCCCGTGCTGTTTTGATCACTAACTACATCTTTGTAGTGTATCTTAAAATCTGGAATTGTGATACTTTCTGTTTTGTTCTTCTTTTTCAAGATTGCTTTGGTTTTGGGGGGTCTTTCATGGTTCCGTACACATTTTAGTATTATTTGTTCTAGTTTTGTGAAAAGCACTATTGGTGGTTTGATAGGGATTGCATTAAATCTGTAGAGTGCTTTGGGTAGTGTGTCCATTTTAACCACATTAATTCTTCTAATTCACAACCTGGAATATCTTTCCAATAAAAGATTCCTTTGAACAAGATGGTAGAGATCAATACTAAAAATAGGTTTTGCCCACAAATTGAAATGACCATACTGATGTTGTACTTAGTTCCAAAAAAGTTCTTAGATGTCCCAAGATGTAGTTATTAGTAGATACATATGTGTACACATACACACACTGCACTTAAGGAGAAGTTGAAAGTCCAAAAGTTTCTCAAATTCAGTGCCCTTAGGTCTCCATCTGGTACCCTGCCCCAGCCCCTGCTACCTTTTTCGCAGAGGCTTTGATGGAGTCTCACTCTATGTAAGATGTCTCTATGTGACATTAGGTCAGATAGAAAAATCAAGACAGCTAGAATATTTCCTTGAGTAAACAATGAAACCTATAATTAAAAGCAAAATATCTCACACGTTAAATGACCTTGTTTTACAAATTGATTTTGTGTCAGCATTTCTGGCTTCAAACTGTATAGAGGAAACTACTTAAGTAAACTTCTAGTTAATCATTAAAAAAAAAACAAGTAAGACCTTTGAATTTCATTTGAAATCTTGTTAATTTTCCTAAGTATCGTAAATAAACAAGCTTAAAAGGCAGATGACAAACTAGTAAAAATATTTTTATAATAAATTACAAATGGTTAATGTTTCTAATATATAAATAATATTTTTAAATCAGTAACAAAAGACAAAATGCTTCATTGAACAAGAAAGAGAATTATAGGACTAAATAGGCAATTTTTTTAAACAGGCATTTAAAAAAATATTTTCATATTAACAAAAGGACCAGAAACAAAAGAATAGATGCTGTATGATTTCACTTACGATTTTTTGTTTGTTTTCTGTTTTTTTGTTTTGTTTTTTTGAGAGACAGAGAGGGTGAGCAGGAAAGGGGCAAAGAGAGAGGGAGAGAGAATCCCAAGCAAGCTCTGTGTGGAGCCAGATGTAGGGCTCAAACTCACCAACTGTGATATCATGACCTGAGCTGAAACCAAGAGTTACATGCTTAACCTACTGAGCCACCCAGGTGCCCCTGTGTGACTCCACTTACATAAGGTACTTAGAATAGTTCAGTTGCTAGAGACAGCATGTAGAACGCGGTCCCAAAGGGCTAGGGGTGGGGGAGCAGATTGGGAACTTATTGTTAAAGAGATACAGAGTTTCAGTTAGGGAAGATGAAAAACTGGAGATGGCTGGTAGTGATAGTTACCCAGTAGCCTTAATGAACATAATGCTGCTAAACTATACATTTAATAATGGCTAAAATGGTATATTTTACTACAGTAAAACAGATTCAGCCAGTTTAGTATGCAAACAAATGTAGACTTAAACAGTAATGAGATAATACCTTTTTGTTCATTAAGCTACCAGTAGGAATAGAAATTTATAATGTTTACAATACTTAAGTGGAGAGAAATGGGAATATTCAAACACTGGTAAAATGTAAGATAGGCACAGAGTTTCTGGATGACAGTTTAGAAATATGTACGTAATGTCCCAATACCCTGTGGTCTCGTAGTTCAAAGTACTTAAGTGAATAAATATGCTTAAGGAAATTATCATTCTTGCTCTTTAAAATTTATTATACAAGAATCTTCAACAAATAAAATGCTGAAAAATTAGAAGCTCAACATTGGTTTTTTTGTTGTTTTGTTTTGTTTCTTAGAGAGAGATAGAGGAAGGGGGGAGAGGGGCAGAGGGAGAGAGAGAGAATCTTAAGCAGGCTCCATGCTCAGTGCAGAGCCCAACATGGGGCTTGATCCCATGATCCTGGGACCATGACCCCATGAGTCAGATGCTCCACCAACTGACCCACCCACGCACCCTAACATTGGTTAATTGATTTGTGGGAAATCCGTAAGATAGAATATTAAGCAAATATAAAAAGTCATATTCTTCAGGTATAGTAAATGAAATAACATATTACAAAAAATATAAACTATGATCCCAACTTTATACAACAAAATATCTGTACTTAAAAACCTGACTGGGAGGATAGACATAAAAATAGAAGAGAGTCTGCAGTTATCTCTGGTAGTGCAGTTATGAGGAGGTTAATTTTTTTCTTTATACTCTTCCATGTTTTCTAACCTTTGTAGCAATGGATATTTTATAATCATAAAGTTTAAATAATAAAGCAAAGGATTAAGTATTATTTTACTTACAAAATAATGTTGTCTATCCTCAGCTTTCAATGAATTACTTGCTACAAGCCCCCCCCACCAAAAAAAAAACTAGAAACTGTCCAAATAGAGAATCAAAGGATGCCATTAAAATTGGCTAATTCAGGAGTGCCTAGGTGGCTCAGTCTGTTAGGTGTCCAACTCTTGATTTTGGCTCAGGTTCTAATCTCAGGGTTTCCTGAGTTCAAGCCCCTCTCTGTCTCTCTCAAAATAAATAAATAAACTTTAAAAAATATATAAAATAAAATTGGCTAATTCATTGGAAAAGTAGCCCAGTTTCTTTCATGGAGGCAATTTCTACCTCTTATTGGCTTGATTTTTTGTGTCTTCAGAGCACACATGAAAGAGTCAGAGTAGTCATTGGTGAAGATCAAATGGAAGTTGGGAGCAGTAAGAGCTCTACGTGGTGCCTGGGCTCCCTCCTTCCCTACATGCTGAGCCCTGAGGCCTTGGGTTAATCAGGCACCCAGGATGCTAGATGACATTGTCTTTAAAAGGCAACTCTACTGTAAATATTGTAATCATCTCAGGAAAGAGTGTGGATGGGTTTATCAAATTAGGATTGAGAATTCAGTATACTGAAATCCTCCACTGAACTGTTAGAGAACAGTAGCTGCACCTACTTTGCACCTAAGAGTTTTCTCCTCCAAGCCCTCTCTTCGTGTTCTTTTGTTATTTACTGAAATATTTTTATTGAGATATAATCGATATATAATATTACTTTCAGAGTTGAAATATTATATATATAAATGATCACCAAAGTAAGTCTAGTTAACATTGGTCACTACACATAGTTACAAAATATTTTTTCCTGTGAAGAGAACTTTTCAGATCTACTAACTTAGCAGCGTACAAATATCTAGCCCAGTGGCGTGAGCTACAGTCACCACGCTATACAGTCCATCCCCACGATGTGTTGGTTCGTGTCCATTTTTGCTTCACCAGCACACTGCCTTTTCCAGGGTCTAATAAATAATTGTTGGATGATAAAAAGCACTATGCCAGGCTGGTTCATAGGGGGTTTAGGTGATTCTCTCACAAGTAGATTTATGTTACATTTATGCAGGAACAAGAGACTCCCTGCTCCTAACTAAAAATATCACTGGTAGACTAAGTCACCTTGCCCATATTTTAAACCTTTAAGTTGTTCAGAAGATGTGGTCCAAAAATGACTGAAGAGGGCTACTCTAAATAAAATTAAAAGGGGATGAATATCTATTTCACTGCCTAGTCCTCTCTTTTTCTCTTCTTTCCCCATCTGATACCTCCAGCATTTGAGTTTTAAACATTTTTTTCATTAAAAAAATTTCTTAATGTTTATTTATCTTTGAGAGAGGAGAGACCAAGCACAAGCAGGAGAGAGGCAGAGAGAGAAGGAGACACCAGAGACAGAGAGAGAGAGACACGGAATCTGAAGCAGACTCGAGCCTGACGCAGGGCTCAAACTCACAAACTGTGAGATCATGACCTTAGCCAAAGTTGGACGCTTTACTGACTAAGCCCCCACAGTCTCCCCTTATATACTTATGAAAAGGTTAAATACCAGGCTGGACAGTGGGGAAAGAACCCAAACTTCGGTTGTGGAAACTTAAACATAAGTGAATATTTTAAGGACAACCATTAAATTTTAAATTTAATTATTTCTCTTAATCGAATACTGTTTAAAATTTCCAAAAGTCTGTATTATTTGTCATAATTCCTTTGAACATTACAAATAATTTTTTTTCCACACTGATTTCACAATGCCCCATTGAATACAAATTACATTACAACATTTTCCAAACTCAGGCGGATTTTCGTTCCTGTGGGAGAGAAATACATTTCCAAAGACATTGCTTGGCTCATATCTAGAGCAGAGGTTTAAATTAGTTGCCCTGGAGCTAAATGAACCTCAAAGTTGAAATTACTTGGAATGAGTTTAGATTTTTTTTAAATTAGTTGCCAGCATCTAAAAATTGGGAGGTTTGAAATAAAATTATAGAAAGCAAGGAGGCTCTTGAAAAATCTTTTAACCCAAAACCATGGGGTAGCTATGTGAACACAGGCCAACAATCAAATGCGCCTGAGTTACCCTGCCCCCTTGGGGAGAGCTGGATTCCCCAGGTCTTCCCACCCCACTGTGGCTTGCTTTCCTCACCAGTATTATCTGCCTGAGTGTCCATAGACACTTGAGTTTTACTCTTAAAAAAAAAAATACATTATAATGGAAGAAAATGCTAGAGAATGTATTGAGCAATATCAATGATATCTAATCTCAATCATTCATATAGAGTAGGAACCAGAGTCACTTAGCTTTCCATCATTTAGGAATTACATATGTGATTTTCCTTGCCCTGATAACACACAGTTGAATGTGAAAACATCCAGACAGAGTAGGATATCCCAGTGATCAGCTTCCATGAACCTGATGATCAAACTCAGAGGAACATGGCAGCAAGTAAGCAGCCCAGGCCCTTGTCCTTGTGTCAACCGTGGCAACAAAACCTGGTGTCATTTGTGATGTTTTTTCTTGTCATATGTTGAAGGGGTTTGGGAGGACCATAGCCTGCTGGTGGGGAAATGGGCCACTTAATCCCTGCCTCTCAGAGTCCAGGGTTTCAATACCCAATGTCACTTAACACAACTCAGCCAAAAAGCCTAGTCTGCTGTCATCTGCCTACCACAGAAGAAGTGAAACATGGGGTGATGAGTTGAAGGCTAAATGCAGACGAAGGAGTGTGCGCTATCCCTGGGACCTCTTTCATCTGGCAAAGCACCAGTGTTTGTTGATACTCTTAATGACTTTTCCGCTCCTCCCTTTCCCCAGTTTGTAGAGGCTCCTCACATTCATCGAGGTTAAAGTCAAGGTCTCATTTTGTTTTGCTTTAATCTTCTCGTGGATGACTATTTAAATAGAAATCTCATGTTTTTGTTTGATGTGCCCACTTAGTACTAGTAATAATAATGGCTAACATCACCAAGTGCTTATTATGTGCTTAGCACTTATGTGCATTACCCTATTCAATCCTCATTGAAAACCTCAGAAGATAGGCACTAGTTCAGCCTCCTTTTTTAAAGATGAAGATACTTAAGTTTGAGAGGCAAAATAATGTGTTCATCAGTCAGCTAGGAAGTGGCCTGACTACAAAAGTCCTGCTTTCAGCCACTATTCTAGAGGTGCTGAGCAGCCTTCAAAATGTAGCACATCCATTTCTATCGGGAGCAAGAATTAAACTGACGAAAGTTGGGATTTGGCTCAGGACACAGGCTGTGGATAAACCAAAGAATGGAAGAAGGTGAAGAGATTCAGCACAGGCCATATGCAAAACAATACCTCACCAAGGATAATGTTTTTGGAGTTATGAGTATTGTCAATGATGAGCAGTGCATGTAACAGAAACCTCTAGAGAAATGTGATGGAATTAGAGAAGATCCAGAGAAGACTGGGTCATCAGTAATCAAGGAGAAAGGAATGGAGTTTGAACAAGAAGCGATGAAGAGATTAGCATGTTTTATTCTCAAATACTTCATGGGGGGTGGTTGTATAGGGATTGCACAAACTCCTAGAAACCTAATCAAATTGAATGTAACTTCACTCAACTAATAATAAACATTAAGAAATTACTCTAAGAGTTAATATGCTTTGGGGGAGATGCTTAGAATATATTAAGTTTGGGTTTTTAATAAGGGAAATTAGTACGTTTAGGAGGTGTATTCCTATTTTCTCAGTCTAAAGTACACACTACTGCCTGAGAGGTCTTTTCAAAGTTGCATATCTGGCCAGGGCATGCCTTCATCCATTCAAATGGCTTCTCACTGTTTATAACTGGAAAGGATAAAACAGTCCTTAACACAGTCAGGCAGGGAATTGAACAGTTCTTGCCCTTACTTTTCCAGCCTCCCCTGGAATCACACTCCACCTTGCTGACACCTGTGGGCATTTGGACAGTTCTGCAGCATCCAAACTTCAGAGGGCAGCTCTTCTTGCCTTCTCGAGCTCTACTTTTCTGGACATTCACAGCCCCTCTTTTTCACATGCCCCCTTTCTGCTTCCCCACCAGATGTAAACTCTCAGCAGGTAGAGACAAGATGGGCAGACCCTTGCCCAGCAGTTGTAAGCAGGTAAAAGCCCTAGAAATATCTATTGAATAGAGACCCAAACCTGAAAGGCCACTCTCCAGAGCCAGAATTCTGATTTGGGTACATTAGAGAGCCAGTGGTAGAGTTAGCATTTTTATTGTTCTTAAAAAACGGAGGGGGGGGGGGATGTGTGAAGAAGAGCCTTCTGTATGTAAACTAAGGAATGACTATAAAATCAATGCATTTTAAATCATAATTAAGACAAATTAGTCTCCTGATTTGCATTTAACCCTATTTAAAGAGACCTTCCCACAACTCTCTCCCCTCCCCTCCTTTATGTATCTCCATCCAAGACACTACTAAATATTTCATTTTTTTGCTTCATTTATTGTGCATCTTCCCCACTAGGAAGTACATTTTAGGAGGGAAGAGAAGTTTCTCTTTCTTGCTCACAGTGTTTGGCACATAATAAATGCTCTTGATGTATTTGTTGAATGAATGGGTTTAGTAGTTTTCTTTGACCAGAGGTAATAGGCAGAAAGCATCAGTTAGCCCCAAAGTAAAGTTTCATGCAACCGCAGTCTGAATTTTTAAAAATCTTTCAGAGGTTGTATACATTTGTGATCTTTAAAAATGAGGCTTCCCGGGTGCCTGGATGGATCCGACGTCGGCTTAGGTCATGATCTCACGGTTTGTGGGTTCGAGCCCCGCGTCGGGCTCTGTGCTGACAGCTCAGAGCCTGGAGCCTGCTTCGGATTCTGTGTCTCCCTCTCTGACCCTTTCCTGCTCACGCTGTCTCTCTCTCTCTCTCTCTCTCTCTCTCAGAAATAAAACATTAAAAAAAAAGTTTTTAATGAGGCTTCCTATTATATCAGGGGCCCTCAAATTACAGTGTATCAGAATCACCCAAGGTTTGTAAAAGTGCAGATTATCACCATCAGAAATTATTCTCTGGTATAGTCAACTGGTCCTACCAGTTAGTTGCAGGAGCTGCACTGGGTTGAGGCCCAAGGTCGATAGTTTGGAAAACACTGTGAAAGTGCACACAGTAGACATGCTGAGTAAAAACCCAGTCCCAGTGTTAATTACTTACATTTGTCCTGTACCCCTGCAAGCTTTCGCACAATGAATGATGACTGTCCAAGGGACAGGTATCCTCCCCATTCTGCAGATAAGGAAACACTGATTCATCCCTCCCTCCCTGATTCCCCTCCGTTCTGCAAATTTATGCGGTCCCCACCAGGATGTAAGGCAGAATCCTAGAGATGATTTTAAGAGTGCAAAGCTATCAAGAGAAAGAAGGAGAGTGCGCGATGTCCCAAAGTCCAGCTCACACTTCCCCCGCATATAAATGCCTAGAGGCTACAGCCTTTGCCTTCACCCCAGAGGCCAACAATTGGACAGTTTAGGAAGCTTCCCCCTGCAGACTTGGAGGCCAAAGGAAAACATTCCAGCCCGGNAGCCGGGCCATGGCCGAACTTCTCCGCCGCAGGAGCACCCGCTCCCGTGCTTCTCGCCCCTGTCCCTGAGCTCCCTCTCCCTTTGACCTCTGGAAAACGCCGACTTCTTTCTGGGGCTGTGGCGAGGGGCGCGGAGCGGCCAGCAAGGATGCGCTGAGGGGCGTCAGCGCGCGCGTCTCGAGTGCCGCCGTGGGTGCTGGCGCGGGAGCTGAGTTGCCTCGACTTCCCCACTGCGCTCCCGCCACCCCCCTGCCGCAGTTGATGTGCAGGGAGAAGCCGGACATCATGATCCTAACACGTAAGCTAGACTTGTGCCTTGCCGCCGGGCCAGCTGCGGGAGCCAGCTGCGGAGGGGACTCGCCGCGGAGGAAATGTCACCCCGCCTTGTCAAGTCGATGCCTGTCGTTCTGTGCTTTTAAACGGCTTTCCGAGGAGGCTCGGGACCGAGTCGCCCAACTTTCTCGGAGTGGAGGAGGTGGAGTGTGGGGAAAACGAGGGTCATAGTTTGGGGGAGGGAGGTCTTAATTTCGGGTAATGACCCCTGGCTATCCACTGCTTGGGGGGTCACTGGCCGGCGCGCCCGATGGGCTTCGGGAAGGGCTGCGGTCGGGGCGACCGCCACTAAGGAATTGAAGCCCACGGTAACTTCCAGCTCGGGCTGGGGACGCCGGGCCGGGCTGGGGTGCACACCGGGCGGGGGCGCACGGAGGGCCGACTGCCAGCCCGGCTGAGCCGGCGACCCTGCTATTCGTACTCTTAAGTCCCAGGCGAGGAGCTGTGGTTCCGAGTCCGGGGACGTTCGGGGCTCAGTGCCTGCAGCACTTCGCTATACAAGTCCGAAATCGGTGTAGACTCCCCGAGATTTTATTATTTAGGGATGTTTAGCCCCCAGTGGCACTTGGGAATGTTTTGGGGTTTTTTTAACTATTTGAAAGTAAATTCAGGGGGAAATACGTTTTCATTTCAAACTGGTTTTTGCTCAGATATTTTAAATGCTGGAAACTAATTCAGACTTAAGAGAAGTTTGTGGTGGCTGCTGGCCCCTGGAGAGTGTTGCAAGCCCCTTGGCTTAAATGCGAGGGGCGCCTGCTGGGAGGGTTGCCGTGTGCCTTCACGTGCTGGGGCGTTGAATCGCGTTTCCTAAAATGCGGGGTGGAGATGCCCACGCCCTTGTCTCCGGAGGAGGCGCCAGCGCGGGGCGAGTCCCTGGGCCGGCGAAAGGAAGGAAGGAAGCACGCCCGACTTTTTGCGTAGCAAAGTCATGGCCTTGCAGAACGCTGCCCCACGCTGCCTCTGTGTCCCTGTCCCCATCTCCGACGTCACCGGCTGAGACTTTGATCCTTCCGAGTTTCTCCCCTGGCCACAGCAAATTGGACCTGCCACGTGTAATTTGCAGATTGTGGTTATTAACTAAATCCGTTCATCTTTCCAGCCTACATCCCCTGTTGCATGCGAGGGGAGTTAGAACAGACCAGAGTGAGGCTGGCGAAGTAGGAACCCTAGGTCCGCAACCTGCTTGCTGGGCGCGTCTGGGGAGTGTTGAGACCTCTCTGTACCTTCTTCCTCTGCAACATGGGGATTACAGTTGTATTTACCACGAGAGAAGGTTGTGAGGATCAAATGAACTAACACAGTTTAGCACTGTGTCTGGTATTGATGGTTCACAAAGACCAAATACATGCTCATTACTGTGGAAGGAAAGTCTTGCATATAGTTAATAGTCTGCACCTTGGAGAAGAAAACCTTGCCTCACGTTGGCGTTGAGTGAGCTTTTTTACACATAGCAAACGGGTTCACTCTCGGGTTTCAGAAGCTCTCTCAGGGGCACCTGGGTGGCTCAGTCGGTTAAGCGTCTGACTTCCTCCCAGGTCATGATCTCATAGTTCATGGGTTCGAGCCCGGCATTGGGCTCTGCGCTGACAGCGAGCTCAGAGCCTGGAGCCTGTTTCAGATTCTGTATCTCCCACTCTCTCTGATCCCCTGCTCATGCTGTCTCTCTCTCTCTCTCTCTCTCTCTCTCTCAAAAATAAATAAAAAACTTTTTAAAAATTAAAGAAAAAAAAAAGAAGCAGCTCTCTCAGCCCTTATTGGTGAGGTGGAGCAAAGCAGCCTAGGCACAGCCATCTACTCCAGAAAGATTCATGGGGGTGGCATGTATGACGCATTTGGATAGAAAAAAAAAATCACAGCGCTGGTGAAGGTAAAATACAGAGTCTCAAATTACTTTTTTTTTTTTCCCTCAAACTCTGTTTGCTGAAGGGATGAGGGAAAATAATAGCCCGGCAGAACTCTGAATGTAAATCTATCAGCAGCTCCAAGAGGTTGACTAATTCAGCATCCATCTGGACTGCAGGCTGGTCCTCCACAGAGATAATTCGCAGACCAGAAGTGTGGAATTAATGGAGGCACCCAGTGCCATCTTGGCTTGCAGACTGTAGCAGATGGCCAGAGGGGTGCCCTGTAAGTCAACAGCCCCCCTAATGGAAGAACTAAAGTCCTGGGGAATGAGTGTCAAATAGTTAGCAGATGTGTGTTCAGAAGTTATTTCAAGACATTTTCTGAGAAAATGTTGGCAATTGCATGTATTAACTTTTATTGTGGCATGCCAGATTTACAGCGTGGCCCGAGCCTGGCTGCATATTTTTTTCATTAGCACTACTGTTCAGAGCTTAAAATGAAGCACAGCAGACTAACTTTCTCTCCCAGCTGCTCTAAAAGTTTGCTTTTGACCCAAAAGTAAATAAATAAATAAAATAAAGATTTTATTTTAATTCAAGCCGAGTGACACCTTACACCAACCTGGCCAGAAGCTCAAGAACAGGGACTGACTTAGTTTCCCGACTCCACAGGATCAAAATAAGTAGCTTCCCACTTAAATCTTTCCCTAGAGTGGATGAGAACTATGATTTCAGTGACTTAACCTGTGACTTTAACTTACCAACTTTAGATCTTCTGAGAAACACCACTTACTTACTCCTTCAGAGTGAAAAGGTCGAACAGTTAAGCAATTGACTATGGCTAATTGAAGGCAGTGTTCCAAGTTTTCATACATTAGGCTAGCCAGAGGATTTTCCTATAGTTGTGGAGGAAAGAGGAGAGGCCAGATGCCCTTTAACCTAAAGCCATTTTTTGTTTCTTATTTTGTTATTGTTCAATACTATAGTTCAAAGAGCAAAGACCGGGCAAAATTTAAGGGTGTTTTTCCATTAAAAAGCGATATTTGGTTGCTTCTGGAAAATATACCAGATTAATAGGAAAACATGTTACGATTAAGTAAGTTCTGACTGTAAAGTGAGTGAAAAATGTATGTAGTACTTAAACCCTTACCAGTGTGGGGCTTAGAGGGGGTGTGGGAGGCCCCATGAAGATGCCTTCCAGTCAGTCTTGGTGGGGTTCCAAGAGGTGGTTCAAAATACAAAAATAAGTACTCGACTTTCCCTTGGTGTCCCTGTGGAGATTTTAAGCCATGATGCAATGTTAAAATGAGAGTGGTATTTTTATGACCGAGGCAGGTAAATATGCAATTTGAAAATATTCAGGAAAGGGCGATTTGGTCCAGAAGAATGGGGGCATCCAAAGTACAGTGGGTGAAGTGAATCGTACATTTTTGAAGAGAGCCTTGTGCTGGACAGGATGGTCCAGTATTGTAAACACAAGTTTCTCATGCTTAACTCTCCTTCCTAGCAACAGGAAGACGGAAATGAGGCCATGCAAAAAAAAAAAAAAAAAAAAAGGCCCTGAAGGGCTCCAGACAATACTTGACCCACCCTAACGTTTTCCCTGTAAAGCCAGAAGACTTGCAAAAGTTAAAAATAACTTCAGATGTTTCCCCTTCCTCTCTGGATATTGCCAAATCACTAAAGACCGAATTCTTAGAGCTTTAGAACACTATAGTCAAACCTGGCCCCAAAGTAGAATGGACATCAAGGCTCACATCATGCCAAGCCTGTTCTCCAAATTATAAAGCAGACCTGGGGGGAAGGTGGTCTTGATTTGTTGTTTGCATAGTTCAGTGATTAGAATTCTAAGAGTTGGGATCCAGTAGAGGAGAGAATTTAATTTCTAAACATGGTTATTCCCCCTAAGTTTCGCTGAGTGCTCATTTTAACAGGATTTACCCTTAAAGTCTGGGGTTGCAGGCCTACCATGCAAAGGAATGATGTGCACAGCATTCAGGACCTAAAAAGTGTTCCTTGCTGTGGCGATCAAGGTGAACTAATGCCCAGTCATAAAGTGTTAACACCCAAACACTGTGTCCTCAAAAAGCGCAGTCTCCCAGTTCGTCCTGTGAAATTAAGAGGAAATGCTTTTCTGGAGAAGTTTTCACAATTCTCCTTTTATCAGGAATTCTGAGACTTGAGGGTCATTCCTCTTTTAAGAAAGACTGTGAGGTTAAAATTTGCTTTGTAGGAGTGGGCTGCTGGTAGAAGTGCAATCAGTGGTGTTTTCTTTCAACCTCAAATTAGTCAGAAATCTAATTAATGGAAAAGGGGAAGAGTCCCAGCCGGGAAGGACTCTCTTCCTGCCTGTGTGCCCTTTTCCTTGCGCGATCCTGTGTTGTTGTTAAGGATTATCGTGATCAATGATAAGGAGTAGGGAGTAGTCCTGCTGAGGATTCTTTAATTAGGTCTACTCTGCCTTAACTTCTTCACTATACCTTCCTTGCTGTGCTGCACCGGAGGACAGCCTTGTGCATGTATTAGTGTGGATAGTCTTACAGTCCCTCACAAGCAATAGTCAACCTTCTCTAGTATGAACGCTCCTTTTTAATTTTTATAAACAATCCACAGACTTGGGGCAGGATGGTAATAGTAATACAGAAGCTAAAATTTCTCACGTACTTTGCCCTTACCGCACATTTAACCTTCACCTCAGCAGCTCCCGAAAGACATAGGATCATTCCCCTTGGACAGATGAGGAATCCGAGGCTCGGAAGAGTTCCATCCCTTGCCGAAGGTCGCTCGCTGTACATGGCAGAGCTAGGATTCCAAACAGGTGCTGTAACGTGCAATTTAGGGAGATGTGCTTGGCTGGAGTAGAGTCCATTTAGGAAACCGTATTCGGTGGCCGTGTAGAGCCCTGCGGTTACTTTGCCGTTTCCTAAGGGGCTCACATAGGGCTGTAATTTTAGGGTCCAAAATTGACAAATTGGTGGTTTCTATGTCCCCCCTCTGGAGCGCAGTGAATGGAGACTTGAGCCTTTGTCTTTCACGTTTGGGGAAAGAATCTGGGATTCCATTTTCTAGCTTCCATGGACTATACTGAATAACGCTTTCTTCAGGGAAAGCATTTTAAAATATTTCTAAGGGAAAATTTTCTTCCAGATGTCAATGAAAACATTTGAATAGCATCTTGAAAATGACTGCCTATTAAGACGTAATGTTCTTGGTAATGTCCTTGCTAGCGTTAAAGTGGGAATTGATTTCTCTTAATCATTCACCCCCGTTTTGTTTTGTTTTTTAATTTTGCTGCTGAACTGAGTTTCATAGTAGAAAGTACACTTCCTTTTCCACTCACACAAGCCTCTGCATGGTGGCCTTTTCATGTCTTACCCCCTCCCGTCCCCAGGAGGAAAATCAAAAACTAACTGAAGGCTGAGGTCAGTGAAGCCGGAGTCCTCAGATGCCTTTGACACCTCCCATCCACATTTTGTTCTCTTCCCGCCCCACCTTTGAGTGTCCCGCAGAGAGGATTGCAGGCTGCTTCCTGAAGCTTGTCAGAAAGGCGCCTTCCTTCTCCTTGCAGGAGTCTCTAGAGGATGTCTGAGGGACAGAAGTTTTCCACACCCCGAGGTTGTAGCATTTCCCAGGCTGCAGCGCTGAGGAAGCCATAGAGGAAGGGACCTTGGAGGTGAGATGGCCTGTGGCCCATGACTGCGCCGCACTACAGCCGGGCCTTGCCGCCTTGTCACAGACAAGTGACAAAGTAGATAGAAGATGCTAAAATTCTGAAATCATCTTCACACCCAAGTCCGGAGAAACCATAAACTCACAAGGGGACAATGTCCATACAACTCCCATTTTCAGAGATCGCGCAAAAAACGGATCTTCCGTGATGCATGTGCGTCTCTAAAAGTCATTTCGTTGGGAAATTCCAGAACTTTGCAAAAGCAGTCTGGAAAAACATTGCCTCTTCCCTGGTGAAGGGCAGCCGAGATGCCTGGAAATTCAGTGACTAGTCCAAGGTCATATGTGCTTCAAGCCTCTTCCTGCCAGCATGTGTAAACAAAAGGTGGATAGCAACCAAATGAGGGTCTCAAAGTGTTTGTAGGAAAGATGTATCCATATAAAACCAGAAGCCTTCCTAAACCAGATGGACCGGGTCCGAACCACTTTTCACCATTAGATTGTGTGTGTCTCGGGGGCTGGTTGTCACCAGCATTTTTAATGAAAATAATTCTTTAGCTGCCCTAGAAGACAGTAGTCCTAGATTTTCCTTACACCTTGTGGCACACAACTAAGAATATCAAATCACATAGTGTTTCCTGTTTGAGGTTAGACATAGGAATGCCTAACGGCAGCTCTCTTTACTAGTCGCTGCCCTGTTTTTTCTTTTCATTGGGCTTTGTTTGGGGGTTACTTAGTAGAATAAGCTTTGATAACACGTAAATGAAAGAACTGATGTGCCTGCAAACGTTTCATCATGGAGATAGGGGGTTGGCTACTTTAGCTTTGTAACCAGGTATTTTGCCTTGAATTGTAAGTTACAAAGGAAGTGGATCATATAATCTTAAACCATCTGCTTCATTTTATGAAAAAATGAGATTCAGAAAAATAAGAGCTCTTAAAAGTATGTTATTTAGATTATTTCCTCTCTTGAAATTGTTTTCTTAATCTATGCAGTTATTATCTATAAATGGTTTAGTATTTTAAGTACTACTTCACATTATTTTTCTTAGCACTGCATGGTTAGGAATGCATAAGTATTTGATACAGAATACTAGAAATGTGTGTGCGTGTTTGTATGTAAACCAAAGGGTTTTAATCCCACCCCACAAAGAAATGAAATAGGAAAATGTGATGATCCTGTATCCTTTTCTTTAATAGCTTATTTTCATTTCAGTATGACTTCTTTGTGCTGGGTAGTAAGTGCCAGTTTTTGATTAGCTGAGAGATATTTTCTGTTCCTGGAAATAACTGGATCGGTTTAAATCTGGGTACCCGAGAGAGCCTTGTCAACCACGGGCTCAAATTAATACCCAGCTGTTTGCCTTCGGGAGGGATGAGCACATACTTTTTGATGTGATATAACAGTATTTTGCAAACACTTGAACTAAATGATCCCCCAAAGGGGATGTCAATTGATTTCATTTCTGCATTGCTGGAGCCTCTCTTCATGTGCATAATACCAGGTATAGGCTTGCAGGGTGTGTTTCTCGGGGTTTCCTTTTTTTAAGGCAAAACCTTATATTAAGTTGTCATCACATTACTGGGAAAAGATAGGTCCTTTTCCCCCCTTTATATTATTTCTAGGAATGTTCTTTATTAGAAAGCAACAGATCTGCCACCAGATCTCAAGCAGGAGAGGAAAAAAAAGACTTAAGAAGGAAACTTTCCCAAACTTACAGTTTTTACTTGTACTGAAAAACAGTCTGATGATTTAAAAGTGAGGGTAATCTTTGCAGGCAGTCAAAGTATGCAGAAAGTGCACTAACCCAGGAGAGCAGGGCCATTCTGGAACCTTCAGCGAATCACCTAAACTCTGAAACCAGCTTCCTCCTTGGTGAAGAGAAAAGATGAGAGAGGGTCCAAGAAGCACGTCAGCACCTGACTCCCTGATTCTGTAGAAGTTAGGATGCTACTGAAGCCAAGCACGAATATAAACACTCAGTAAGCAGAGTAAAACTCCCGAGTTTTCTAAGCATGTTCCTCCTATAAGGATGAGTTTTTTAGTTTGAGGGCTGTAGACTCACACATGAGCAAAAATATCTAGGGTCTTGAGTTCCCTGTAATACGAACATAGGCTTCATGAGACAAATCAGGGAACTGATCCATTAAAAACCAAATTACAAATTTTAGCGATACGCTTCAGTAAATCTGCAAAATTGGAGAACTCACAGCAGTTACTGTTGATCCAGTTTTTTGAGGGAAGAAAAACACCTCCGTGGAACTGGGGATAAATCTAGAAGCTTAACAATAGCAATGGAAGCTATTCTAGAGGTTGTCTTAGAGGGAAGGGGAAATTGGCATAAAAGAAATCTCAGAGTCAGAAACCTGGGGAATTTACTACAAAGCCCAGGACAGTCCCAGGTTTTACAGATGAGGAAACCGGTCCAGAGAGATTATTTTCTCAAGGCTACCTAACAAAGCAATACATTCTTTCCTAGACCTGTTTTCCTGACCTGTTGCAGAGGTAATACTTTGCCTTCTTGGTGTGATGGATTATTAGAAAGCAACTCTTTTACATCTGAAGAAATAACGTTGGCTGCTTTTTGGTTAACCAGGCTAAGGAGATGCTTATATGTGCTCTGTGGGAGAACCTGCCTTCCACTTCATGCCTCCCTTCCTTTTTCAGGGTTCTAGTACATCGGACTGCTTAGCATCCTTTCACAAACTCCTGTGCTTCCCCACCTCTCCACCTGGCCTATTCTGTCTCCTTTACTCGGAATCTTCTCTCCCCCACCCAGTCTTACATAGATTATAACCCCTCCTTAAAGGCTGAGCACAGACCATGTGCTCAAGCAGCCCCCTCCCACCTCTGAATTCGTACGTGTCTTTCCTGTGCCTCAACACATTCTCCTCTGTACTTCATGTAAGTTCTTAGTTTACCCTTCCTTCCTTCCTTCACTTTCTATTCCTTTCTCTCGCTCTCTTTTTCTCCCTTCCTCCCTTTCTCTTTCTTCCTTCCATCCATCCTTCCTTCCTATCTTTCTTTATAAGAAAAAGCTATAGTGTGAGAATAATACCTTTCAAACTGGTTGCTTTGGTGAGGAACAAATAACTAGTTTTTTCAATGGAATAGAAAAATGTTAAGACCACATAACTAATTTTAAGTGTTATTGGTGAAACTTGTTTCAGTTTTGCGTGTGCTTGTACAGGCACGTGTTTGTATACATGAGTGTATGTGTGTGTATACACATGGCATACATACATTTGTGTACCAGATCATAACGTTAAATATATTTCTTATCATGGATCCTGGTCAGAAAAAAATTGGAAAACCACTAAAACAAAAGTCATATTGTAGCTGTGTAATATTTATTCATTGAGCAACTACCTTGTGCTCAATAGCACTGCTATAGGTGCTTAAGATGTATCAGAGAGTAAAGCAGACAAAGAAATGTGCCTTTTGGAGCTTATAGAGGGGAGACACAGAAAGTAAACCTAATACATATTTTGGAAGGAGAAAAAATAAAGCAGGAAAGGGCATATGGGGTGGGTGAGAAGAAGCCAGTGTAGCTAGATCAGTGAGCCCAAGGGAGATGGGGTGACAGACGGGTAGATGAAGGAGCGAGGGCATGCAGGACGTAGGTAGTTTCACCTGTGAAATGAGCATTCATGGGTTTACTGCAGCAGGCCACTTGGGACTTCACAAACACAAAGACCTTAGAATAGCCCTTAGGAAATCAGCTCTTCCGTCAGTAGAGGGTCATCGGACACCACGTACTCAACTGTGAATTACCTTTCCATTTGGCTTCCTCCTTCTGGGCAGGAACCTGTGTGTGATTGTCCCTGAGCACAGCTGGCAGCGTACTTAGGAGATGTTCAGTAGATACATACCGAGCGAAGGGGGAAATGGAGGACTGGCTTCACTTAAGTGTAGGACTATCCCAGAATATTCCTGAAGGCGGATTTGGGTCAGCCCCAGTTAGGCCAAACAGCCTTAGAAACTGAATTAGTATCGACTGGTCTTCCAGAAGCTTCCTTACCGGTTTCTTTCAGAATATACACAACAGAAGTTTAAAATGCTTTAAGTCACCTGAGGGTAGGAATGTAGTTGCTAGTCAAAATCTTGGCTGTGATTAGATAACGTTAAAGTGTAGTAAATATTGTTATATACATTTTGCTATCTGACTTAGCCCATGTAGAGGGCTAAGTCATTCATTTTACATAGGTGAATCCTGATCACCAGTCTTTGGCAGTTGTGGGTGTTTAACGTTTATTTTTATTAATTGCGAAGAGAAGGGGGGTTGCATTATAGTTCTTAGTCTGTTTTTGGAGGGAGGAAAATATTAATGGATTCCTTTTTTTCCTTCAAACAAATCTGTTTGTGCTTCTAATATGGAACAAGTATTCTTTCAGGACATATAAATGAACTAAGAAGCTTTTGGTAAGTGCATCTCACCCAGCATAGGGAAGGTGGGAGAGAAAAGTTGACATGGTAGAGAAGAGAGAATTTAGGGGTACAGGGGAGAACAAATTAAGAGCCTGCAGTGTGAGAGAGGAGGCTGCATTCTGGGAACCCCAAGGAATTCAGTAAGATGAGCAAAGCTTACATTTAGAGGCCTTCCAGGAGACAAATGCGTAAGGCAGAGGCCAAATTAAGAAGGTTGTGGGTCTGCTGAGGAGTTTGGACTGTATAGAAAGGTGGTGGGGAGTCAGTGTAGAGTTATAAGCAGGAGAGTAACATGATGAATTATGTGTCTCATAAAAACAAATCCAGGGGCTCAGGGACTCTCGGACTAGAATAGATTTGTTGTGGGCAGGGAGGGGCAAAGTTCAGCACAGAATTCCACTGGGAGGCTCTCAGGATAATCCAGGGAGAAAGAATCCCAGACACCAGCATAGAGAGAAATGTGTGGCTCAGTGGTTCTCCATCCTGGCTGTCCTTAAATTTATCTAAAGAGTTTTTTTTAAAAAAGGTATTCCCTTGACTGAGAAAATCTGAATACCTGGGAGTGGGTGGTGGTGGTGCTTTTAGGAAGTTCCCCAAGGTGATGCCTACTGCGTCAGCCCTGAGATCAAGTTTTTGAGGCCATGGTTTGCTTCTCCAATGGGCTGCCCCATGAAGCCTGCACGGCAGTCCTGTAAAATTGGCCGCCTCAATGGTGGCTGGAAAATGGGTAAGAAGAATCTTTTTCCATTGGAAGAATCCTGTGTGACCAGGGTACGGAAATGAATTCTGTTTTGGATCAGAAAATACCACCTGCCTTCACACAGCTAATGTGCTTTTCTGTGGCTGTAAAAGTATCAACATTTCCACTGATCTTTGCCCACAGGTCTGTCATATTTGGGGGAATCCGAGGAATCTGGAAAGTGCTTGAATTTTCTTGCATTCTTCCAATTCCTTAGACTTTTATTTAAGAGATACATTCCATGTAGCTGTGGCATTTGCCTTGAGTCCTGATTTTGGTAGCCTGTTGTCAAAGAAGGCAGGGAGCCTAACCATTCCCCCTGTGAAGAGAGGGCACACAGAACGTGGAAGTAATCACATCCCAACCCAGTTGCTGTTGCTCAACTGGTTTAAGATCAGCGAGTTCAACAGAATGATGACGGGGTTGGGGAATTTCTGTTTAACTCACTGTTGAGGGGTAAAGGGAAGATAGGGTCATCCCCTCATGCCAAGAAATGTGCAAATATGGACTAATCGTTCCCAGCCTTACACAAAAGGGTCTCCTGGACCTCATTCATCTTATATAACTAACCACTAGAGCTGTTTCCAATAAATACTTCCTGTTTCCTCAACACATTTGTCTGTTGTTTGCTCAGAGAAAACCCAGGCATTAAAGCGGCATTGTATTTCCATTGTGCTTTTGGTTTCTGATGGCGTTTTTTGCTCGGTGGACAAAAAGATTTTTAAAAATCATCTTCGGGGCACCTGAGTGGTTTAGTCACTTAAGCATCTTACTCTTGATTGTGGCTCGGGTCATGACCTCACAGTTCATGGGATTGAGCACTGTAGCAGGCTCTGCTGAGAGCATGGAGCCTGCTTGGGATTCTCTCTCTCCCTCTCTCTATGCCCCTGTCCTGCTTTCACACTCTCACTCTATCTCCCTCTCTCAAAATAAATAAAAAACATTTTAAAAAATCATCTTCATAGTTGCATATATTGAAGGAAAAGCCATCCCTTTAGAGCCAGTTAGAGATCTCCAAAACTGGGCATGAGAATTTAGTGACTGAAGTAATGCAATGTGTACATGGTTTTAATATTTTAAAGGTTGCTCAGTGTCGTATGTATTTTTAAGGGCAGAACCTGTCTTGCTCATTTCTGTGAGTCCTAGTTCTGTCTCCACCATGGCATTTGCATGTAAAGAAAACTCATTTGAAGAAGTGATTTCTCTGCTTGTTTCCTCATCTGTGTATCTTGGGGATTTTAGTAATCCACATTTTAGGATCAATCTGAAAAGTGAGTGAATTAATATGCCTTAAGTGCCTCGACAGAGCCGTGCACATACTAAGCACTCAATAAAAGCCATTGACAATTGTCAGGAGGCCTCTGGGGGGCAACATTTGGGATAGGCCTTGAAGGATGAGTGAATTTGACACTGAGAACATGGGACAGCGTTTCATGCCAGTAAGTCACAGTGGTGTGTGCCGAGATGAGTTTACTTTGGCAAGGAGACAAAGTGAAGAGAGGGAACTGAAAAATTAGGTTGCGTACCTCACGGAGAACCGGGGAAACCATGCAGAGGTGTGCAGACTTGATTTTCCAGGCATTGGAGCTCTAGTGAGGTCAGTGAGAGAGAGAGACAAGATCAATACTGTAGATTGGAAAGTGTGAGGACCTAGGTTTGGGAAATGGACTCTCTGAGAGAGAGAACTGGAGACAAGCGCTGTACTTGGGAGACCAGAGGGAAAGTAATGGACTGGATCAGGGGGCGAAACCAGAAAGGGTGTTCTCTGCTCCACTTGGATGAACATATGTATCCATTTCATGTTAAATAAAATAAAAATACTGATTTTTTTTTTTTTAATCAGCACTTACATCAGATTGTTACCATTTTCTCTCAATAACTGGAAAGGGGTGGGAGTGAAGTCCATAACTATTCCATTTATTTAAAAACCAGTGACAACGTTTTACAGTTTTTACAATGTTCTAATTCTGATGTCTGTAGGAGCAGTGTTCAGTTGTTATGCAGCCCAGGTATTCATGAGTGGACTTTTTTTTTTTAATTTTTTTAATGTTTGTTTATTTTTGAGAGAGAGAGACAGAGTGCGAGCAGGGGAGGGGCAGAGAGAGAGGGAGTCACAGAATCCGAAGCAGACTCCAGGCTCCGAGCTGTCCGCACAAAGCCCGACACAGGGCTCTAACTCAAGAACCATGAGATCATGACCTGAGCCAAAGTCAGACACTTAACCGACTGGGCCACCCAGGCAAGGCACCCCTGGACATTCTTAAGTATAAACTAGATAGCAACTTTCCTATTTCCCATGGTTTCACATCTGAAAGAAAATCACATTTTCATCCGTTTTAGGGTAAGGAAACGGAAGGTAAAATTTCTGGATCTCTGCAGTTCTTGAAAATACTGCTTTTTAGCCGTTGTGTAACTAAAGGCCGAGGAAGCAAACCTTTGCCTGTCCACATCATTGCTTTCTAACCAAGTGGCCCTGAGAAGAGTGGCTATTTGGACACAGCTTTGTAGATGACTCTGTGGTTGTGTGGGGGCTTTTCATTTCCTTAGTTGTGGGAAGTGAGTTAAGAGAATGACAAGACAGCAATAGGCCACTGGGGTTCGTGAAATCACGGGGGCCCTTAAATGAGCAATATGTTTGAGAACACCTGGTAATTTGTAAAGTATTACATAAATAAATGTGAAGGCTTTTTAGAAAAATGCCATGTATCTTACATGCCTCTTGGCAGGAAGCCATTGTAATAAGAAAATCAGGAACATGCTCTGAATAGGTGGCAATATTGGCTAGTGAATTGTGTCTAATTCAGGCTTTTGTGCGTGTGCTGACCCGGTGTCCTGTCTGAATATAGTCAGAAAAGAGTACACAGTGAGAATTTCTGGTAAATATTAAGAAAGCAAGTGCATTTACTTTTTAACAATCTGCTATTCAGAGTCTAATAATCCATTCAATGGAAGTAACCTCTAAATAGTCAGGAAAAGCAAGTTATTTTTTTTTTTAAAACTTTTTTTAAGCAAACACAGCTTTTTTAAATTTCCTTGTCTGTCTTTGAACAGGAGCCACAGAGATAGAGGAAAAAGAAGTTTCCTCCTTCTTTAAAATAAAACGTTGAGCTTTTATGTTTTTCCAGCAATATGGTTTTCTAGAAAATGTTTATTTTATGATTTTACGTAAAGCTGCATTAATCCCTTTCTGAGACAAGGCGTGGATATGAATACATGAAAAAATGTTAAGTACAGGTAATCCACACTGGACAATTCTGTATATTCTTGTATTCAGTGCAAACATTGAGGTTCTTATAAATGGATGTCCCTTTCTCCACCAGTCCCAAATTCACTCCTGCATCATGTTTAATAATGCTGCTCTCCTTGCTACGCTGAAAAGATTCGTGAAAGTAAACTTGGTCATGCCATTTATTTCCACTCACGGGCCTTAATTGTTTTTAGTTTGAGTGTTAACTAACTCACCAGGAGATAGCAGGTTGTTTTTCTCTTTGGCACGCTCTATAAGGACACCCCTACTTGCTTTAATGAATGTGAGTGTTCTAAATTACCTTTCTGTAAAGGCCAAGGAACTAGTGAAATAATATGGGGGAAAGTGCTCTGAAACCGTTAAGTTACTAGACAAAAGTAAGATCTGTATGCTCCTCCTAATACGGATTTTCCACCTCCCTCTGGCTCAGAGGAGAGATGCTTAATGAAGATTTGAATCTGGAGTAAATTAAGCAATGTTGAGGCATATATATATGAGTGAATCACCTTACATAACTGAGTACTCTAATGGCCTATGGAAGGTGGGAAGAAGAGTTGAAGGAATATTCTTTGTGCAAGTGGAGAAACTAATCAGTGTGCCCCAGACCTCCTCTGTGAGTCAGTTTTAACGGGATTGTAAATATGTGCTTGAGTGAGTTTGAACACAGTGTGTCAGTTGCTCTTGGGCTTTCTGTTTATCAATACTATCTACAAGATGTTAACCACAGGGAAGCAGGGCTTTCTTAGGCATTTTGGCCTGCCAAGACTGTGGGATTTATGGACCTAATGCCCTCTGGGTCACCTGACAGCCTGGGTCTCTTCTGCTGGATGCGCCTGAAGGCACACTGCCTCAGCACCTGGGCCTTTTCTGCACATCCCATTGTGGGGCACAAGGTCTGGTCCATTGGGCAAGTTAGTTCTCTTCCAGGGCATCACGTGTATTTGGTGGCCTTTTGTTGATGTTAAGACTAAACCAGGTTAGACCATCTAGGCTTAAAATTATTTAATCCCTCCTCAACCTGCTCATTATGCCCTGTTTTCACACTCATTTGTAACCAGAACACAGGAGCGGCACAGAGTAGTAACCTACTGTTAAGACCCCATTTTTAATTTTTAAGGAAAGACGGGTCGTTATATGCATCTTCTATAGTCTGAAAAGAAGCACAATAATTTAAACCATTTTATTTAAGTGGCTTTTATGTATGTGTCTATGTACTTATCTTGTTTATCCATTGTCACCAGACCTATTTTGCTTCTATAACAAAATCAGAGTTTGTTGAGGAAGAAAGCATGCTGGCGTCCCCGTGCCTGACATTGCTGTCTTTCTTCTGTTCTGTTACAGAAATTGAAGCCAAGGAAGCTTGTGATTGGCTACGGGCAACAGGTTTCCCCCAGTATGCACAGCTTTATGAAGGTGAGTGGGGAATGCCATTTTTTTTTAATTGGCATAATTGTATCCTTGGTTCATGATATTATCGATCTATGATTTATTTTCAGACATTTTAGTGTTCACTAAAATATTTCATTAAGAAAACAATGTAGTACATCCTAAGGCCCCCATCATTCAAAAGCTAGGACCGTGATTATAGTGCATCTAACATTTTCTCCCATCGGGTGCCTCTACCCCCTACCCAAAATAACGATCATCCTGAAACTTCTGTTTATCATTTTCCTTTTGCACTTTCCTAATACATTTTTATAAAGTTGCTTTGACCCTTATAAAAAGGATATTATCCTCTATGTAATCCCGTAGGATTTAATTTTTTTCAATATTAGTGTATTGTTAAGATTCTTCTATAGTGTGTGTCCCTCTAGGTTGCTTGCTTTGACTACTGTGTAACAGCCCATGTGGGGGTAGACCGCGGTTTATGCATATTCACTCCCTGATTGGTGGGCATTTCAGCTTTTCCTGTTTTATTTTTATAAACTGTAGTCTTAGGAACATTCTTGTACATGGTTGTACTCTTGTTGTACATCTGCAGTAATTTGTCTTGTCTGTAATACGTAGGGGCAGAAGTATTGGGTGACGGAGAACATGTATGTTCAGTTTTACAATGCAGGTTTTTCAAAAGTGCCTGTATTGATTTTCACCCCTGCCAATAATTCTGTAAAGATTCTTTCTGTTGACATGCTCTCAGCACTTGATTTTGTCAGACTTTAATATTTCCCAGTCATGCAGATGTATTTTGACTTCCGTTTCCCTGATGGTGAATGGTAATGCTCATTTCTTCATATCATCTGGCCATATGTATTTGCTCTTCTGTGAAATGTCTGCTGCCCATTTTTCTCATGAGTTGATAGCACTTTTCATAATGATTTGTAAGAGCTCCTCACTCTATATATAGTAAGCCTTTATTGGTCATGTGTTGCAGATATATTTCCCCAGGTTGTAATTAGGCTTTTTACTGTTGTTTAGATTGTCAGTTGATGAATATTATTTTCTCTGTGGCATTCACAGTTTTTAAAATTTTTTTTAATATATTTTATTTATTTCTGAGAGAGAGAGAGACAGCATAACAGGGGTGGGTCAGAGAGAGAGGGCGACACAGAATCTGTAACAGGCTCCAGGCTCTGAGCTAGCTGTCAGCACAGAGCCCAACGCGGGGCTCAAACCCAGAAACCATGAGATCATGATCTGAGCCAAAGTCACATGCTTAACCGACTGAGCCACCCAGGCACCACCAGCATTCACATTTTTAATTAACAAAAACGGATCTTTTTTTTTTTTAATTTTTTAACATTTATTTATTGTTGAGAGACCAAGCATGAGCAGAGGAGAAGTAGAAAGAGACACACACACACACACACACACACACACACACACAGAATCCAAAGCCGTCTCCAGGCTCTGAGCTGTCAGCAGAGCCTGATGCAGGGCTCGAATTCACAAACCATAAGATCATGACCTGAGCCACCCAGGACCCCTGGAACTTTAAAAAAAAGAAAATTTTTTTAATTTAAAAAAATTTTAAATTTAAATTTTAAAATTTTAAAAATTCAGATCTAGGCTGAATTTTTACTTCTTCATTTTGTCATCAGTGCCCTTCGCGGTTACTGGGATGCTGTAGCAGAGGGTGAAGAGCCCCTCAGGTGTGGCTCATCCTGAGCTTCCAGCTGCCAGCTGTTGGGGGGAGCATTCGTGCACGTGGCAAGGTGAACAGGCTGTTCATTTACATGGGATTTGTATCATACTGTACTTGTTATCATTTAAAAAGAATTGCAGGGGCGCCTGAATGGCTCAGTTGGTTAAGCTTCTGACTCTTGATTTCAGCTTCAGCTCAGGTCATGATTTCACAGTCCTGAGACTGAGCCTCACATCGGGCTTCATGCTGGGCGTGGAGCCTTCTTAAGATTCTGTCTCCCTCTCCATCTGCCCCTCCCCTCTTCGTGTATGCGCACACTCTCTCTCACTCTCAAAAAATAAAAAATAAAAGCTGCGCCTGGGAGGCTCAGTCAGGAAAACATGCCCCTTTGGTTCACGAGTTTGAGCCCTGCATCAGGCTCTGTGCTGGTAGCTCAGACCTGGGAGCCTGCTTCAGATTCTTTATTTCCCTTGCTCTCTGCTCCTCCCCTGCTCGCTCGCTCTCTCTCAAAAGTAACATTTAAAATAAATAAATAATAAAAAATTACACTTGTGAACCAGCGAACTCCATATATATGGGTAATTTGCAAGCAAATGTTGGGTAAATAGTGAGATGATCTCCTAAACTGAGAGCAAATTAAATGACTTCCAGGGCTTCTTCCGCCTTGAGCATTCTTTGCTTCCTTAACTCTGCTGAGATAATGACACTAAATGTCTCTCATTCATTCATCCATCATCCGTTCAACTACTTAACAAACCATTATTATTTCCACACCAACAGAGATGCCCAGCACTGTGGTAAATTCTACATATTTTCTAAAAATAAACACAGAATTCAGACATCAAAGAGGACCTTTAAGGGAGTGCCAGAATCTAAAAAAGCAAATGGCATTTTGGTTGATTTACATTTAGACAATACATCTTTTTCATCACCTAAGAAGGAAGGGGATGGTAGGAGAGAGCCATGAGGTGACAAAATTTCTAAAAGATTCAACTGAAATGAAATATTTTCACCAAAGATGTTTGGCTCTTCTCACAATAGTGATTTTAAAACATGTCTTTACACCTAGGATAACAGCAATCAGACTTCTTAGAGTAGCAGTGGCATTGGGCTCTCGGATGGAGCTAGTGATCACTGGCAACCTTCTTTACCGCATGAGCAAAAGCGAAAGCCCACTAGCCCATGCTAAGAGTAGGAATGGTGTGCAAGCTCCGAAGTGTGAGACATGATCAGCAGGTTGCCTTGAAGAGGGATATGGAGTGGGTGGGTGAGTCCTCCCCAGAAGGAAGTCAGGCAGAGACCAGAGAGATCATTTTTATTTCCCTGGCTCACTCAGCTAAAATAATTCATGGCCTAATTTACATGACCCCGTCTTCTTCACTGCAGCCCAGACTGAATGTGCAATATTTTTTCCATGAACTTGAACTCAGAATTGTTTTATTTCTAGACTGTGTAAAATATCTTCTTATTCCTCCATTATAAAGAAGATCGCTGATTCCTTTTCCTTTTTTCTTGTTTCTTTTTTCTTTACTTTCTTTTTTTTTTTTTTTTTAAAGGTACTTAGTTAGCCTGCATGCTTATTATGGTGGTGGAGTTGCTTATCTGTCCTTTAGAGAGAATTTCTGACCTATTAACATTTAGAGTATCTGTCTTTCACAAATGCTTGGAGGTGGGGAGGGCTGGAGAGGGCCCACCCTTCTATCGCCTTCAATTCACAGCTCCACTGGAGACGGGAAGATAATTGCATTAGCAGTGGAGGTAAGGTGGCTGTTCTTCTGTTCTCCTGTTTAGAAATTAAGTTTCCTCCAATTATGTTCATTTTTGGTGTTGATTTGCTGCCAAGCAGCACTTTCTTGTGAAGTGTCTGTTTGCTAAGACTCAGTTCCAGTCTCTGTCTTCCTTCCTAATGAATCCTGAAATTCAGACTGCATTTTCATGGAGTATGTTTGGGGTCTCTTCACATTTACAAGTCTTTTGAAGCATAAGCCTGCTTGGAGATATACTGTGTATTGTTCTGGGCTATAACTTCTGCGCTGCATCCTGCCGTTCTGTGCGCGGTGAGCATACACACGCAGTACAGCAACCCACACATTCCTTGTCTTCCTGTTTTGCTTTATTTTGGTCTTCGGCAATTTATACTTCCTGCCCTTAAATCCAAGCTGGAAGATTAAATCCTAACGTGAAGAACTGAGAGCTTCTTCTATACATTCTATTCAATTGAAATCATATCCTTTAGAAACCAGTCCTTTCAGAAGAGTCTAGGCCAATAGGAGAAAATCAGTTATTTAATTATTTCACTTCTCTCTTAACGTCTAGTGCCTACGCATGCAAGATTTTTTTTTTTTAACAGAATCATAATTTGAATTGGAAAGGAATCTAGTGTACAGTTCTGGATACACTAAGTTAGAATTGCTAAAGTAACACAGTCGTGGTTTCCTATGCACTTAACAGACATGTGAGCTTTTAATTTACATTTATAGATCTGATGTTATGCTGTGGGAATATTAAAAATATATTCTTTAATGTCAGCTCTGTCATTTAATACTTGAAGCTCTGGACATCCATTCAAAGTGATATAAAATGTCATAACCTCCAAATAGCTTTTTAGTCTGCTGTGCTTGTATTTACAATTGTTTACATTCACTATAAGCCTATAGCATTGGTCTGTAAATTAATGAAGAGATAAATTCCTGCCAATTTCATATATTTCTTCATAAATCTTGAGCTGCTTCATTGGTCTGCCTACATTATTCAGGGAATAGTATCAATAATCTAACTCTGACTTTCAGAAAAATGAATAGACTAAAACACTAATTATGTTAGTTTCCAACAGAAAAAAAAAAAGCTAATTCTTAATCATTATCTCTAGCAAGTAGATTGTTAAGAATATGGAGCTCCATTCTGTGAAACCATAAGAACGTAACAGTCAGCTGAAGAACAAGAACATTCATTACTAATCACCTGTATCCCCAGAACTCCTGAGAGCCCAGTCTACCCCAGTATTACAGCATTAGCCATTTTAGAGGCCATGGGGTTTTTTGTGGTGCCCCCCTCTCTCTCTGTCTCTCTCTGTCTCTCTCTCTGTCTCTCTCTCTGTCTCTCTCTCTGTCTCTCTCTCTCTCTCTCTCTCTCTCTCTCTCTCGGTTATGGTAATCATTGTTTCCTGCCCTGATGTCTTATTTCACCCATTCCTGACCCATAAAGGTACACACAAGAACTCTGATTTAGCATATCATATAAGCATTCTGCTACAGGGAAGACCGCATATACCGTATGCTTGTTTTTATCTAGTGGCGATTCCTGACCTCTTGTAAATTTCCACAGTGGTGCTGCCCATCATCGTCCCTTCTCCTTGAATGTATTTATCAACAAGTGATAAAAAAGGGAATTCTTCTACTGAGTTGACTTTTTCCCCCTTTCACCTTTTCAGTTCTGCTGTAACTCCCAGTAGTCAAAGAGTACTGAACTCTGCTACAGATTAAGGGATTTGGGATTCTATTGTTCTACAGCAGCTTGTAGCTGGCCTTTGTTTTAGGGGGAGTTATATAAACTCCTGAAAAGCCATATGGAAGTGCTAATATTTGTTTAAAAATAGCATATCCTGAATTCTCTTTAGCTTTTGATGTCATGCAAATGGTTAGATTCCATTTACTGCCACTGCCATTGTTCTCTAGACCTTTCCTTGGCCCAGTTTTCCGTGACCTCTTCCCTTGATCAAATGTGAGCATACACACATGGGGGGAAAAAAAACAACCACATTAAAAAGGAGCATCCTTCTGGTATTGATTCTGGCTTACATAATAATTTATAGCAAGAGTCTGTTGCCTGCTGATTTGTTTAAAGGTGGAATAGTGGTTTGAACCACTTATCTTTTGACAAGAAAGGAGCTTTGAGTTCACAGACCACTTTACATTTAAGCTCCTTTAGGACACTGATGGGATTGTCTTCAGTTGCTTTCTTCTCCCAGAGCACTTGATAGGAAATGAGGAGCCCTGCACACAGTGGGTTTTCAACAAATTACTTTTTTTTTCCCCTCTGCTAAACTGGGCTAGATTGGCAAGAATTTAGGTGTCAACAAATGTTTGTTTTTTTTTCTTACAGATCTTCTGTTCCCCATTGATATTTCCTTGGTCAAGAGAGAGCACGATTTCTTGGACAGAGATGCCATTGAGGCTTTATGCAGGTAAACAGAAATGCTTTGAGTGTTGTTTTTTTTTTTGCCTGTTTTAAGAATGCAGTATTATCAAGATGATTTTTGCTCAGCTTTGTTGTACTAATTATGTCAGGTGTTTGATTAGTGATTAGTAATTAGTGGTTCTAGTAATTTACTTCCCTATATATCATAGGCCCTTCAGTTACAATAAGTAAAATCTGTTGTTTAATATCGCCATGAAATGGTACTCTCCTAGGAGGTACTCAAACAGACCATTTTGTATTTGATACCATATGATTGCTGAAACAGGTAACATTCAGATGGCTTGGAAATTTGGAACAGTGTTCTTTAAAAGGTGTATCTTTAAAACCAGATACCCTAAAAGAGTCAAAGCTGCAGTTACAGTGAATGGAAATAACACACTCAGAGGAATAAAGGGCAGGAGCGGGGGCGGGGGGGCGGTTTTGCAGCGATGCTAGAGTTAAGAGAACCATTGTTTGAGTTCCAAAGAAGCTTCTCTGACCGTCTTCAGCTTCCTCAGGTACAAAATAGTAACAATAGGATTAACTAAGGTTGTAAAGAGCTCTGCACAGCCTCTCACGGACGGTGGAAGTGGACAGGCAGTAAATGAGCACTGATGAGAAATGAGAATGAACCTCAGAAACCCCTGTTCCTTGTGCCGGTGGCTCTTTAGGCTGAGCGGCAGCTGGTGGGTTTTAGAGAAGTGGAAGTAATAAAATATGTAGCAGACAATGATGGGGCACTGGTAATCCTTTCAAACTCCTCCTGACTTTCTGTTATTCATTTTTAAGTGAATTCACCATTTGCAGTTTTCTTCAAAACCTACAAGCTATAAAAGCTGCATTCTGGAGTAAAATTATATGTAGAAAAAAATTAACGTATTTTATTGATTTTATGTTGAAAATTGAAATAAATTTTCTTTTATTCAGTATTTACGTTAACTTGTAAAAGCATTTTTAAGGTAGAATGACACCCAGTATCTGATTTCCCCTTTGTAGGCAAAGAAAGCAGTAGCTCAGTGAAAGGACTCGTTTTTGCCTTTTTTTTTTTTTTTTAATGTTTTTTTTTTTTTTGAGGGAGAGAGAAAGANTATTTTGAGAGAGAGAACAGGAAAGGGGCAGAGGGAGAGAATCCCAAAGCAGGCTCCACACTGTCAGTGCAGAGGCAGACAAGGGGCTCGAACTCATAAACCATGAGATCATGACCTGAGCTGAAGTCAAGAGGCGGGCACTCAACCAACTTGAGCCACCTAGGCACCCCAGTAATGCAGTGTTTTCTGAATCAGCTAACTTTAAGCAGTGGTTTTAGGGAAAGATCAGATGTTTAGAATGGGTATGAAATAGACTAATACTCATGGTTTAAGAAATGCTATATTAACCACAGAAACACTGTCGCTTTTCAAATCCAATTAAATGACTGCTTAGAAATGCCCAGAGTATGCACACATTTTCTGAAAAGCACCGAAGCCCAAGTCCCACACTGTAGTATGTAATACCATAGCTATGTCATTGGCAATGAAAAAAATGTCACTAATGCAGTTTGAAGGGAAGAAGTCAACATCTGGAATATAAACTACTCCAGACATTTTTAAAATGTTTTAATGCTTAGCTATGGGTAGAATTAATTTACTTTTCAGTTCGTCAAGGGTGATAACACATATAAATGAGGTCACTCATAAGATGAATCCTAGGAAATATCTACGCGCTGACTCAGATTACCCACTTCACACATTTTACGCCACTTAGTAAGTAGGTCCTCCAAGCAGCAGCAACAGTTTAGGAATTTCTGGGTCATAAAAATTTCACTGCTACATTGCAGCCCAAAGGGGTCATGATTACTTTCTTGAATACTTTTTTTTTTTAATATCTGTTTGAAATTTAATTACCTTGCTGAGGGGAAAGTCATCGTCTGCACTTTGTGATTTCCATGGCTCTCTCTGTTCTGTTCGAGAAGCCACCACCCTTTGAAGGGAATAAATCTGTGCTTCTGGATCTTTTGTAGAAAAAGCCTAAAAACAGCTAGACCTTAATCTGTATTTGGACTGTGTAATGTATTCTCATTGGTTTCCATTTTCTTGGATACAGAGAGTGATGTCACAAAGGTGAAGTGTGAGGAGGCAGTGAGGTAATAAGTATCAAAATGCTCTTAAAAATAGTAGACCCAAATCAGAGGCCCACATTTGAGTATGTGGAAAAAGTCTTGAGGTTAAGTGTTCTCTTCAAAACAAATGCTTCAGAATTCACGTAACAGTCATCAGCTTGTCCTAATGGAAAACCCAGTGGCTCTTGTCCTCATGTTCACATAGACTTCTCAAGGCAAATGATTCTTTCAGGAGGTCTAAACAAATGTTCTGAAGAAAATGATGGGGCACCTTCTTTGGAAATGCACGACCGGTTCTGAGTTGTCAGCAAAGTAGTTGAAGGTACCGGTTGTCCTGATTAGTGACATTTGTCTCATTGACTAGACTAGCCTCTTTCACATAGTTTCTCTGCCCATGGAATTCAAGGCCAGTGAATCACGAAGCTGTAGCATAGTTTGAAAATTTTCCTTGTGATTTGTCAAGTTCTCTCCAGACAGACTTCTTGTTGTAGAGTTCCTTTTTTGCCTTGTTGAGGTATTTTGAGAAGTTGATTTTAAATATATATGGAAGGGGCATCTGGGTGGGTTAGTCAGTTAAACGTCCGACTTTGGCTCAGGTCATGATCTCACTGTTCCTGAGTTTGAGCCCTGCTTTGGGCTCTGTGCTGACAGCTCAGAGCCTGGAGCCTGCTTCAGATTCTGTGTCTCCCTCTCCCTCTGCCCCTCCCCCACTCATGCTCTGTGTCTCTCTGTCTCAAAATTAAATAAAACCAAAAAAAAGGTTTTTTTAATAAATAAATAAATAAAAATGTTTATTTTGAGAAAGAGAGAGAACGCACATGGATGCAAGAAGGGGAGGGGCAGGGAGAGAGAAGAGAGAGAGAATCCCTCTGCTGAGAGTGCAGAGCCCCAGGATGCAGGGCTTGATCTCCTGAACCTCAAGATCATAACCTGATCCGAAATCAAGAGTCACATGCTCAACTGACTGAGCCACCCAGACACCCCTTAAAAAAAACTTTTTAAAGTTTGTTTTAAATAAAATAATCTTTACATGGTTTCTCTTGCCCCCTAACCCCCCCCCCCACACACACACACATTACAGCTGCTTCCACATACACCCTGGTGTTCTGCTTTAAGATTTATTATAAACATTCTTATACCTATAACATTGCTGATCTCTTAGCAGAGTCTACCTAGAGCAGAAGACTTGTAGATTTAATGTTCTCCTGAAAATCATGATAATACTATCTTAATATAAAGTCTGGTAGTGACCAAAAGTTACAGTTAAGGAACTACCATGTTTGTTTTTACCACACGCACCAATAGTCTTGCACTTATATTTGCAAGGGATTTTTGTATTCATGTCCTTGGAGAGATTGGCTTTTGTCCCAGTCTTGCTATATAATCCAACCTCAATGATAAGGCCAAGATCATGGGAGACTCACATTCGATATTAATACTGGGGGAGTGGTTTGCTCGCCTTGAAATATATACAGAAAATAACGCAAACTATGGCCTACCATTAGGATACCGCTTCTGACAGGAGTTTGTCTCTGTAGCATCTGAAAAATATCCCATATCACTGTTTTCCTTCGGAGTTAACAACTGACTCCTCCTATAAACACACCGAAGAATTATGTAAATAAGGCGATAATCATATAATGATAAGTACATACCCAAACCATCATCTTCAGTCTGCACTGTGTTGTGAAACAGCCCATTTCAGACAGAAATGTCTGAACTATGTAAAGCAGCCTGCCACATAATAGATTTCAACTCTGTTAGTTTTTAAAGCAAATTTTTCAAGCAATTGCACCGATTCCCAGAATGTGTCTTTAAGAATCAGAACAGTTTTTATTTGTCAGGTCTTACTTGGAAAATGGTTCCTTTTTCTTTTCTCACGTCTCTTGTACTCTTCTCTGTTTTCATTCTGAATACAAGGCCCAAATGCCCACTTGCTATGCTTTTATCAGGGTCCCTGCCGCTCCCTACAGCAAAACTCCTGAGGCTTTGATGGCCCACCTTGTCCCCCCTCCTCCTTCAGAGCAGGGAACAAGTTGCCCAGCAGATAAGACTGACACGTTCCTGTGGAGCTGGGCCCTGTGAGGGCCCTGGGGGGGGTGCAGCAGCCACGCCTTCTGGACAGATGGTGTGTGATACCAGTGTGCTGCTGTTCATTTCAGGAATCATGCTTAGGGCAGAAGGTGCTCCTGGGTATCAGCATCATTAGGATTAATTCTAGAAAAGAATGCAGGAGATACTATTTTCTAATGTTAAAGCCACCACGTTTTATTCTTGTGGCCTTGAACAAGATACGTGACCTCTCTAAACCCCCTTTCCTCATCTGTAAAAAGAAGGAAAATAGTAAGATACATACCATAAGGCTGTTGTGGGGACCGAGGTGAAACAACACATATGAAGCGCCTGACCCAGAGCGAGCCCCAATTCATGTCACCACAACTGTTTCATGTCACTATTGTCTCTCTCAGTAGCTGAGGTCTCACTGGTGGGCATTCCTTGGAGGTCCTGGGAACAGATGAATTTTACAGAAACCTCAAGGAATAACTTCCAGGCTTCAAAACAGAAATGCCATTAGCTTGGTGCTACCAACATAAAAAAGATAATGTTGACCTTTATAAAACTTTCCTCCTGGGTCTTTTTTGTTTGACTCAGATCTAGAGTTTGTGAAGCGGGCCCCTCCCCGCTGCTGTGGGCTTCCATGCCCAGTAAACCTGGTTATAAACACCACTCAACCATTAAAGCCCAAATGAACTCAAGTGGGTGTTTGATTACAGGTTTGATTAATGAAACCCAGACCTTAGACTAAGTGTAACCATGCCGGATTCTTTAAATCTTGAAAACATTTGAGAACTAAAACACTGTGGGTAAGTAAGTAAGGCAGGCCTCTTAGGGAGAGACCTTATAGCTACTCATTTTAAAGTTTGGGCTTCTTCTGAGTTATTTGTTTTCTTTCCCTCCCCATCAACCAAGAGAATTTTTCTGAACATAGGCAACATAGGCATCCTGAGTTATCTTTGTTTATTCTATAAACAGGCTACCACGTAATCTATGAAATCAAAGGCGGTCTTATCAGCAGGCAAAAATACATTCTATCCTCCTGCATCAAGTTGTTAGACAAGCTGCAAGAACAGAATCAGAAAGATAAAGCCTTGAAGCAGTCTTAGGGTCAGTTTGAATTTGGGTGAATTAAATGCTCTTTTCCTCTGCAAACGGAAGAATTGCAGTTGCAGGAAAAACCGGATAGCTGGCCATGGAAGACAGCAGATTCAAGGCTTATTTGAGGAAGACCAGGGGGTGGTCGTCTGGAAGCTATGAGAGAGGGCTGTCATTCACACTTTTACATACCATGTATTCCTGCCTATGTAAAGGGTTTCTTTTCTCAGCTATTTCATTAGTCCCCCAATAAAGAGTTTTGTTTTGGGAGTTTTTTGGGAGGGTGCGGGTTGTTTGGTTGTTGTTTTGTTTTGTTTAAGTATTTGCTTTTCAGCAAACCTAAATTATTTCCCTAATTATAAATGGACATGTTACTCCTGGGCAGTGGTAAAAAAGCACCCAAAGTAAAAATATGACCCTTTTTCCAAAGAAGAATCTGACTCAGGTTCTTATTCTTGCTTGAACTCTAAAGGCTTTGACCCTTGAAGCTGCTGTATAAGAATTTTTTGAGTAATTATTTGCACTACTGCTACGACTGTGGCAAACATTATCCTGTCCTATACAGGATGTTGTAAAAAGAACTGGGTGTTAAAGAGGCACCAATTTCCTTTCTGTCTAAGAACTCATAAAATTTTTGAATAGAGTGTCTAAGATTATTATTTATTACAGATTACTAAAAATTGGTTTATTTCTGCCTTTGAATTTTTATTTGAGACAGAATATACTATTTATTTTACCAAGAGCTCTGCTTGGTTGCTTGTTGCTGTTCCCATTTCTATGAAAGGAGACTTCACCCCGGGGCCCTGTGTGGAGCTACATAATGGCCCAACCTAGGTGCTCTAGAAGAATAAAATTTCTCATTGAGAGTTGTTGGTTCCGTGAAGAGTAAGAAGTAGCTGATAGTACCATAGCAATGTGTCATTTTACTGTAAAATAGTAATAGTCACTTTAAATGAAGAAAGGTAGGGGCGCCTGGGTGGCTCAGTCAGTTAAGCATCTGACTTCAGCTCAGGTCATGATCTCACGGTTCATGAGTTCAAGCCCCGCATGACAGCTCTGTGCTGACAGCTCAGAGCCTGGAGCCTGATTTGGATTCTTTGTCTCCCTCTGTCTCTGCCCCTCCCCAGCTTGCACTCTTTCTCTCTCTCTCTCAAAAAATAAACATTAAAAAAAGGCTTTTAAAAAAAAGTGAAGAAAGGTATAAAGGTATTTTTACACCATTCACTTCTTAATGAAGTTTCTAATACTCTTCTAAATTATAATTTTTTATAGAATAAAGAAGCTCAGGGGCGCCTGGGTGGCTCAGTCAGTTGAGCATCCGACTTCAGCTCAGGTCATGATCTCACGGTTCATGGGTTTGAGCCCCACGTCGGGCTCTGTGCTGACAGCCCCAAGCCTGGAGCCTGCTTCAGATTCTGTATCTCCCCCACTATCTGACCCTCCTCTGCTCACGCTGTCTCTCTCTCTCTCAACAACACATTAAAGAAAAAATTTTTAGAATAAAGAAGCTCATTGAGCATGTCAGCTATTTGGAAAAAAATATTTATCTACCCATCATTGGTTTCCTATCTTTGCTAACATTATTTCTTTACTCTGTAGGCGTCTAAACACTTTAAACAAATGTGCAGTGATGAAGCTGGAAATTAGTCCCCATCGGAAGAGAGTGAGTATAGAAGATACGTGATAGGATGGGAGGAAAAGGGGGCAGACCAAAAACTGTGTTTTCTAAGAGGTTTTGTCTCTCAAACTCTTTTTACTTCCTTATTTCAAAAACATCTACATTTTTAATGTTATAATCCAGTCATGTTTACCAGAGACCAAGTAGCCTAATGTAATTGAAACCAATGGTTACAGATAGCCAATAAATCGCAGTTTTCCTACTTTTTTTTTTTTAATTGAGATAAAATTGACATATTAGTTTCAGGTGTACAACACAATGGCTCAATATTTGCAAATATTACAAAGTGACCACCACAAGAAGCCTAGTACACATCCATCACCACACGTACTTAACAACAGTTTTTTTTTCTTGTGATAAAAATCTTTAAGATCTACTTTCTTAGCAATTTTAAAATATTCCATACAGTATGACTAACTATAGTCACCATGCTATACATCACATCCCCGAAACTTACTTATTTTATAAGTGGATGTTTAGTTCATACCTTTTATCCTCTGCCTCTGGCAACCACCAGCCTGTTCTCTGTATCTATGAGGGTTTGGTTGTTTGTTTTTTTTAAACTGTTTTCGATTGGAACAAATCCTCTATTATTTTGCCTTGTTAACTCAGTGCCTACTCCAGATTAAAGGAATGAGGCGTAGGAAATCCCAGTGAATCTTCCATTATTCCCTTCAGAAATTAAAGCTAAAGTTCTTTGGGAATTCCCGCCCTTCCCATATAACAGTAACCGTGTTTCAGAGCTGCTGGGATGAAGAGGAAGGCCAGCTTGTGGGGTGCTGAAGAATAATGAGAGGGAGGGAGAGTTGGGGGAGCCGGAGGGAAGGGCAGGAAATCCCACACATTCTAGTCGAATGGAGGCACATAACTTCTGTGGATGAAATGTGAGGACCTTTTATGAGATCTTCAGAGAAGAAGTGGGTGTAGGCCTGGGAGTGAGTGTCACAAATTAGAGTCAACAGGAATAAGGCTGGTCAAAGAGCGTATTTCTGACTGTTCAGAGTGCAAATTTTAATTATCCTAGAGTCCCTGTCTCGCAACAAGCTGCCTTCTCGGGGGAGTTAAACCTTTTAAACAAATGAACTGGAACCTCACCACCCACTGGGCTGTGGCGAGGAGTCTACAAGTCAGCATTTAATGCTCTCTACTCATTGTCCTGTGAAACGGGGGCCATGTGATCCTTTCCACACCGGTGGGAAAGACATGCATCATACTGAACTGTGCCTTTTGATATCCCGCCTAAAAGGTTCAGATGCAGTAGTTTGTGACACAGCGTAACCCTGAGTCCTGCCCATAAATCAGGCATAATCAGCAAAGATGTTACATCGTGTTTGTGAACGTTCCATGCTGTCAGGCCTGGGTATTTGTGAGGCCTTGTTAAATTGCCTGGAGCATGTCTGAGGTTGAAACTTCACAGGACATATGTGGCATTAGCTCTAGACCCCGTGTCTGGGTGGGGGAGGGGATGAAAAAGAACAGGTAAGAAGCTGAAATGTATCAGACTGAAGAGATGCAGTGACTTACCTTGCTTGGTGCCTCCATGGGTCTGGTAGGAGATGTTGTATACTTTTAGGGTGGCTCCAGATGTCAGTGTCCATTCTTCTTAGTGTTTGAAAACTACCTTTTTGATTGCAAAAGAGAATATAAACACATGCTATCAACAGACAGCAAAATTGGAGGCAGACCAGAGGGAGTCCTACCCGTTGCTGACTCCAGTTCAAAATACTTTGCATGCCTGGAATTTTCACAGATCTTAGAGGCTTCCTCTGTGAGCAATTAAAGAACAGCCTATAGATCCAACAGTTTCTACAAAATAATTCTTATTTAGCTTGAAACACGCGGTCAGGCTTTTTCCTGTTAGAGTCCTGACATGCAACGTACATCTTTGCCATTTAAAAAAGAATAATAAGGGGCGCCTGGGTGGCTTAGTCAGTTAAGCGTCCGACTTTCGCTTAGGTCATGATCTCGCGGTTCGTGGGTTCGAGTCCCGCGTCGGGCTCTGTGCTGACTGCCAGCTCAGAGGCTGGAGCCTGTTTCAGTCTGTGACTCCCTCTCTCTCTGACCCTCCCCTGCTCACGCTGTCTCTCTCTCTCTCTCCTAGACACAAATTTAAAAAAAATAAATAAAAAAGAATAAAGTAACAATCATGATAATAATAAAATAAAGATGTAAAGGGGGAATTGACACCGATGGCGCATCATGAGCCGTGTCCTGGCCGCCGGGCCCCCAGCACACGTCCCGCTCCCTGCTGCCTGCCGGTCCCAGTGATGAATGCCTCCATTCTGTCTTTGCAGAGTGAGGATTCCGACGAGGACGAGCCCTGTGCAATAAGCGGCAAGTGGACTTTCCAGAGGGACAGCAAGAGGTGGTCCCGGCTGGAAGAGTTCGATGTCTTTTCTTCAAAGCAGGACGCAGCCCCCGGGGCCCCCGACGACGCGCCCCTGAAGAACGCGGCGAGCCACGAAAGCATGCTGACGGACCTCAGCGAGCGCCAGGAGGTGGCCTCGGTTCGCAGCCTCGGCAGCACCGGCAGCCTCCCGGCGCACGCGCCCCACGCCGGGGATGCGGCGACACCCCGCACGAACTCCGTCATCAGCGTGTGCTCCTCCGGCAACTTCGTGGGCAACGACGACTCTTTCTGCAGCCTGCCGTCTCCCAGGGAGCTGTCCGGCTTCGGCTTCAGCGCCAAAGGCCACGAGAAGAACGCCAAGTCCAAGACGCGCAGCCTGCTGAAACGCATGGAGAGCCTGAAGCTCAAGGGCTCGCACCACGGCAAGCACAAGGCGCCTTCCAAGCTGGGGCTGATCATCAGCGGGCCCATCCTGCAGGAGGGGGTGGACGAGGAGAAGCTGAAGCAGCTGAACTGCGTGGAGATCTCCGCGCTCAACGGCAACCGCATCAACGTGCCCGCGGTGCGCAAGCGGAGCGTTTCCAACTCCACGCAGACCAGCAGCAGCAGCAGCCAGTCGGAGACCAGCAGCGCCGTGAGCACGCCCAGCCCGGTCACCAGGACCCGGAGCCTCAGCGCCTGCAACAAGCGCGGGGGCATGTACCTGGAGGGCTTCGACCCGTTCAATCAGTCCACGTTCAACAAGGTCATGGAACGGAACTTCAAGAACCGCGAGACCTACCCAGAGGACGCAGTGTTCTACATCCCGGAAGATCACAAGCCCGGCACCTTCCCCAAGGCCCTCTCCAACGGCAGCTTCTCGCCCTCCGGGAAGAACAGCTCCGTGAACTGGAGGACTGGAAGCTTCCACGGCCCCGGCCACATCAGCCTGCGGAGGGACGACGGCAGCGACAGCCCCAAGGAGCTTAAGCGACGCAACTCGTCCAGCTCGGTGAGCAGCCGCCTGAGTATCTATGACAACGTGCCGGGCTCCATCCTCTACTCCAGTTCGGGTGACCTGGCCGACCTGGAGCACGAGGACATCTTCCCCGAGCTGGACGACATCCTCTACCACGTGAAGGGGATGCAGAGGATCGTCAACCAGTGGTCGGAGAAGTTTTCGGATGAGGGAGACTCTGACTCCGCCCTGGACTCGGTCTCTCCGTGCCCGTCGTCTCCCAAACAGATCCACCTGGATGTGGACAATGACCGAGCCACGCCCAGTGACCTGGACAGTACCGGAAACTCACTGAATGAGCCGGAGGAGCCCTCCGACATCCCGGAAAGGAGGGATTCGGGGGTCGGGGCCTCTCTGACCAGGTCCAACAGGTGAGAGCTTGGCTTCCCTCCCCCTCCCGGAGATAGGGAGGGAGGTCGGAAACGGACTGCTTCCGCTCTCGTGTGGGGGGCATGGGGTCAGGGTGTCCCCTGCCCCGTGAGCTCCTGAGAAAACCGGTAGAACAGGAGATCCTAACATCCGAAAAGGTGGATGTTGTTTCGTGCGCGCAGAGTTTCAGCTTGGGAAGCGGAAGTAAGTCTCGTGGCTGTATGGTGGTGATGGTGTGCAGCAGTGTAAAGAGACTTTATGCCCCTGAGCTGTCACTTAGCAGTGGTTAAGATGGCCATTTCTGTAATGTGTATCTTATCGTGGGGGAGGGGGGGTAGGAAAAGAATGGAATAGAAGTCAGTCCTCTGGGTTCCTAAGATAAGAGGCCATCAGGCCACCCACCGCTGATTTTGTGTCTGCCTGTTAAAAAGGCCTGGTGCTCACCCCTCCCTTTGCCCCTCTCCTTGGTGCTCACCCCTCCCCTGCTCCTCTCCCTGGTGCTCACCCCTCCCTTTGCCCCTCTCCTTGGTGCTCACCCCTCCCCTGCTCCTCTCCCTGGTGCCCACCCCTCTCCTGCTCCTCTCCCTGGTGCCCACCCCTCTCCTGCTCCACTCCCTGGTGCCCCCCCCTCCCCTGCTCCTCTCCCTGATGCCCACCCCTCCTCTGCTCCTCTCCCTGGTGCTCACCCCTCCCCTGCTCCTCTCCCTGGTGCCCACCCCTCCCCTGCTCCTCTCCCTGGTGCTCACCCCTCCCTTTGCCCCTCTCCCTGGTGCTCACCCCTCCCCTGCTCCTCTCCCTGGTGCTCACTCTGACCCTGCTCCTCTCCCACAGGCATAGGCTACGATGGCACAGTTTCCAGAGCTCCCATCGTCCGAGCTTGAACTCTGTATCACTGCAGATTAACTGCCAGTCTGTGGCCCAGATGAACCTGCTGCAGAAGTACTCGCTCCTAAAGCTGACCGCCCTGCTGGAGAAACACACACCTTCGAATAAGCACGGTTTTAGCTGGTAAGAGTTCTCTGTGCTCAGTCAGCTAATTGGAAGTGTTTTCGGTCAGCTCCCTGAAGCTGTCCCAGCACTGAGTATATGACAGTCCCATCCTCTATGAATACTTTTGGCTATCCTCCAAATGTAATCCCTGCATTCTTGAGGCCACATCCGATACTGCTCAAACCGATGTAACTTTTGGGACTAAGCAGTGGGATTGGTGGAGTGAGATTCAGCAGCCGGAGTGACAAATGGGCCAGTTGATGGGGTGAGAATGCATGGCTGTTCCATCACCCTGTACAGGCACCTCCTTCCCAGTGTTAGAAGGAGCCCCTCGGGGGTTAAGAGATGTACCGATCAGATCATTTTAGGGAAGAAAGGAAAGAAAAATGTCACTCAGGTCACAGGATGCTGAGACCAACTATGAAATGCTTGCTGTACAGTACTGGGCCTTCTAACCTTCTCCGGGTATGTTTTTAGAAATCATTTTTGATTTAAATACTTGAAGCATCACTCAAAAGTCTACCTGTGCTAAAAAATTTAGGTCATGTTCCTTTCTAATAAAGTCACTTACAGTGAATAATAAACGTAAGGAATTCACTGCTCTAAGATACTATGGACTAAATATAGACGAAGGTAAAATCGCTCAGGTGAACAGTTCATAATTACTTTCAAAACTACGGCCCTCGGTGTGTATCATGTGAGATGGACACCGTTAGGCTGGATGGGCCACAAATGTGACCCCATGTGTGTGTATCTTAAGTTTTCTGCTAGCAGTGCAAAGCAGAGAACTCTCTCTGGATTGACATCCAGGTGCATTTCACAGTGTCAGCTGGGTAACCTTAAGCCTTTCCCTAATCTGAGTGTTTATCATCTGGATCCACTACTTTTTATAAAAACAGAAGCAGCCCGTGTCCTCAGTGACGCTCTGGAGCAAACCAGAGGGGCCTGGGCGCGTCGGCCAAGCAGCGGAACTGTTGTTTCTCTCCAGCTCCCCGTCTCCTCAGGACTCGTAGTGAGTTTAGCTTCAGCATCAAAGCACCTCCCGTTCAAAGGCTGTTATTATGTGAGCCTTGCTAAATACAGAAGTTGTTTGTTCTGAATGACAGAAATAAGTATTGACCGGTTTATCCCCGCATGCTTCAGATTCTCAGTGGAGATCGTAATGTGTTCTTTGCACATTCTGCCGCTGGCTTTTCTCCCCCGACAAAGCAAGTATTATGCACACTTATGGCCATGATACCATAAACTTACTGTATGGAAATACAAATTTGGCTGTGTGCTTCAGCTTTCCCTTTCGTAGGGCTATAAACAGTACCGTGCCGTGGCTGTTGGTGAGCACTCAGAAGTCAAAGCAGTCCGTCTTCTGCACTGCTCCTCTGTGCGTAGAGTCATATTTTCCCGGCTGGCTATTTAAAAGTGCATATTTCACATTCTCAGTTCTGAGTTGCCCACCCCCTTCCCACCAAACCCTCAAGAATCTGAAAGTCCGTACTACTTCTTGAGTTCTGGTCAGTTTTTCCAGTGAGTCAAAACCAAATGTAAAAGCCTCGCATTGTGGGATCCATGGAATAGGGAGAAATTCTACACAAAGTTCTTTTCCTATTCGGCCTTGCCCTTTCTTGTCCTGTTTAGAGAGGTCACTTGTAGAGCTGAAATTTCTGCTTGACAGCATTAAATGCATGACCTCGGTTTCCTGCTGCTCCATATACTGCTGGGGCTGGACCTGGTTTCAGGACTCCAGGGAGCCTGCAGTAGGCTTACAAAACCTTCATTGTTCTTTTCCATCTTCTTTTAGAAACCTAAAGATGTTATATTCTCCAGGGTCATCAGCAGGAGAATTTATTTTGACTTCAGGTCATTAGCTTGGCCCCCACTGTTAAGCTCTGGAATTGGTTCTCATTATGTTGGACCAACGTCATGTATTTGCTGTTTTCTCATCTGGCGTTACATGATCCTTTTTAATACCCTAAATATTTTGCATCTCATTAAGAACTTAGAAGTGATTCTTGTTCATTTACAGGACAAATGGGGACGTGTTTTTCAAATTCTGTTAACGAAGTTCCTAAATTATGACCTCAAATGTTGTTTTCTGTTTCTGGTCCTTCCTGTGCCGCCATTTTGTAAGGAAGCCCATCAGCCCCCTTAAGGATATAAACCCATTTCTCAGAGCTAATAGTGGGAGGAGAATCCCCAGTGGAGAAAATGTTGCTGGGCCTCAGAGCCCCAACTCTTAGAAGGTCCAGAAGAGTACTGTCCCGTGAAACTGTCTGTGATGGTGGAAATGTGCTGTATTCGCTCAGATGGTAGCTAATGGTCTCAGGTGGCTAGTGAGCACTTGAATTGTGGCTAATACAACTGAGGAACTAAATTTGTAGTTTAATTTAAATAGCCACCCGAGGAGCACAGATAGAAAGCTCACAGGGTTTACCTGCAAAGATGGATAAGAGTCTACAGACAAATAAACATACTTCCCCACATCTGTTCTTTAAATAGGGCTGTGCCCAAGTTCATGAAAAGGATCAAGGTTCCAGACTATAAGGACCGGAATGTGTTCGGGGTCCCTCTGACAGTCAACGTGCAGCGCACAGGACAGCCCCTGCCCCAGAGCATTCAGCAGGCCATGCGCTACCTCCGCAACCACTGTTTGGATCAGGTGAAAACTGCTTTGTGCAGGTCCCAATGAATTATAGGACCTCAGATGCATGCTACTTTTTTATAGTTTTGTAGTGAAAATGTTGCTTCTGTCTTGACACCTAATGTTTTTCTTCCACTAGGTTGGGCTTTTCAGAAAATCAGGCGTCAAGTCCCGGATTCAGGCTCTGCGCCAGATGAATGAAAGTGCCATAGACTGTGTCAACTATGAGGGACAGTCTGCTTATGACGTGGCAGACATGTTGAAGCAATATTTTCGAGACCTTCCTGAGCCACTAATGACGAACAAGCTCTCAGAAACCTTTCTGCAGATCTATCAGTGTAAGTGTTCCTTGATCTTACCGTTGTTGGCCTTGGGGAAAAGTGGGACCACCTGAAACCTTGGCTTCCTTTGATGCCATTCTTTCAGAGCCACATGATGACCTCTTGGAAACACATGTCATCTATTTATTTCTTCATTTTCTCCTTGTTTGTAGAATAGGTTTCTGTCTACCTGTTAAAGAACGCAAAAATTCCCCTATCATCATTCTCTAATTACTGAAGCAATTACACATTTTTACATTGTGTTCCAGAAGCTCATTCTTTCATTCGTTTCTAGAACAGTCTTCTCTAAGATGCTTAAAAGAGCAGGTACCAAGATATTTCAGTTGATTCACATCTCTAGCGGGGCCTGTTGTGTTTAAAACGTCACAGGTATCTGTGTGGTTTATCTTGCTGGAAAATGAATAAATAATCTTTTTCTGTTATTCATCTCTGCTTCTGCCAGAAATACTTGGGAAAACAATACCCATGCCCTTCTCACTTTTAAGTAAAGCTTAAAGCAAACAGTTGTCTAAATTAATGATCAAGATCAGGATTATAGCTTTTACGGCCCTGTGTTTTTCTTGGCTCAGTGTGGTGTTACAGCAACGTAATATAAAAGCAGCTTCTCTCCGTGCTCAAATTGTCTTCAGTCTGGCGCACCGGACCTTATTTTATGAGAAATGGAGCTGGTCTGGATTATTTCATTATTTGTTTCATCCTTTCAGATTTTCTGAAAACACAGGTCACATTTTCCCCACCAAGGTATTTGTTGTGTATTGTAACCATGGAGCTGTTAATCAGTGTGTCCTATGGAACTGCACTCAAGTGACTTGATTTTTCCACCACATGCCTCTTAAAAGGCAGATTTGCTTAGTAAAGGAGACCTGAAGGTTGGGCCCAGCATTTTCGACATGAATTTTTTTTTACTGGTTTAGTTCTCAAGCATATATTTTTATAATAGCCTCCCAGTTCACTTTCTAAAGCGTAAAGAAGTTACTAGTAAAAATATCTGTTGTTTCAACGGACTATTTCAGCAGATTACTTTCCCCGTTTTACGAATGAACAGATCAGTTCTAGGTATGGAAGGTCCCCAGAGATACTGGACATTTTGTATAAAGGCTAAGAAAGTTTTTATCCCCTTGTACATATCTTCAGTAAGATTTTTCACTGAAATTAAACAAAAGTATAACTGTGTACAGTGTTTTCAGTAATTGAGAATGATGAACTGGGGAGTTCTAAAAAAAAAAAAATACTTAGAAAAGCTATTCCAAAAACCAAAAGAACAGGCATAGTATCTGGAATTGAACCCTGAGGTGGATTTAGGATATTGGCATTGTGGGTGTTGAAAATTTTTTAATTCCTCCCCAGGCAGGAAATACTTGAGGGTAGTGACGCTGGTGGCGGTCCCTAATTTCTTCCATATTAACCTTAAGTACACTTTCTGCAAGCGCTCGTTCAGGACTGGGCTGAGGTGGTTGGTGCTGCTGTTTGCTTTGGGTCATTTCCTTGCAATGCGTGTGGAAAAGCACTGAGCTGATGGGGGAAATGCCGGTGTTACACAGGTGTGCCCAAGGACCAGCGCCTCCAGGCCATCAAGGCTGCCATTATGCTTCTGCCTGATGAGAACCGGGAGGTTCTACAGACGCTCCTTTATTTCTTGAGCGATGTCACAGCTGCCGTAAAAGAAAACCAGATGACTCCCACCAACCTGGCTGTGTGCCTAGCGCCTTCCCTTTTCCACCTCAACACCCTGAAAAGAGAGAATTCTTCTCCAAGGTACGGGTCAGATGAGATGTGCGCGCATGTTCTCTGTTCTCCAGATGGAAGCAGCCTACCTTTCCTGTGTTTTCATTGGTTACACACCCGAGTCAAGCACAGAGGAGTTTAGCTTCCATCCTTCACAGCTCCCTTCCTTCTTTCCTTCCTTCTCAGCCCCGGGCGGGGGTGGGGAGGGTGTAACTTTCCAGACCATCTAGTGACAACCAGGTTTTGAGCCAGAGATTTGGATGTGTGCTTTGCTATGGCAGGTGTTTGCCCTGCTTCCCCCCTCCCCCAGCGCCCTTTGTGACATTGCCACCAAACTCTCTGCCAGCAAAGGATCACATGGATTTACTGACCTCCAGAATTGGATGAGGATAAAGCCCTTGCTGCCCTGGCTTCTGCAGAGTCAACAAAGCCAGGCCCCAGCCCAAGCTGTGAGTTGTAAGGTGGTCAGCTGGGTCTCACAGAACTAAGGAGAGTGTTAAACCTCAAAGCTAGACCCAGCCCCAACCCATTGTGTGCAGAGTTTCTTCTCAGATGTATACAAGCTGGGAGTGGCCGTAGCAGAAGTCCGAGAATCTGGCAAATAACAAAGGCTGTTATTTACTCAGCACTTATTCTGACCCAACCACAAGACTACACCCTTGACCTTCATTCTTTCATCTAATCCTTGGAAGGATGCTAGGAGGTGAAGATACTGGCAAGGCCTATTTATAAACGAGGACATGAGGGCAGGGAGGCTCGGTTTAATAGGTGACTTGCCCACATCTGAAGGGGAAATGGCAGCTGGAGCTTCTTACTGATGTGAATATTTCACATAGGGGCCTCAGAGCGGAGCAGGGGAGAAAGGAGTCACTGGCTGGACTTAACCCCAAACGTGAAACCATCCAGCTAATCCTTCTCCTCAGCTCTGAAGGTGCTTGACACATATTCCTTAGCTCCAGGTTCATCCCGGTTCTGCTAGTCAGAGTGAGCTTTGCTTCGGAAAGCCATACAGTACGTAAATATCTTTTTATCTGGTTCTCACGTGGACAGATGCATTCCATCTTCAATAGGATAGGGAACTAGAGATGAGCAGGAGAGAGATATCAGATAAGATTAAGACAAAACCTTTAGGAAACAACAGATTGTCCCCTCACCTTCAGGAGAGGATTGTATTTATTTAAACCATAAAGAATTAGTGACGCTATTTCCCACAACATCCGGCGCCTCCCATCTGCGCACCCCTGGAAACTGCCCTTTCTTCCCACTACCACCTAGAGACCTTCTGGGCCATCCTATTTAAACAGGAACCTATTTAACGTGATGGCTTTAAATAGCCTGGATTTCACCGAAAACCATCCCTTTCACGGGTTTTTGTGCTTTGCTGACAAAACTGAGGAATTTTGTGACCAAAGTGAAGCTCTCCTGAAACTTTAAGAACAAATAGGCTCCAGTAAAATAGGTGTTTTCCTCTTCTCTGGGTTCCCTAGAATAACACATTAATTAAAACATACAGATATTTGAATCTTCCTCCTCCCTTTCTTCTGCCTAGGGTGATGCAAAGAAAACAAAGTTTGGGTAAACCAGATCAGAAAGACCTGAATGAAAACCTCGCCGCCACGCAGGGGCTGGCCCATATGATTGCTGAGTGCAAGAAGCTCTTCCAGGTGAGGCGTCGGGAGATCGGTGCTTGGTTAAGGATAACGTCAGAACCAGGTCATAGGTGCCATGTTGTTCACATCCTGCCACAGCTGGAGATCATATACATGGCTCAAGAATGTCTTTATTTTCTTCTGTAAGAACGCCTGATTTTATAACGTAGAAGCTCGTTAGAGCTAATGTGTTTAATGAAGTTTGCCTATCTCCATACCCCTTAAGAAACCAAAGCGACACATTTTTGAAATAAGTTCTGTATCTGAGAAGCAAGCCCTGGTTTAGTCACTTACCCTCTACTGTGACTTTCCAAAGCAGAATACCTTACATGAGAATAGGCTTTTTGGACACCTTTATGAAGGTGGTCTATTCATATCCTCGGGACAGCACGTTAGGGCTGTGGGGCCACCGTCCGTCTGCCGGAAACAGAGCAGTGGGGACCCTCACTTCCCTGAGAACCCGGTCTGCAGGTCTGCGGCTCCCACGCTGCTGCTTCTGTGGGCATCGGGAACGGTACAGGCAGACTCACCCCCTTCTCTCGCATCCCCCACAGGTTCCTGAGGAAATGAGTCGATGTCGGAATTCCTACACAGAGCAGGAGCTGAAGCCCCTCACCCTAGAAGCATTGGGACGCCTGCGAAACGATGAGGCAGCCGACTACCAGCACTTCCTCCAAGACTGTGTGGATAGCCTGTTTAAAGAGGTGAAGGAGAAGTTTAAAGGCTGGGTCAGCTACTCTACATCTGAGCAGGCTGAACTGTCCTATAAGAAGGTAAGCCTTGTCCCCGCTGTCAGCCAGTGGTCGGGATTCAGGTTCATCAGAGAGGAGACCCTGTGGCCAACACGGCTCTCTGGGAGTCCGTCCGCCATTCCCTCCCTTGTAGATCTGGGCAGCCAGGTGATTGAGCTCCCCAGGTAAGGGGAGAAGACAGTCCAGCAAAGAGTAACAGCCCTCTAACACTCGTCAGAGGAATCCGACCACCTAATGAAATCTTTCTGTGCCACTGAACCATACCAGAGCCCCCTGGAATATTTTACTAGTGGTATTGGGCTTTAGGGCATTTTATGACATGATCATATTTTTCTATAATTTGCTCAGAATCCCCTTGTACTGTCCTCCATTCTCAGCCACTCTTCTCTTGGCCCTTTAACAAGCGGAGAGGAGTTGGTGGAAAAGGTAACTTGTTAGGACTAAAAGCCCCACGAAGGCAGTGGCGTCTTGTATGACTCAGCATGACAGGCCCATGATAGTATCTCTTGACCCTGTCTCCGCCACCCGGAAAAGAAATGAACAGTGGGAACATCTGGGTGCCAGGTGGGCTTTAGCATGTATATGTAAATCAGCTTATTTTATTGCATTGACTCTCATATAGGTCCCAAGAAACAGATGTTAATAATTTTGACTAGTGTAAGGCCAGGCTTTCTGGCCTGCTCTTGAATATACTTGGGGACACCAGCATATAGATAATAATTAGCCCATAAACACGTGACCATAAATAGGCCAGCAGTTTGCCTTGAGAGTGTAGGTCTGTGTGAATTATCGGAGCACCAAAAAATACATCCTTTTTTCAGGTGAGTGAAGGGCCCCCTCTGAGGCTCTGGAGGTCAACCATCGAAATCCCTGCTATGCCTGAGGAAATCTTAAAGCGCCTACTTAAAGAGCAGCACCTCTGGGATGTAGACCTGTTGGATTCCAAAGTGATTGAAATCCTAGACAGCCAAACCGAAATTTACCAGTATGTCCAAAACAGTATGGCACCCCACCCTGCCCGGGACTACGTCGTTTTGAGGTGAGAGTTTCCAAAATGCTTACTGTGGCAGGGTGAGCCTGGTGCCACTGAGTGTGATTAGATGGTAACATTATGTAAAACAGAATGTGTGGAACCCTTCCAGACATGGAGAATGTATCTGTATGTTTTCCAACAGTGTGTTAACCACTGAAAACTGTTTGAACACTTCTGGAACTGAACTCAGAAATAGAGCCACATTCAGTTGAAGATGCTCATTGGTAGCAGATTCTTGGCCCTTTTAGGATAGATTTTCTCCCTAGAAACAGCAAGTGAATGCGTAAGCCAGGAAATAATGTCTAAGTTCCCAGGGCGCTGTGGTTAAAGCTGAATTATATGTAATTCACAAATTCTCTGGAGACATGATGGAAAGGGGAATTCCAAAAATCTATGAGGAGACATCTCCTCATTAGTCCAGAGCTTTCCAACAGAGCAACACTCATCTGGATGTCCATGTGCAGATAAATTTGTGAAATGTAAAAATGGCTTTCAGTCACACTTAAAATTGGTTCTCTTTCAAAGAACTGATATGTGACTATATACTCACTGGTGTGACTCTGCACAGAGTTACTCAATTCAAGAGCCCTTGCATAATAGTGCAAAGGACACCATCTCTCCAGGACTGGGTCACACCGCATAGCCACTGATCCTGCCCCTTAGCTGTCTTCTGAGAGTGGGGCCCCATTTTAAACTTGGCTTCTAGAAAATTCCATCTTTTTCCCTCTGATTTTTTCTGCAGAACATGGAGGACTAATTTACCTAAGGGGGCATGTGCCCTTTTACTCACCTCTGTGGATCACGACCGGGCACCTGTGGTGGGGGTGAGAGTCAATGTGCTCCTGTCCAGGTATCTCATCGAACCCTGCGGGTCAGGGAAGTCCAAACTCACCTACATGTGCAGAGCCGACTTAAGGTATGTTCTGATTCTAATTTTTGACACGGTGAGGGTCATGCAGGAGATGAGACTTCTTGTCTGATACAGAGAATGGCTTAAATGAACACATCATTGTGTCTTGTCTGTTCTCTAAAGAGCAGTTTTTGTAAAGTAACACCTTCGTGTTCCTTGGTGTTTGGGGGATTGCTTCCTGATTTCGGTCCCTTAGAAAATGTGGTACAAAAGCAATGAATTTAAAGCCACAGGAAGTGAGAGTTTGAAGTAGCAAACAGATGATTCTCATTTTATATTCAAAGATATTTGAATATATGACATACCCTTTTAGTAATTAATTAGGCCTGTACTCTGTGCCATCGATGAATATGTGTTCATATTCACAAATTTGTGAAATTCAGCAACACAGACAAAAAAAGAACCTCTAAAAAGTTTCCAGAGTGGTTAAATTCTCATTTGAAATCTTTACATCTCAGTACTTTTTCAACTGTCTGTGGTTTTTGATCTACATGCTAAACCTTTTTCCAAATACTGTCCCTCAATATCTGTACTCAGTATGTTGTTCCTTGAGAAACTTGTGGTTCCAGAGGTATAACAGCTGTGCCAGATTACCTTGGAATATGATCTTTACGTAGAAGGTTTCTGGATCAAGAAATGGAAATGTATTCCACATCCCCTCCAGCTTATTTCAGTGTTTTTGTGCTTTTCCTTCCCATTATAGGGGCCACATGCCAGAGTGGTACACAAAATCTTTCGGACATTTGTGTGCGGCTGAAGTTGTGAAGATCCGAGACTCTTTCAATAATCAGAACACTGAAACCAAAGACCCCAAATCTAGGTGATTACTGAAACCAAGCGACTGCGTCCACTGTCTGGATATTTGTTTCTAGAATTCTTGCCAGTCCTTGGAAGAATGCATTCTGAGTCTAACCTGAAACAAAGAAAACGACAAGTTGGAGTATAGGAATTGACTATCGCGATTTAAGACATTTTCAAAGCTGCTTCCTGTTTGTTTAAGGTTTAGAGTATAGACCTTGACTGGAATATAGAAGACTGTGCAAAAAAAAAAAAAAATTATTCTTATTCAAATTGCTTCTGAGAAGCAAAACTATAAATACATTACGGAAAATAATGAAGATACTTCATTCTCTTGTGATACTGGCGTATGTGTACCTATGTCATTTTATTTGCAGCGTGTTGAGGGACTGGTGTATCCACTGGAATAGTTGGTACTCTTTGACATGTTTCTCACTGAGATGAGCAAAGAAAGGTTTGCACAGAGGAGTGTGTGTATGTGTGTTTGTTGCTGGTTGAATGGCACAGATGTATACGCTGGAATGCAGTGGCTGGCACACTGAGGCGCCTCCAAGGAGGATACTGATGCGTCAGGTTCAGTTTAACCTGGAATATCTGACTGCCCATGGATCCATCCAGGAAGGGAACCCAACACCCTTGCCCACTTGTTTTTTTATTTTCCCAAGTTATTAAGCACATTCCTTTTTTTTTTTTTTTTTAAACCAACCTCCTCTTTCCTTAAAGTAATTGTAGTAGATTGATTCTGGTGTCCCATCTCAAACACAGTATATCTTTAGATCTGATTGCAAACAGTGATATAGTTTTTACTATAGACACAGTATAGATCAGTTCAGGGAAAAAACTCTGCCCCTCCCCCCATCCCCACCCTTCATTGCTCCAAAGCAGTTTTATTTTGGGTTTTTGTGTTTGTTGTTTATGTGTTTGTTTTTTAAGTCGAGATGTAACAAGTGAACACTAGCATCTGCTCCTCAATCAGGCCCCAGAACTTTTTACCTGTTGGAATTCTTTTTTTCTCATGTTCATAACCGAAACTCTTGAAAACATAGGAAACTATGTCTATCCCAAGGAAATCCCTGTAAATTTAAACCAAGGTATTAAATTTTAACAACAGGCATGGATTGTTGTTATTCACAACGTTTCTGAAGGCTGCACATACTTAGTAATTGGATTTGGCCTTTTCAGCAAATGGGTTTTCTGGCTTTATGACTTTTTTCCCCCTTGGCTTTGTTTTCCCTACCTTTCTTTTTCTTTTCCTTTATATTGATGCCCCTGGAATGTATGTTAGTGGTAAAGGAAAATAGCTATCACAGGAAGAAAACTCAAAAAAGTACCAGCACAGTTTTTTGGAAGGGTGGTCTTTATACAGGTTTTACTGTAGCCATAAAGATTGACTCATGAGACAGTATTAGTGACTTTATTTTGTATGGATCAAAAGTGAATAATGTATGAATGAGAGTTGTAAGAAGGAGTTTTATTTTGTTATATTATAGTTACCGTTGTCAGTGTTATTTCAAAGGTTCTTTGAAGAATTTGCAGCGGGGGGAAGATTAGAGTTTTAAAATTTGAGTATTTTGGATATCAGTGTTCCTCATGAAGATATACTTGTATATTCAATTTTAATAGCTTTCAGATTTGTAAGATTGTATGTTGTATTGTATATACCATTCTATTAAGATAAAGAAACATGTCCACATGTCCACTGTGCTTTCAAACCTAGATAAAGCATGATAAAAATTATTATTTAAAATATACTTGTATTTATACCTCAGATATTCTTTTGGGTTTTGTACCTCAAGGCTTTTTTTTTCCTAATGTAAATACACTTTACATGAATACAGTCTAAGTGAAAAAAAAATAAAAGAAGAGGTTTATAACTTGCTCTATATCTGTACAGAATATAACCCATAAGTGCACTATTAAATGTTTAAAGTAAGGGAAAGGTCTGGCCTGCTTTCCTCTGTATTGCATCTCACTCTTCCCCTCAGAACCACAGATTGCAAAGCGTATCATCCTGGCATCAACCAAAATGAAAATCGAATTTGCTGAAGGAAAAATCGGACTGCAAACAATTCCAAGGCCGAACTGCGACTGAGCCACCCACTAACAAACAGGAAGCCCTGGTGAAGGTTCAGGAAGCATGGAGATTCTCTCCTAACAAAGGTCGTTAGGAAACGATGCTGAGAAAGTTACAAGAATAAGGAATCAGCAAGAGAAAGATGCTCAGAAGCAAAGCCAAGGTCACCATTTAATTCCACAAAAGGTCTCTTTCCCACTGTTCAGCTTTCCTTGGAAAGGATTCCTTACATATTTGACAACAGGAGAATTCAGAGGGCGTGAACGTTCCAAGAATTCTGTGTAAGTCACCTAACATGATACGCCACAACTTCCTAATTGTGACTCATTGCCTAGATTGTAAGCTCTTCGAGGGCAGGGCTCTCCTGCACATCTTTATAACCCCCTACAGCAGCTTTCAGTGTTTTGTACTAGTAGGCACCTAATAAATTTATTTGCTAAATGGAACTGGTTGAATTAGCCCCTGTCATTTGAAAAGGAGGAGAATCGAGGCTGCCATCTATCGTAAGCCCTCACTTTGGTTCATCAGGGTCTATTTTGAGATTGTACAGAGTAGATGTTGCTAAAGTTTGAACGGGTAAAGATATGCGGAGACTCTCTGGAGGCTGTGGACGCTGCTGGTAAATTGAAGAGTTCTTTGTGACCGTTTTAAGCAATCTCGTTTCTAGGAAACTGGTATCCATTTTAGAAGGTTTTATTTTGACACTCACTCACTCTGGGCACAGTAAAGGGGAAAAAACCAAACCTCATAATTTTTAAAAAGACACACAGACCAAAGGCCTTTTTTTTTTTTTGGTCCCTTCTTCCAGACCTAGTTTCCTCAGAAGTAAATAAAATAAAGATCAAAACATAACATTCTGAGCCTGTAATACCTACTACTTTAGTTGCTGGACAGGCCACGGAAGGTTACCAGGATGGAGGAGACATCCTTACCGACCCGATTCAGTTGAGTCAGTTATTCAACACCGACTGTTTACCTCACACTGTGCTCAGTACTGAAGATAACAGCGGTGAACAAGGTGTCCCCACCGTGCCCTCACGGACACTAATGGACAAATGAAGTGCCCTGTACTGGCTGAGGACAGCTCTAATCCCAGGAAGGGCAGCTTAATATCTTAATTGACCAAAACTCAAGGTAACTATTCTCAAAAACATCTTACTTGCCAATTTATAGATAGAATAACATGGAAAATTCTGACAAAATTAAATAGTTTCTAAGACATTTTAAGAGCTGATGGACATAGGAGATTTTTGAAAAGTAAAATCTAAAGAAAAATTAAGGAAAATGATCCAAACCAAATCAGTAGTTTCTAGCATCACTAGTTAGGGTGTGTGTGTGTGTGTGTGTGTGTGTGTGTGTGTGTGTGTGTTATGTATAATGGTGTGTAGAATTTTATAGCACTATTCATGGGTCTTTATTCTACTTCTGTGCTCTTTACACACTTAATTTAAGCTTTACACATGCCCCATGAAGCATAAGTATTATTCTAAAATAAGGATATACCTTAGAGAGGTAGGGACAAATTAAGGTCCCCAGAGCAGGAAAAAGGAGCCAAGTTCCTTCCTTCCAGCCCAGGTCCACTACCCTGTCCATCTCCCATTTGTTGACCTTTCCCTAAGTAGGAAGAGATACTTGTCTCATCGTAACAGCCAATCCACGTGGCCACAGCATCAAAATTGAGAAAAACTCTAGGAAAAATGGAGGTTCACAGCAAAATAATCACCTTAATCCAAGTCTCAAATTCAATTGTCCCTATTCCTGAGATGCCTCAGGTAAAATTATGTAGGTAAAAATAAACACGAGACAATGTTTTGTTTCAAGTTAAGGCTCCAAAGAACTTACAGTTGTGTTTGCAAATTGAATATATGATTTGAAATGTACAAAGACGCGTCTCACGCCTCCCTGTGAAACACAGGACAGATTCTTCCCCAGCCGCCAGCCCAGAACAGACTGTGCTCTTACCGCCACTGGCCCAACCCCTCTGATCTTGAATCGCTTCAGGGTTACAAAGGTAACGTCTCCCCACGGGCTTCTTAACCTGCAGCTCAGAACCAGAACCCAGGTCCTGTGACTTTCTGCAGCCCCTCATTATGCCCTTCCCACCACACAAGCGTACCATGAAATACAACTGAGATCCTTGTGAACATGCTTTCAAAAGCAAGAGCAATTGAAAGGTAAAGGAGCTTTCCTGAAAGCAAAGTGGAATTTGGCCCAGATGCTTTCCCTCACCTGCCTGTTGAAGCATACATTAATGATTATAAGGCAGGAATCCTAAACAATGAGATCATGGCATGCATGTCATCTTGGTGTTCCATCAGGATGAAATTTGCCTAAGGAATTTAAATTCCATTTGCCTAAGGAATGCAAATTACAAAAGACCTCAAAGAGCCTGTGGCACCGGGAAACTCAGGTAGGTCTGTGCAGTTGCAATGAAATTGGGCCCATTCTCCAGGGGGTGATCAGTCCTTTGCAGGCAGGGAGTTTGCTAAATCATGTTGGCAGTGGCAGCCCGAAGTAATTACCCTTGCTGTGTATACGCCGTTCCCATCGGAGCCGCAGTTTGGCTGTCTGGGCCCAAGGCTGTGTTGACACCTATAGCATAAACACCATGCAGAGATTTTTCATCTCATTGCACTTAAAAAAAAAAAAAAAACAAAACTAGTTCAGGGCTAGAAACATGGCTCCTCATGAGGAATTTTCATATCTTTTTCTCCCTCTCCTATCAAGATGCAAAGCATTCTGGACAGCAAAAGCCTCGCTCTCCTTATGACTCTGAGAATGGCTCTGATCAACCATGGTGAGAGACTCACTCCTCTAAAAATGGTCTAATTCCCAAGGAAATTGTTTCAAAACGCTTTGTAGGTTACAGATGCTTTTCAAGTGTAAGTGTGTTTGGCTCAAGCCTGAATGGCCTTGTTCAGCGACCATGTATGAAGCATTATAATGTGTGAGGTCCTGGGATGTGTGCATTACATATGGTTAATGTCACTTGTAAATTTCATAGCAGTCCTCTGAAGGAGACCTCGTTAGACTTATTTTATAAATGAAAAAGCTCGAAGAGGGAGGGAGGCTTAAAGAAATAAAGTAGCTATTAATATTTGCAAAGGGACTCAAATTCTAGAGCAGCCTGCTCAATAGAACATTCTGCCGTGATGGAAATGTTCCCTCTCTGTGCTACTAGAGTGGCCACATGTGGCTGTGGAGCACTTAAAATGTGGCTAATGTAACCAAGATGCTGAACGCTTAGTTTCATTTACACTTTTTGTTAGTTTGGGGGCGCCTGGGTGGCTTAGTCAGTTAAGCGTCCCTCTTTAGCTTAGGTCATGATCTCACGGTCAGTGAGCTCCAGCCCCGTGTTGGGCTCAGTGCTGACAGCTCAGAGCCTGGAGCCTGCTTCGGATTCTGTGTCTCCCTCTCTCTGTGCCCCTCCCCTTACGCTCTGTCTCTCTCAAAAATAAATAAACGTTTAAAAAATTGTTAATTTTTTACTAGTTTAAATTTAAATAGCTACATGTAGCTAGTGGCTACTGTGTTCATGCAAGTTCTATTTCCAAGATTAAAGAATGTTTCCAAGGAATCCAATTCCTATCTCTCTTCCACCTATAACAAAACTCTTGAAAGAGGAAGGAAGGAAGGAAAGGAAGGAAGGAAGGAAAAGGAAGGAAGGAAGAGAGAGAGAGAAAGGAAGGAAGGAAGGAAGGAAGGAAGGAAGGAAGGAAGGAAGGAAGGAAGGAAGGAAAAGGAAGGAAGGAAGGAAGGAAGGAAAAGGGAGGAAAAGAAGGGAGGGGAGGAAAGGAAAGAAAGGGAAAAGGAAAAAAAGAAAGAAAGGAACATGATAAATATTTATTAAAATCTCCCTGGCCACATTTCAACTCCAGTAACTCAGTCAACATTCCACCAGCCATGAGCCTAAGACTGTGTCTCCTCTAACCTATGACCAGTTTCTGCCTTTCTCAAGCTTGAACTGGATTAACCCTTTCCTTTGCTACTAGAATATTTGTACATTTCCAAACCAGAGATAAAGGTGTACCTGATCTGATAGAATGGTTAATAATTGAGAATATTCTGCTCAGCAGGCTGCAAGCAAAGGGAGCCTCACAGATGTTGCTGCTCTGGACAAAAGCAGTTGTCCCTTCATGGTCTCAGCCTGTCCCCACCCTTTTCCTCATCACTGGTGTCCCAGCTTCCTTTCATGTTGGTGACACTGGCCATTGGGCCTCAGCTGTTAGTGCCCAGAGTATCCGCCACTGGTAAGGGCTCCTGATCTAGGTTTGATAACCATGCCACGTCTCAACGCGGAAGTCAGTGGTAGCAACTCTGAGACAAGAATGTATCTTCAACAAGCGTTCCTCACTTGCTGCCTCGAAGGGATATTTCTTAACATGCCTCATCGTTTTCCGGAGTTGTCGAAGATCTGTCATATTAAACAGAATAATTTACTAACGTAACCTATTTTCTTATTTCCAGTATTAATACATATTATTCATAATAGCTAGTCAAAGCTGGAAAGAAGCGTGAAAGAACTTTGATGACGCATGAGCTGAGAGTGTTCTCAGCGAAAGCAGCTTACGAAGGTTTTTAGAGCTGAAGCCCGTCCACGGCTGCCCACTCCAAGCTTGGGGAAGGTTCCTCGCCCTCTGCTCAAGCAAGCACTTCACACAGAAGATAATTAGTCAAAGAAATGGGGGATTTAATGTCACGCTCCAGAGATGTTAGCTTTCCTGACTTCTAGGGCTGGCTGATAGGATGTATTTTTTTCCAATAACAGAGATAAGCCAAGCTGTATTTGGAAGTTCACACAGTCTGTAAAGATGACTAAAGCAAAAGGAAATTTGAACCCTCGGGATCATGCACAAGTTTACAATATCTCAAAGAGATAGAAAATATTTTATTCCAAGACCCAGAACACTGAAAATCAAGTATGTTTTCCTACAACTTTGTGGAAAGAAAAGAAGATGCTGAATTTCCAGAAGCAAAGCGACCTGCCTGGAAAGGCAGGATCGAGGTATAGTAGCTGTTGTTTTGTTGGTTTGTTTTGAACCAACCTAATGCCACCGACACTTTCCCGTCAGATTGATCTTAGCCTCCAGTGTCACCTGTGGGCATCTCCAGGGGGGCCTTCACCCCTGAGTCCTCTAACGGGACTATTCACGAACCCTCCTTTTGAATGACTTCAGCGGGTGGTTCAGCCTAACGTCAAAGGGGCCAGCGGCCATTTAAACTTCACAATTGCGTTTTCTGTGATTTTTGCTTTTTCATGACACAGCAGACCTAACAGAATAAGAAGACACTCCCGTGTATTTGCTTTCACCCATGTTCTAGTCTTCTCTGACCCTAACCCCATTAAATCCCAAGAAAAGTACAAATGGAGGTAACGTCAAGGAACATAAGGCATAGCGCCTCCAAATAAGACGAAACCCTCACTTAAGCCACAAGAGAAGAAAGAAGCAGTATGAGAAGAAAGTAAACAAAACAGGGACCAATGTGGGATCTCCAGTTACTAAAATACACCCACTAAAATCCTGAAGTCAGGGTCACCCCTCCTGCATATGCGTCTGGGTTTTGGAGACTCGTAAAGAGCCAGACTCTTCTGTTGCCTGATGAAACGCCATTTCTCACTTCACTTTTCACCCGAACTTCTTGATCTCTTCCTTTTCTTGTCCCCTTGACATGTGGATCTGCTCCCCTCTGGCCACATCTCTTCCTTGTCTCGCCTGTGACTTTTCTATCTCAATCCTACAAACCAGCCTTACTCCAGGGCCCTCCCCTGGCCTTTCCCTCTGTCTTCCCTCATTCCTTTCCTTCCTCAGTGTCTGTCACCTCTCACACCTGCATGCGGCCCCCCCTCACCCCACATCCCTCCAAAAAAAATGCTTTAAAAACAAAAACATTTTTAATTCGTTTCTTAGGATCCCTTTAATTTACAAAGCAGAAAGATCACTTTGTGTTTCTCTTGCTCCTATTAACGTACAGATACTCAGCCTATCTCTGCCAGACAGGCTTCAGGATCTTTATCATTTGCCAGCTTTGGGCAAGGAGAGCTATCTAAAGTTGTAGAGGGAATAGAGAAGGAGGTAGTAAGGCATTGGGGACAGAGATAATAGTCACTCCGTAAGTTGGGCAGGTAAAGGAGACGGCCGCCATAGGGTGGTGGTCAGAGAAAGTAGATTTGGGGAAATCTTTCCTTTTTTTTTTTTAAAAATAATTGTTTGTTTATTTTTGAGAGAGATAAGAGACAGCGAGATGGGGAAGGGCAGAGAGGGAGGAGAGAGGAGAATCCCAAGCTTGAACTTGGAATGTGTGGCTCGAACTCACAAACCATGAGATCAGGACTTGAGTGGGAACCAAGAGAGGGTGGCTTAACCCACTGAGTCACCCTGGTGCCCCGGGGGGAAATGTCTTAAGTTCAGGGGCAGGTACGCATGGGCTTGAAGTAACTGAGTGGCATGAATTTATAGGTCTGAAGACAAAGGAAGTTCACCAATGGAGACAGGAGGGATACAGAGGGCATGCAAGTCCCTCTGCGGTGGGGAAAAATGGGCTCACAGGGGGAAGGGTGGCTTTAAGAAACAAAGGAACACGCCTTCCTCTGGGACGGCAAGGAAGGACAGGCTCATAACGTAACCTGGTGAGTCAGAGCCTCGGGGACCGTGGAGTCAGAGAATGTTGAACTGGATGGGCCTTCTGAGATGGTCGAACCCAAGTATCTAATTTTCCTGAAGCAAAGGCAGAGATAGAGAGGCTGTGACTGCCCAGAGGTTTTCAGCCACAGCAACAAATGGGCTAAGGCCCACGTCCGGGGAAGAGGCACGCCCGAGGGGTTAAGTTTTTCTCTCCAGTAAAACAGCAGATGCCCGATTTTCAGTGGCAGCCTTGCTCTGCGTTCACCTCCAGCAAGGTGCCCTCGTGTGACTCTCACTCACACCTCTGACGCTCCTCACTACCAGCCGGGCTGCGCTTTCTACTCTCCCGTCGTGGCTCCTGAAGGCTGTGAGGAGCCCTTGGGTTGCATGGATAATGGTTCATCTCAGTGGCAGGTCTGCCTTATTCTAGAACTCCTGTGATGTCGTAGGCGTGACCACAGACTCTGGACAGATTCTCAGAGGTCAAACCACAATATAGACTGAGCCTGTGTCAAACCACAATATAGATCTCAGGGAAATGGTTACTTAGCCTCAGTTTTCATATCTATAAAGTGGAGATAATCATAATAAAGATATTAGAACCGTGCCCAACGTATCAGAAGCACTGTGTAAATATTATTACTTCTGAATGTCTGTTTCTTATTATTTCCTCACTTAAACACATGCTGAAATAAACTATACCTATTTGTAAGATTAATATTGAGATGGATGCTTCATTGATTGACTAATATTAACTAAGATGGATGCTTAATTGATTAATATTAACTAAGATTGATACCGTCCAAGCTTGGGTGGCCTGGCCCCCTGGTGAGGGCCTGACAGCTTCGTTTCCTCATGGAGTCTCTAGATTCCAGCACCAGTGGCCTAGATTTTTACTTGGTTAATCAGTCACGAACGTGTGTTGAGAACAGAGGAAAGGCACAGAAGTGTGTCACCCCTCCTGACTTGGAGATGCGTGTCCTTTTTTTCAAGGAGACAGACAAGTCGTTTCACTAAAACGTGCTGCAGTGGATTTCCCCCCCAGAGGCCCAGAGCAGGAGATGACAGGTGAGCTGGGTGTTGAAGGATGACAGAGGGGACGGGCAAGGCCTTCTGGGCGGGCAGCCTGGAGGAGTGTGGTTTGGGGGAGGAAATGGGGAGGGCTCCGTGGGCCTGGGGGAGATTCGGCAAGAGAAGGGCCTGGAGAAGCAGGCCCCTGTGGGATTGAGAAGGGGCTTGCATACCATTCTAAGGAATCTGTAGGTCACCCTACGGGCATCAGGAAGTTTGGAAAGCCTTGAAGGGGAAGGGCAATGCAATCAGATCTCACTATTTAAAAGAGAAGGCTGTAGCTGCTGTGGAGGGTAAGTTCGGAGGGAAGGGACTGCTGTCCCTAGCAGTCACACCCACAGAAGACTGAGTGACAGGGCCTAGAGGGTCCCTTGGGAAAGAAGCAGGAGGAGCCATTGAACGCAGTAAATCAGGAGGCAGCATGGGCAGGATTTGATGACGCTCTTTTTAGAACAAGAGGGAGATTGGCCATAAGACCCGCGCCCCAAAGCCTAGCCGCGCAGCCAGGGCGGAAGGTGACCTTATAAAAGATTCCAGGGCAGGATAAGGAGATGGGCTCCTTGATAATTATCAGGAACCTACGGATTTGTTTTGTTTTCTTTTTTTCTTAACGTTATGTTTTAGGTTCCCAAATGCCCTAGCTTGTTGGAGACCATGAATTTTGTTCATGAATCCCTTCCGTAATGAGCTGGGGGCTTCACGGTGAAGTAGAATGGAGAAAAGAGTGACTTATGTCACCCAAAAAAACCTAATGAAATAAAATAAGTGAGCACATTAGTAAAAAGGAGTCAGAAATTGCCCTAGACTCTCTAATATTCAAACACAGTCTCTGTTTCACAAAGCTAGTGTTTACCAGAATAAAGAGCTGGTTATTACTTTAATATCTTTAAAACACAAAAAACAAGGGGCACCTGGGTGGCTCAGTCAGTTAAGCATCTGACTCTTGATTTTTGGCTCAGGTCGTGATCTCTTGGTTCGTGGTTTTGAGCCCTGCATCAGGCCCCATGCTGACACTACAGAGCCTGCTCGGGATTCTCTCTCTCTCTCTCTCTCTCTCATCCTCTCCCCCTCACGCTGTCTCTCAAAATAAATAAACTTTAAAAAAAGACCAAAAAAAAAGCTGATGCAAATCACGTCTTAGCACAATAAACCTGTACAAATTGATGAAAATACTGCTGATTTGTAGGGACTTTCATCCTCCGCAGGTGGTGCCCCTTGCTACCCTGTGATCATCAGAAACTTCAATTGGCGGTAATATGATAATATGTGGTTTTGATAAATTATGATTAGAACACTAAGTAGTAAGGTTGGCTTAATGCACTTTCATGGCCAGACATCAGTTTTCAAAATGTGAAGTCCCTGACGATTAAAAAAAACGCACAAAACAAAAGAAAACCTATATCCTGGCCGGTGAAGAGGTTGGAAACCCACAGCAAGTCTTCCTGCCCTACTCATGTCCAGGTTATGCAGCTGGGCGCCGATCAGCCAAGCCACAGGCAGTCCTCCGGGGGACCCAAATGTCCTGCCTGCTCACATTTCCAAACACGTCTGTGAAACAGCTGAGTGGAAACTTTTAACCCTGCCTCGCTCACTCTAATCCACGCTTCAAGAGACTCTAAGAAGGCCCCCAGGGGTGGGGAAAGTGTCCTTCCTCTGTTTTGCCGCACTATTTTGTCATCGTCTGGATTTGTGCTTTGTTTTGTTTTGATTTGTTTGGGTTTGGGTCTGGCGCTGCCACCACCAGTCACCCTCTTTCGGGGGCAAACATCGCTTTACTTCCTTCTCTGTCTGCAACACCTAACCCAGTACCTGTCCTGTGCCCAGCGCTCCAAACAGTGTGAAGCAGATCAGAGACCATCTGCTTAACAGCAAGACTTGGCTTTGAAGCAGAGGACGAAGAGTATATATTTTCTACCAGGAAAAGCTCTGGCTCCAGCCCCAGGCTCAGAAAAGGGAGGGGAAGGGGGGCAGCCTCATGGTCCCATCAGCGGAAGGAGGACCGGCTTCCTCCAGACCACGCCTACAGCACCCCAGCAAACATTTCCAAACACCTACTATAAGCAAGGGGCCAGGGGACACAATCAATATCAGATATGGCTTTGGCTGGCTTGGAGCCTCCATCTAACTGGGGAAATGGAAATCTAACCATTTATAAGAGGGTCTCTTGAGGGCTCTGTGAACGCTCCCTGAATGAGATGCAGAGGGAATGGGACTGTGGATATGTACCTTTCTTGTCCCCCGCATCAGTCTGGACTCTGCAACGCAATCAATCAAATTTTTTTTTTAATTTTTTATTTATTTCTGAGAGAGAGAGCAGGGGAGGGTCAGAGAGAGAGGGAGACACAGAATTTGAAGCAGGCTCCAGGCTCTGACCTAGCTGTCAGCACAGAGACTGATGCAGGGCTCAAACCCACGAACGGTGAGATCATGACCTGAGCCGAAGTCGGAACGCTTAACCAACTGAGCCACCCAGGCGCCCCAATGCAATCAATCTAAATAAGCATTTATCCTCAGAGTTAGGGCTAATGGAGCCTGGAGGAGATTTTAATTAGAGTGACGATGGACAATCACATTTGCATTGGATGCTGGATCTTCC